>NC_074685.1:28370534-28722409 GCF_029448725.1 Salvelinus fontinalis
CCGGGTTCTGTATGTAGCCTCGCTACTTTTATAGCCTCGCTACTGTATATAGCCTGTCTTTTTACTGTTGTTTTATTTCTTTACCTACCTATTGTTCACCTAATACCTTTTTTGCACTATTGGTTAGAGCCTGTAAGTAAGCATTTCACTGTAAGGGGACCTGTTGTATTCGGTGCACGTGACAAATAAACTTTGATTTGATTTAAAGGACGATACACTGCTCATACTGAGACTCGGGACCTCTGCGTCGCAAAAACACGTAACCGACCCCGGAGCATTCCAACCCAACACGCTATTGAAAAAGGCCTCCTTCAATGACGCAAGGTGTGACACTTCAGGCTGAAGAGTGAGTTTACAAATCCCCATCTGCTACATTCACACCCCAAATTCACTCCACAGCGACCCCAGTGGTTAAACTGAGCGCAACTGTAGATCTGAGTCCAGTGGCACCATTGTAAAGGACGCCACGATGCCTGCGAGTACCACTTCCCTATGACATAGCTCAGATGGAGACTCAAACTCAGGACTTCTGCCTCGTAAACACACGTGACTGCCATCCTGAAGCATTCCAAACCATCGCGCTATTGAAAAAGGCCTCCTTTAATGGCGCAAGGTGTGCAAGGTCACTTCAGGCCGCTGGGTGAGTTTCAAAGATCCGCATCTGCTACACTAATACATGTTAGACGTGTTAGTTTCAAGTCTCCGGCAAGGGTAGTCATAAGGGTAATGTGACTGACTAGGTTAAGAATGTGTTAGCCTGTTGAGCTAAAGCCTAGGCATTGGTCCTGTGGCTTGGATGGGTCTCTTCAAGAGGAGGTCAAAGGGGGGTGAAGTGTAACACAGGTGGTTTGGTGACCACGCTCGCATAATGAGTAACTTGTCTGAGACCTGAAAAAGTTGCATTGCCTGGCACACAGGAACCCTAGGTTAGAACCCCATCAGTCAAACAAACAAACAAACACGTCTTAGGTCTCAGGCAAGGTTGCTCATCACACGCATGGATCACCAAACCATTAAATTGAGTGCACAGATCCTTCTGCTTCTGTTTGCCACAGGAAGGGTTGTTGTTGTGCAAAAGGCCTGGTTTCGAACCCAGTCAGTTATATTGGTGCCGTGATCTCTGAGTTGGAGGTCAAAGGGGGGTGAAATGTAACAGAGATGGTTCGATAAACCACTCTCTTTTGATGAGTAACCTTGCTGGAGACTTTAAGACTTGTGTTAGCTTCCCGAACTCATCCCTTTGAGCTTTAGCTAAGTGGGCTAACACAGTCTTGTGACATGCAGGAGGCCTGGTTCGACCCCAGTCAGTCACAAGAGCAAGCTTAATAGGGAGTGGAAACTGGAATGACTATCCCTAGAAGGGCTATGACAGGGCTATTCAACTATTCAGCCAAATTGCGGTTTTTGGGACACTCCCTTCTGATGTGTCCTGCGCGGCATGTGATCATCATAGAGGGGAACAGAAGGCACGTCCATGCATCAGAGAGTTTAAGCTTTCAGGAAAGGGGTCCTAATAGTTTATAGCCAAAACGGTAGAGTCAAATTCATAAAGAAGAAAATTAATTCAACATGCCACATTGGCTTCAGAAACCACCAGAAGCTTCTGTTTACCACAGTGTTTGATTCTATCTGTTCTCCTCTACCTTTCCTGGCTGCCAAAGTACCAGGATGTTGTCTCTGGTTTTGAATCGGAATTTAGATTACTGAATTAGAAAACTGAATCTGAATGTATCCGATAAATTGAATATATGAAACTTTGATATACTTGACATAATAGTTTGTAAACTTGATACACGGACAATGAATGCAATATCTACCAATATATAAATTGTCACGGACGCCCCCCCCCCCCCCCCCCCCCCCAAAGGTGCGGACTCCGGCCGCAAAACCTGACTCTATAGGGGAGGGTCCGGGTGGGCATCTATTCATGGCGGCGGCTCCGGTGCGGGACATAGACCCCGCTCCACCTCTGGCTCCCCCCACTTTGGTGGCGCCTCTGGTGCGGGGACCCTCGTCGCCGACCCCGGACTGGGGACCCTCGCTGCAGGCCCCGGACTGGGAACCCTCGCTGCAGGCTCCGGACTGGAGGCCGTTGTTGGAGGCTCCGGACTGGAGACCGTCGTTGGAGGCTCCGGACTGGAGGCCGTCGCTGGAGGTTCCGGACTGGAGGCCCTCGCTAGAGGCTCCGGACTGGAGGCCGTCGCTGGAGGCTCCGGACTGGAGGCTGTCGCTGGAGGCTCCGGACTGGAGACCGTCGTTGGAGGCTCCGGACTGGAGACTGTCGCTAGAGGCTCCGTGTCATGGATCTTCGCTGGAGGCTCCGTGCCATGGATCATCGCTGGAGGCTTCGTGCCATGGATCATTACTCAAGGCTTCGTGCCATGGATCATCACTGGAGGCTTCATGCCATGGATCATTACTCGAGCCTTCGGGCCATGGATCATCACTGGAGGCTTCGGGCCATGGATCATCACTGGAGGCTTTGTTCGTGCAGCAGGCACAGGACTCACCAGGCTGGGGAGCCACACAGGAGGCCTGGTCCTTGGAGCAGGCACAGGACTCGCCGGGCTGGAGCGACACACTGGAGGCCTGGTGCGTGGGGCAGGCACCGGATACACTGGGCCGTGGAGGCACACTGGAGGTCTCAAGTGTAGAGCTGGCACAACCCGTCCTGGCTGGATGGTTACTTTCGCCCGGAAAATGCGGGGCGCTAGCACAGGACGCACTGGGCTGTGCAGGTGCACCGGAGCGAAGGATATCCTGGGCCGTAGAGACGCACTGGCGGCCAGATGCACTGAGCTGGCACCATCCGTCTTGGCTGGATGCACACTTTAGCCCGGCCGATGCGGGGAGCTGGAATGTAGCGCACCGGGCTGTGAACGCGCACTGGAGACACCGTGCGCTCCACCGCATAACACGGTGCCTGACCAGTACCACGCTCCCTACGGTAAGCACGAGGAGTTGGCTCAGGTCTCCAACCTGACTCAGCCAATCTCCTCGTGTATCCCCCCCCATTTTTGGGGGGGGGCTGCCTCTCGTGCCTGCTTCGTTGCCGTGACTCCTGGTATCGTTGTCGTTCCTCCCTCGCTACTTCCGCCTGTTTCCATGGCAGGGTCTTGTCCCCTGCCATAACCTGCTCCCATGTCCAAGATGTCCTCCACTCTCTCTTCTCCCAGGCCCAGGATCCCTGCTCCTCCTGGCCACACTGCTTGGTCCTTTGGTGGTGGGTAGTTCTGTCACGGCCGTTGTCGGAAGGAGACCAAGGTGCAGCGTGGTGAGCGTACATTTTCTTTTATTATTGTAAACGTCGCCAACAAAACAAGAAACAAAGAAACGACCGTGAAGCTTAACAGGGCTATAGTGCCACTAACAAAGATAACTACCCACAAACACCAAAGGAAAAAAGGCTTCCTAAGTATGATTCCCAATCAGAGACAACGATAGACAGCTGTCCCTGATTGAGAACCATACCTGGCCAAAACATAGGAATACAAAACCTAGAAATAAAGAAACTAGAATGCCCACCCTAGTCACACCCTGGCCTAACCAAAATAGAGAATAAAACCTCTCTATGGCCAGGGCGTGACATAAATATTGAATTAGATTTTTTAATTATATTGAAATTTAATTTTAAAACCGATAGCAAAAAGTTCAAATTATGAATTCTATTTTTCAATTTGTGCATTACAAATGAAAAAATATTAAATTAAAATTCAATATCCTAATACAAATTCAAAATGATCTAATTCAAATAAAATGTCTGTTCGCACTGAAATTGCTCCATAACACACACACACACTTACCCTAATCTTAACTCCAAAACCTAACCTTAACCCTAAAACTAACCGTAGCACCTCGCCCTAAACCTAATTCTAACCCTAACCCTAATTCTAACCTTAACCCTAAACACCCTAGAGATAGCATTTGACCTTGTGGGAAACAACAAAATGTCCCCAGTTGGTCAAATTCTTTGTTCGTTTACTACTCTGGTCCCCACAAGTATAGTTAAATACGTACACACACACACACACACAGTTTTCCTTCCACTCTGTTTGATAAATATTATGTTGAAATGACTGAACATAGTCTTTTTTTACCTTGTCAATCACCTTGCCCATTCCGTATTACCCCTACCTTACAACAATTATTTTCACAGAATATAGGCCAAGCTGTTCTAATCTGAGCATCAGAATGTCTTCTGTACTGCCCTCCAACTGCTCATTACAGAGAAACAGTGTAATGGTGGTCCTCCTCCTCTTCAACCGAAAAGGAGGAGTAGTGATGGAACCAAGGCGCAGCGGATTGTGAAGACATAATATTTATTAAAATAAAGACGGAAAAACACGAAAACGAAATACACTTGACTAATTAACAAAATAACAAAACGGAGTAGACAAACCTGGACATACGAACTTACAATAAAACACGAGAACGCACGAACAGGGAAAATAGCCTACACATAAATGACGATGAACAAACAAACCGAACAGTCCCGTATGGTGCGACAAACACTGACACAGGAGACAACCACCCACAACGAACACTGTGAAACAACCTACCTAAATATGACTCTCAATTAGAGGAACGCCAAACACCTGCCTCTAATTAAGAGCCATACCAGGCAACCCAAAAACCAACATAGAAACAGACAACATAGAATGCCCACCCAAACTCACGTCCTGACCAACTAACACATACAACAAACTAACAGAAATAGGTCAGGAACGTGACAAACAGCCTTTATAGAAACAGACAATAACAACTCAAGTTTGTCATCTTGATCTATCTTCCACTAGACCACAGCCTCTGATTCCAGGGCTAAGAACAGAATACTGAGTTGTCTGTGTATCTCATGTTACGACAATGTATTCTCTCATATGAGATGGATTAGTAGATCTGACAGAAATGTTGCCACCGCAATAGTTGGGGCTAATCACATCAGTTTGATCTGGTTTCCTCTAATATTCCTGTATCCAGGCCACAGTGAGTCTTTGCTCCACTAGTTTGTGCCTTTTCGTAGCCAGGCAGGCATGGGTGCTGACTGGGACGCATATCAAATATGCAGTGCTGTGGTTAGTCATCTGCAACAACATCCTGTCAGCCTGCATGGCCCACTTTCCACAGGAAGTCTCTCCTGGTATTTAATTAAATTGTCTTATTTAAAGGTGAGAGGCTCCAAGGTACTGTCAGTGCACAAATCCCAGTTCTCACTGATATGACGTCTATGTGATCAGAGATCATCTTCAACTGGGTAGTTCCACGAAAGGAGTACCTTTTGTGTCCCTTTGATATTTTAAGTAGAAATTGTGCAACAATATTGAATTTTAAAAGCCTGTTTTATTAAATGAAGTGTCACGTTCTGACCTTAGTTCCTTTTTTATGTCTTTATTTTAGTTTGGTCAGAGCGTGAGTTGGGGTGGGCATTCTATGTTGTTTTTCTATGTTTTGTTCTATGGTTCTATTTCTATGTGTTGGGCCTAGTATGGTTCTCAATCAGAGGCAGGTGTCGTTCGTTGTCTCTGATTGGGAGCCATATTTAGGTAGCCTGTTTTCCTTTGTGTTTTGTGGGTGGTTGTTTCCTGTGTCTGTGTTTTCACCATACGGGACTGTTTCGTTTTCGTTTTGTATCATTCACGTTGTTATTTTTGTATTCTTAGTGTTCATTTATTAAATTGAATATGGACACTTACCACGCTGCGCTTTGGTCCTCACCTCATTTCAACGACAAGCGTTACATGAAGTGCCCTTTAAAAGGCACTTACTATAGTAATTTTTTTTAAATGTAACTTCTTGAGATGGGAAAACTCATTTTTTATTAAGTTGAAAATGTGATCTTTATGACAATGTTACAATTAGGTGAAATCAAACCTTTTTTATTTTTTTAGCCAAGTTACACCTCTTAAAAGGCACTGAATTGGTGGAACGACCCAACTGTTGTGCCAAATCAGGAACAGTAATCTTGTTATTGACAAGTGATGCTGTTATGTATTTCTCTAGTAAACCGATTGATTGAGACACAGAGACACATAGACCTATATCCTGTGATTAAAATATGAGGGTATTTATGAAAGTGTCTGCAATGGATATTACTACAGGTATTACTATGTTATGGCAGTGATGGTTGGAGATATTTGTTGACATGTGTTGTTTATTAGAAACCTTAGAGCATAAAGGGGATTTTTCCAGTCTTTCCCTGGTCCCCGGCACCAGATGTTGCTGAGATTATTTACAGATTACACCCAGATGAGGCACTGTGAGGGTTGTGAAGGATGCAACACCTCTCACCAGCAACACTCTGTACCCAGAAAATGCAGCAAACAGACATTTTGAATTTAGAATCTCTTCAGGGTTATTTATAGTGACTTGAGTGCAATGTGAAAATAAGCTTCAAAATTCAAGATGATAGACTATTTGGATGATTTAGCAGAATTCAGAAAATGATAGGGGTTTCATATTCTAAAACAGAGGCATGAACAATCGTCTGACATACAATCATACACACTCACATCAAGCTCCCTTCATGCTAGGAGGAGAGTACAGCCCACCCTCGCCAAATCTTTAAAAAAAATACTGTGTCATTGAATTAGAAATTCAGTTTAGTTTCATTCAGTTTTTCGAACCTGATTTGCTAGTTTCAGTTGTATAAAAATGTGTATCTTTAGTTTTTATATTATTTAGTGTTAGGGACAGAAAGCATGCATGGGAGGCTCAGAGGCATTTGTGTTTATTTTATTTGTCTTTTTTTATTTTTTGGGTGGGGGCGGTCACTTGCAACTGGAGGGCAGTAATACATAACCTATGACCTGACTCATCACCTTAAGTTAGGTTTAAATTATAAAGTAAATCTCAATGCGACATACATTTAAAAGGAATAGAGCAGAAACTGTTGCAAGAAATCTGGTTGAAGGAAACTCTCTCTAGCTCTCTTTAACACCAATCCAATGCTTTTCAACTTTATAATATGTCCATATATTGCTGTAATCCATTTTAGGAATATCTACCCAAAATATTTCACATTCTTTATTACTTTACCAAACATATTATGACATTAGCGAGAGTCAAAATCTGTTAAATTTGTGAACATCTAAATCAACATTTGGTCCATTTAAACTGCGTGCGTCCCTCTTATAGACGAGGGGGAATCCTTAGCATATGCAATGTGTCTGTCTCCGACGTAAAACACATTTTTGACTTCCACACAAAATGACTTCTTTACTTATTTTAGGTTTAAGGAAATGTGTAGGTCGGATTCTTTATCGTAGAGCTATGAAAGTTATGTATTTAGATCCGCCTTCTCGGGACAAATTCAAAGATTGCTTTGACGTAACATTATGGTGAAGTGATAGGCACTGAATGGATGTAGTGATGCAGCCGACCACCAAAGGGAAGCAAATACAAGTTTAATCAACAGAGGACATTTACATGGTCCTAGGAAGGGCAGAGTCAGACAGACTATGAGTAGCCAGTGGCGATTTTAAAATGTAAATCTTGTTTGGGCAAACTAACAAAAAAAATTGGGGGATGCATGCCAGCAAAGCCACTACACAACACAACACTAAACAATACATGAATTGCAATATAACGATGACAAACAGTGCCCACAAACTGTTAGGGCCTACATAAAGCTGTCCCAACAGCAGAATCCCAACAGCAGTCCAAACACCTTGCCACTACTACACCTGGCTATCAGCAGAGCCTTGTCTGACAGCAAAACTGTTCATTTAGCTTAATTTGATGCCTTCAAACACACACTGATATGGCTGACTTGCTAAATCAAATGTGGTTTCTACTGACAATTGAGATATACAAACTATGGCATAAGGGGACGAAAAGCAGACAAGAGGCAATCCGTAATTTCGATTAAGACATTAATGAACGTAGTTAATATAAATATTTGGTTCAGGACTTTTAAAATGTACAAGGACAGAATTCAGAACATGGGCCGTTCTTACAGTATTCTCCCTGTACACCAAGTCAGAACCGTAGGATAAATAAAGGGGGCATATAAGCAGACAATGAAAGCTCTTACAATATTCAATGATTACACTTCTCTAAACAGGTTATTGGCTACA
Source organism: Salvelinus fontinalis (assembly GCF_029448725.1). Classification (NCBI taxonomy): domain Eukaryota; kingdom Metazoa; phylum Chordata; class Actinopteri; order Salmoniformes; family Salmonidae; genus Salvelinus; species Salvelinus fontinalis. The sequence goes on from NC_074685.1 coordinate 28,378,607, forward strand.
TGCCCACCACCATGTCAGAACAGTTGGCGAAATTAAGAGGGGAAAATAGATCCAGTTATTAGGGTGAGGCACATGGGCTACTAACAGCTTACCTCACAACACACACTTAGTATTACTTTCTTAGCTACAGTATACATATCTCCCTGGCATTTTACATCATTTATGCAGCAGCTATACAAGACATTTTTGGACTCACCTTGTTGTGCTCACTTGAACTGGAAGGTGGTGTGGCGGTCTTTCGTGGGCAAATTTTGTCATCAAAGTCTGGCATTCTCTGGATTTATGGTGCTTTCAAGACAACAGGGAACTCAGAAAAAAAACAAGATAGAATCATGATGACATCAGTGATCTTCAGGTTGTAGCTCTAGAAAGAGGCCAGAGATCCCGATTTGGATGACCGTTCAAGATGTATTTTCCCTGTCGGAGCTCGTTTTTTCCTGAGTTCCCAGTTGTCTTGAACTCACTGAAGTCAGATTTCCCAGTTCTGAGTTAACAGTTGTTTTGAGCACGGCAGAAATCATGCTGGATTGACAGCATGGCTTATGTTGGATGTTTATCATTTTAAGCTTGGAAAAGAGACCCTTAAACCGAGAATTGGGACCACACACCCACTCCACTGAATAGAAGGCTAGTGATTGCTTTTCAATGCTTGCAGTTAGCCACTGATTTCTTCCAAACCACTCATTGTTGAAATTACAATTTCCAACTTGTGTATTGTTCATGTCGAATGGCCAATGAGCACCGGTACGTTTTATCTATAATTTCTCTTCATTATTTCTCTTCATATGACAAGGATTAAAAAGGATTCACCAGTAGATTGTCAACTTCATTCATGATAATGACTGCTAGCTAAGATTTTGAAGGTATGATGTCCAGTATGATGTTCAATCAAAGCTACATGATTTTACATCATTTTAACTGAATCAGCTTGATCCACTCTGTCGAAGAAGCTTAGACCTTATTTTTCGATATTTTCATTGGTATTGTTAACAAATACACGGCCATAAAGAAAATGAGAATTAAAAACAGGTTCAGCCCCTGGTTCGACCGTGATCGGTCGGAGTTACTCCACCTCAAGAATTCAATTTGGCAAATCGCTCAGCACACACATACTCAGGCTGATTGGCTCTTGTTAAGGCAAATGAGAAATAAATGCACTCAGGCTATCCGGAAGGCCAAAGTTAGTTACTTTAAGGAGCAGTTCTCTCTCTGTGGGTCTATCCCCAAGAAGTTCTGGAAAACGGTTAAAGACCTGGAGAATAAACCCTCCTCCTCACAGCTGCACATGTCCATTAATGTTGATGATGTGGTTGTTACTGACAAGGAGCACATGGCTTAGCTCTTTAATCACCACTTCATTAAGGCAGGATTCCTATTTGACTCTGCCATGCCTCCTTGCCTGTCCAACATTTCCTCATCTCCCACCCCTTCTAATGTGACGATCCCCGATGCTCCTCCCTCTTTTTCCCCTGCCCCACTACAATGTTTCTCCCTGCAGGCGGTCACTGAGTCCGAAGTGCTAAAGCAGCTCCTTAAACTTGACCCTTTCTTCTTTAAGGTTGCTGCCCCTATCATCGCCAAGCCTATCTCTGACCTTTTTAACCTGTCTCTCCTCTCTGGGGAGGTTCCCATTGTTTGGAAGGCAGCCACAGTGCATCCTTTATTTAACTGTTATATACTGTAATTTATATTTTGTCCTGTTTGCCCAAAAGTGTTGGAAAAACTTGTCAATAATCAACTGACTGGCTTTCTTGATGTCTATACTATTCTCTCGGGTATTCAATCTGGTTTCCGCTCAGGTTATGGATGTGTCACTGCAACGTTAAGGGTTCTAAATGATGTCACCATTGCCCTTGATTCTAAGCAATGTTGTGCTTCTATTTTTATTGATTTGGCCAAAGCTTTTGATATGGTAGACCATTCCATTCTTGTGGACCGGCTAAGGAGTTGTCCGGCGAAGTCGGCTCCTCTCCTTGTTTGGGCGGCGTTCGGCGGTCGACATCACCGGTCTTCTAGCCATCGCCGCTCCACTGTTCATTGTTCCATTTGTTTTGTCTTGTTTCCCCGCACACCTGGTTTACATTCCCTAATCACACTACATATATATTCCCTCTGTTCCCCCCATGTCTTTGTGTGTAATTGTTTTTGTTACATGTTTTCCCCGGGTACCGTGTTGTACCCGAGTGTGTTTAATTGTATAACTTGTGCATTATTGTGACTGTTGTCGCGCTTTGCACTTTTTCCATTTGGCTGAAGGTTTCTGATGCAGTTGCGTCCGTTTGTTGTTACTTCTGCCAATTAAAGTGTGTGCCTGATCACAACTCTCCGCTCTCCTGCACCTGACTTCTTACCAGTAGCGCACAACCTGACAGGAGTATTGGTGTCTCTGAGGGGTCTTTGGCCTGGTTTGCTAACTACCTCGCTCAAAGAGTGCAGTGTATAAAGTCAGAACATCTGCTGTCTCAGCCACTGCCTGTCACCAAGGGAGTATCCCAAGGCTCGATCCTAGTCCCCACGCTCTTCTCAATTTACATCAACAACATAGCTCAAGCAGTAGGAAGCTCTCTCATCCATTTAAATACTTATACTCAGCTGGCCCCTCCCTGTATTTTGTGTTGAACATTCTACAAAAAAGCTTTCTTAGTTTCCAATGATCTTTCTCTGCCCTTAACCTTGTTCTGAACACCTCCAAAACAAAGGTCATGTGGTTTGGTAAGAAGAATGCCCCTCTCCCCACATGTGTGATTACTACCTCTGAGGGTTTAGAGCTTGAGGTAGTCACCTCATACAAGTACTTGGGAGTATGGCTAGACTGTATATTGTCCTTCTCACAGCACATATCAAAGCTGTAGGCTAAGGTTAAATCTAGACTTGGTTTCCTCAATTGTAATCACTCCTCTTTCACCACAGCTGCCAAACTAACCCTGATTCAGATGACCATCCTACCCATGCTAGATTACGGAGAAGTAATTTATAGATCGGCAGGTAAGGGTGCTCTCGAGCGGCTAGATGTTCTTTATCATTCGGCCATCAGATTTGCCACCAATGCTCCTTATAGGACACATCACTGCATTCTATACTCTGTAAACTGGTCATCTCTGTGTACACGTTGCAAAGACCCACTGGTTGATGCTTTTTTATAAAACCCTCTTAGGCCTCACTCCCCCCTATCTGAGATACCTACTGCAGCCCTCATCCTCCACATACAATACCCGTTCTGCCAGTCATATTCTGTTAAAGGTCCCCAAAGCACACTAATCTCTGGGTTGCTCCTCTTTTCAGTTTGCTGCAGCTAGTGACTGGAACAAGCTGCAAAAAAAACACTCATACTGGACCGTTTTATCTCTTCATTCAAAGACTCAATCATGGACACTCTTACTGACAGTTGTGGCTGCTTTGTGTGATGTATTGTTGTCTCTACCTTCTTGCCCTTTGTGCAGTTGTCTGTGCCCAATAATGTTTGTACCATGTTTTGTGCTGCTACCAAGTTGTGGTCATGTTGTGTTGCTACCATGCTGTGTTTTCATGTGTTGCTGCCATGCTATTTTGTTGTATTAGGTTTCTATTTATGTCGTGACGTGTTTTGTCCTATATTTTATATTTTATTTTTAATCCCAGCCCCCGTCCCTGCAGGAGGCCTTTTGCATTGTAAATAATAATTTGTTCTTAACTGATTTGCCTAGTTAAATAAAGGTTAAATAAATACAATTCTAATGTACCTCTATGGCAGCACCTAAGGGGCTTGTATGCACATATGCTAAGTGTCCCCATGAGTGACAGAACACTGAGCCACTCACGGCGCAACTAGAGAATATTACCAACCCCTACGCTCTGTATTTTCCGCTGGCTGCCCCACCACCACAGAGAGCACGGATCTAGGCTGAAACACCTGTATTTTGGACCTGCTTTACTCAAGAAAGCAAAAAAAAGACCATGTTTGTATGGAGGCTTTATTAACTCAATATAAATTTTTTTTTTTTTTACATTGTTTGCAAACTGATGTGTGACACATATTAATGGCAAAATAACATGAAAACAGACAACCTCCCCCCCAAAAAAATTGGCCCTGAATGACGGGTCGCCACTATGAGTAGCTATGGGTGACTTTTGCTAGGTGGGGAGGAAGGGAGCACACCACGGCTGACTGAGTGAATCATGCAGCTCTGGCGCTGAACATGCTGATGGCTTGGGGCAGAGAAGGCATTAGTAGTCTGAGTCTGACTATAGAATCCAGAATTAGCATGAGGCTTCATAGTAGCACTGGGCTGCTTATCTGTTCTAGTATCATAATAAGCCATTTAATGCTCTCCTTTCCTCCTGTTTCAGATGTTCCCTTCAGAGCATGGAGACTCTTTCAGTAATAACATCAACTGCTGAGCTGAGAGAATGAACAGGACAGCCAGCCTATCAGGGGACACCCTGGTCACGTGTCACTTCCCCCTGGTGCAGCTCCCCCCCTGGCAGCTTCCTGTGCAGGCGGCTCTGTGCAGCAGCTCTTCCAAGCGGCCTGGTCGACCGTGCTCCAGCTCCGTGGTTCTGACCCGCGCTGCCTCCCTCCCCGAGCAAGGCAACCTCCACAGAGAGCCCTTCCACAACCGCCTCAGACATATCTCCTTCAGCTACTGGAGCCTCAACGAGGACTGGGGCGAGGGGGACGGGGAGGGGGGCAGTGACAGCAGTGGGAAGTGTGACTCTGGATCATCATCAGAGGAGGCGTCACAGATGACAATCTCTCAAAGACATAAACAACACCCTGTAGTTAGAGGTACTTTACGGCTACACAACTCCTTTCTCCCTAATGAAGGGGTGGATGAAGATGAGGAGGATGAAGATAGTGATGGAGATAACCTGCACAGATACCATGAGGACTCCTCTTTTGTGCTGCAGCTGCATGGAAACTCTAACTGGGCCCTGAGTAATGCTGGGAGGCGGACCGCCAAACCTTCTAGCCAATCAGCCAGTCAGAACCATGACAACAGGGGTAAAACTGTGTTGAAGGACTGTGGGGAGCAGGAGAGACTGGAGGACGTTGAAGATAATATGCTAAAATGTGGTGATGAGAGCTACTGCTTCAGCTATGGCCAAACAAAATGTTTCCCTGAGTCTTTCTCTGATGGTCTTCTAGAGTACGTCACAGACTCCTCCTGCAACAGCTCAGATGGGGTTCTCGTCAACTTCAGCGCGATCTACAACAAGAGTAACAACCCTGCCACCCCAAACGACCTCAGCAGCCCTGCAATGCAGTCATCCCAGCCAGCAGAAGGCACAGTCGTCCTAAACCTGCAACCTTTCCCCCAAAAGCCTCAAGATGCTGGCCCCAGTCAGGGGGGCAGAACAACCTCCTCTCCTCTTGACGGGGGGCCTTCTGTCCCCTGCTGGTCACCACAGGCGCTGGACTCCAACTGTAATGTCTACCTTCCCGACGCCCAGGGCCTCCTGTCCTCTCTGGAGGTCTCTGACCTCACTTCCTGTCTCCAGAGCCAAGCCAGGCTGCTGCCCACAGGGACCACCCAGAAGTACTACAAGCTGGTGACCTGTGACCTGTCATCCCAGTCAGCCTCGCCCAGCCCAGCCTGGTCCAGCACCACCAGCGTCACCTCAGAGGGCCACTACTTCCTCTTCAGTAAGGCCCGGGGAGAGCAGAGCCAGGGGGAGAAACAGGTTGGCATACCACAATGACTTACAGTATGTTTAAAATGATGCACAACTTTTGAATTTCTTCTTCAGGTTTTGACTAATTTGTAAGATGTATGATGAGCAGAATTACTTTCATAGCAGTTGACATTCCTGTCAACTAATCAAAGTTTTATCTGTTTCTCCATGGCCAGCAGGAAGAAGGCTTAGACAAAGAAGGGAGGAGAGCTACCCCATTGCACCGTCCTCGCTGTATGAGCTGGGACTCCCAGCATGTCACCTCCTTTGCTGAGATTGCCTACTGTAAGAGACATACAGACAGCTGCCAGAGCTCCAGCCACTCCCACACCTCCCAGGATCTGTGTCCCATTCAAGAGGCAGTTTCCCTGGGCCAGAGTAGCAGCCACTCCCCCCTACTCCTGAGTCCCAACCAAGGCAGTAGCACTGTGTCCAACCGCCCTTCTGTGTCACCGAACCATGAGACGGAGGAGGAGGGTAAGAAAACAAGACAGTTGGTATTTTTACATGAGTAATTACGATTCAGCTGATTTACCCTTGTTTTTTCCTTATATTTAAAACTTTTCCCCTCTCCCTCTCTCCCTCTCAGGGGCATGTTCATGGGCCACTCCTGTGGTTCGCTACAGTAAGGCTCAGAGGCCCACCTCCCTGCCCATCCAGCCCTTTGTCCTGCTTCCCCCAGTGGGTAAACCTCAGAGCCAGCCCCTGGGCTCCCTGCTGGACCAGTACATCAGCCACAAGAACACCAAGCCCAGCTCCAGCTCCCAGCCAGGGTCCATAGGCAAAGGCAACAGACTCCCAACCCACCTGCATCCCTCACCGCTAGGCAGCTATGGAGCCATCCTCCTGGAAGGCCCCTCCAGCTCTGATACCTGCTCCACCTGCACCCCCAGTCCAGAACGCTTCCAGTCCAGACTCAACTGGACACACTCCAGTCCATACAGGCCCCACACTAGCCTTGGTCTCACTTCGACCAGTCCAAAACAAGCACAAACAAGCACCAAACTAACCCAGGCTTATTCATGCCAGGACCAGCTCTATGAAGACCTAGACCAAACCTACCCCAGCCCAGCTCAGGCCCACAGTAGCCCAAACCAGTCTCATTGTAAAGATTCAATCAAACGGAGCCAAGGCATGGCTCAGATCTGCCAAGATCTCATTCGCCTGTCCCCAGAACAGAAGAGCCTCAACCCAGTCCTCCTGACCCACAGCCCTCACTGCCCCATCTCCCATGTAGCAACCATGTCACCCTCTGACAGTCACATCCATCATTCAGACCTGCTGGTTATCTTTTCTCCAGACCCACCCTTACTGCCCCACAAGACAATCCCACTATCCTCAGTCCCTATGACTGGGTCTGCAGCCTCTCATCGTAGCCTGACAGCTGCTCTATCGTCAGTGGCCCCTCTGTCCTCTCTGAGCGCCCTTCTGCAGCCCCTGGTGTCTGCAGGGCCCAGTGTAAAGCAGCATCAACAACAGCACTGTGACTCCTTCAGCCTGAGTGACAGTAGGCCACCTGTGGAGTTCTGCCTGTCACCTGAAGCCTCCTACGAGTCTCTGTCCATCAGCCACCTGCAGAGGAGAGGTGAGGAAGAGGGAGGGGCCTGATCTGTGTATAGGTGTTAGAGCATGGATCAACCTGGTCTCAGAGCATTTCATATTATTTTCAAGTGAAATCAAATTGTATTTGTCACATGCGCCGAATACAACAGGTGTAGGTCGACCTTACCGTGAAATGCTTACTTACAAGCATATAACCAACAATGCAGTTTTAAGAAAAATATTTACTAAATAAAATAAAAAAATAAAAGAACAACAATAAAATAACAGTAACGAGGCTATATACAGGGGGTACCGGTACCGAGTCAATGTACGGGGGTACAGATTAGGTGGGGTAATATGTACATGTAGGTACAGTAGGGGTAAAGTGACTATGCATAGATAATACACAGCCTTCTTGACACCGCCTGTTATAGAGGTCCTGGATGGCAGGAAGCTTGACACCAGTGATGTACTGGGCCGTACACACTACCCTCTGTAGCTTCTTGTGGTCGGAGGCCGAGCATTTGCCATACCAAGCAGTGAAACAAGCAGTCAGGATGCTCTAGATGGTGCAGCTGTAGAACTTTTTGAGGATCTGAGGACCCATGCCAAATCTTTTCAGTTTCCTGAGGGAGAATAGGCATTGCTGTGCCCTCTTAACGACTGTCTTGGTGTGTTTGGACCATGATAGTTTGTTGGTAATGTGGACACCAAGGAACTTGAAGCTCTCAACCTGCTCCACTACAGCCCCATCGATGAGAATTGGGGTGTGCTCGGCCCTCCTTTTCCTGTAGTCTACGATCATCTCCTTTGTCTTGATCACGTTGAGGGAGAGATTGTTGTCCTGGAACCACACTTCCAGGTCTCTGACCTCCTCCCTATAGGCTGTCTCATCGTTGTCGGTGATCAGGCATACCACCGTTGTGTCGTCGGCAAACTTAATGATGGTGTTGGAGTCGTGCTTGGCCACGCAGTCATGGGTGAACAGGGAGTACAGGAGGGTACTAAGCACGCACCCCTGAGGGGCCCCCGTGTTAAGGATCAGCGTGGTTGATGTGTTGTTGCCTACCCTTACCACCTGGGGACGGCCCATCAGGAAGTCCAGGATCCAGTTTCAGAGGGAGATGTTTAGTCCCAGGATCCTTAGCTTAGTGATGAGCTTTGAGAGCACTATGGTGTTGAACACAGAGCTGTAGTCAATGAACAGCATTCTCTCGTAGGTATTCCTTTTGCCCAGGTGACAGAGGGCAGTGTGTAGTGCAATAGAGATTGCATCATCTGTGGATCTATTGGGGCGCTATGTAAATGGGAGTGGGTCTAGGGTTTCTGGGATGATTGTGTTGATGTGAGCCATTTCATAGCTAGAGACGTGAGTGCTACGGGTCGGTAGTAATTTAGGCAGGTTACCTTAGTGTTCTTGGGAACAGGCACTATGGTGGTCTGCTTGAAACATGTTGGTATTACAGACTCGGCCTGGAACAGGTTGAAAATGTCAGTGAAGACACTTGCCAGTTGTTCAGTGCGTGCTCGGAGTACACGTGCTGGTAATCCATCTGGCCCTGCAGCCTTGTGAATGTTGACCTGTTTAAAGGTCTTGCTCACATCGGCTACGGCGAGCGTGATCACACAGTCGTCCAGAACAGCTGCTGCTCTTATGCATGCTTCAGTGTTGCTTGCCTCAAAGCGCGCATCGAAGTTGTTTAGCTCGTCTGGTAGGCTTGTGTCACTGGGCAGCTCGCGGCTGGGCTTCCCTTTATAGTCGGTGATAGTTTGCAAGCCACGTGCGTCGAAGCCGATGTAGTAGGATTTAATCTTAGTCCTTTATTTACACTTTGCCTGTTTGATGGTTCTTATGAGGGCATAGCGGGATTTCTTATAAGCGTCCGGGTTAGAGTCCCGCTCCTTGAAAGCGGCAGCTCTAGCCTTTAGCTCAGTGCGGATGTTGCCTGTAATCCATGGCTTCTGGTTAGGGGATGTACATACGTTCACTGTGGGGACAATGTAATCGATGCACTTATTGATGAAGCCATTGACTGATGTGGTATACTCCTCAATGCCAACGGATAAGTCCTGGAACATATTCCAGTCTGTGCTATTAAAAGAGTCCTGTAGCTTAGCATCTGCGTCATCTGACCACGTCCGTATTAAGTGAGTCACTGGTACTTCCTGCTTTTGTTTTTGTTTGTAAACAGGAATCAGGAGGATAGAAATATGGTCAGATTTGCCAAATGGAGGGCGAGGGAGAACGTTGTATGCGTCTCTCTAGAGTTTTTCCCCCTCTTGTTGGACATGTAACATGCTGGTAGAAATGAGGTAAAACGGATTTAAGTTTCCCTGTATTAAAGTCCCCGGCCACTAGGAGCGCTGCCTCTGGATGAGCATTTTCTTGTTTGCTTAAGACTTTATACAGCTCGTTGTGGTCTTAGTGTCTTCATCATTTTGGGTTGGTAAATAGACAGCTACGAAAAATATAGATGAAAACTCTCTTGGTAGATAGTGTGGTCTATAGCTTATCATCTATAGCTTATCATACTCTACTTCAGGCGAGCAAAATCTTGAGACTTCCTTAATTTTGATTTTGCGCACCAGCTGTTATTGACAAATAGACACAGACCGCCACCCCTGGTCTTACCGGAGGCAGCTGTTCTGCCTTTCCGATGCACGAAAAAACCAGCCAACTGTATATTATCCATATCGTCGTTCAGCCAAATCTCATCCAGTTAATTCTCCAATGATTGCACGTTGGCCAATAGGACAGATAGTAGAGGTGGGTTACTCAATCGCCAACTAATTCTCACAAGGCAGCCCGATCTGTGTCTCCTGTATCAGCGTCTTCTCTTCATGCAATTGACGGGGATTTGGGCCTGGTCGGGTATCTGGAGTAAATCCTTTGCGTCCGACTTGTTAAAGAAAAAATATTTGTCCAGTTGGAGGTGAGTAATCGCTGTTCTGGTATCCAGAAGCTCTTTTCGGTCATAAGAGATGGTGGCAGAAACATTATGTATAAAATAAGTTACAAACAACCTGAAAAAACTAACAAAATACCACAATTGGTTAGGATCCTGTAATACAGGAGCCATCTCCTCCAGCACTATTCTCTCACGTACTCTGTACGTAAATCCAAGACAATCCATTTAGTATAATATATTATGTTTCGTATGTATTGTATTCATTTGTGGGTGTCCATCAACCATTTCGTATGATATGTTACAAATTACAATTAGATCATAGGTTACGAATTTGCTAGTCTAAGCCAGGGGAGGGGAGGGTGGGGGGTTCTATTAAGCTATATGGAATTGTTTTAAGGTCATACCAAAGATCATTTAGCTATTTGATTTGGAATTTTAAGACCCCTTAAAGTATCAGAAATATACAGTACCAGTCAAAAGTGTGGACACACCTACTCACTTCCTTTAGATTTGTTTTGTTTTTTGACTATCTGTTGTTCCATGTAGTGAATATGTTATTCAATGCATTTGTATGGGCTAATAGTAGAGTAGTAAGGCCAAATAAACATTTTCATATATTTTTTAATATATACAGTACCAGTCAAAAGTTTGCACACACCTACTCATTCAAGGGTTTTTACTTTTAAAATGTTTTACATTGTAGAATAATAGTGAAGACATCAAAACTATGAAATAACACATATTAGATCATGTAGTAACCAAAAAAGTGTTAAACAAATTAAAATATATTTGAGATTCTTCAAAGTAGCCACCCTTTGCCTTGATGACAGCTTTGCACACACTTGGCATTCTCTCAACCAGCTTCATGAGGAATAACAGTTTTATTGCTCACTGACTAAATGACCGGTTTCCTGTTTTTCTAAGACAGCAATTGGCTGTTTTGAAGGTGAAGTTTGGGAATTTTATTTACTTATGATTTTTGTGAATTGTGATTGTGCTAGTGTGTCCAAACACTTGACTGGTACTGTATATGTAAATATATATATATATATTAGCCCATACTAACGCATTGAATAACATATTCACTACATGGAACAACAGATCTAAAGGAAAAAAAATAAAAATATCTAAAGGAAGTCTCTATCCTGTATCTGAGAGATATAAGAAAGATCAGGAAACATATATTTTTTTAACCAGTGGTGTAAAGTACCACTTAAATATTTTTGGGGGGTATCTGTACTTTACTATTTATATTTTTGACTACTTTTACTTTTACTTCACTACATTCCTAAAAAGAATTATGTATTTGTTACTCCATACATTTTACCTAACACCCGAAGGTACTCAGTACATTTTGAATGCTTAGCAGGACAGGAAAATTGTCTAATTCACGCACTTATCAAGACAACACATGGTACTCCCTTCTGCCTCTGATCTGGCGGACTCACTCAACACAAATGCATATTTTGTAAATAATGTCTGAGTGTTGAAGTGTGCACCTGGCTATTTGTACCTTTTAAAAACAATAAATTGGTGCTGTCTGCTTCACAGAATTTGAAATGATTTATACTTCTACTTTTGATACTTAAGTATATTTAGAACCAAATACTTTTAGACATTTACTCAAGTAATATTTTACTGGGTGACTTTTACTTGAGTAACTTCCTATTAAGGTATCTACTTTTACTACAGAATGACATTTTGGTACTTTATCCACCACTGTTTTTAACCCTGTCACGAAATAGTCTCCATATATTCAGTACTTCTCAACTTTACACAAAGCGGTCATAGTTAGTGTGTAGCCCAAACTGTACGGACGCTACAGACAGAAGTTGGCAGGTCGACTTCAGACAAGTCCCAAGAAACTTGTGGGGGTCGTAGAACAAAACGGAGTTAAGTTAATGGGGTTAAGGGTGTTTTGAGCTGAGAGCATATAATGTGGACTGTGTGATGTGATGTTGACTGTGTGTGATGTCAATGTATAAATCAGAAGATGTGTGTGGTAGGTAGACAGTGTCAGTAATCTAGTGTTATGTCACAATGGAGAGTAATTAGATTATTACTGAACAGTCATTATGGGAAACTGGAATCCTACACTGTCTGTTACTCTGTGCTGCTGCTGGGTTCTAAAGAGAGCAGCAGCAGAGCTTTCTGCAGCAGTGCCTTCAATACCCTGAAGGGGGTTTCTTTAAAACATGACCTATTTTTCTCTCCCTGCATTGGATTGGCTGAGACATTTAGTGTGTGTGTATGCTCCAGTGTATGTTTGTTGCAGTGGGTGCAGTGTTGTTGATACGCTGGATATATGATTCACAGATATGTTATTTTAGTGTCACAATACAGACACACATGATTATAACCAAACAATGTAAATGTCAATCCCATGCTTGTATGCACATTGTCTTGTGAAAGCAAAGCTTGAACAGTGATGTACTGTCCGTTTGACAGGGGAGAGCATGGTAGGCAGATTCAATATGCATTAAGAATGTACCCTGACATTTTAGAGAGAGCCAGAGCAAGATGGAAGGGAGATGAATCATGGATGTTCCCATGTGGTTCTGTATATACACCCTTTTTATTCAGTGTCTGATGTTTCTGGTTAATGAATCAAATCTGTTTTATGTCAGTCCCTCAGGCATTTTGATAACCCCCCTGCATGGCACAGAATATGAAATGAGCTAACTCCTGATTGCTTCTTTCCATGTTTCTCCAGGTCTGCTGAAATCTGTGAGCTTGGCAGTGGATTTGATCATGGCTCATTTTGGCACCAGTCGAGATCCTGTGGAAAAGGTAGAGTACAGCAGAGCTAAAAGCAATCTGAAGGGAACTAGAATAACCAATTCACAAAAACTGACAGTAACCCTGAATAGGATGAATCAACTCCCATAAATGTATGTTATTTTTAATTAAAGTGTAATTATTGATCATGATCATATGATAATGTCCCACTTCTCTGCAGATCCGGCTAGGGAACAGCTCTAGGAGTCCCACCATTGGTGGTATAGTCCTGGAGCATCTGTGTCCCACCATCCAGAACATTCTGCAGGATGGCCTTAGGGACCACAAACTTGACCTGATCATCGGTCATCGACGCAACCACGCCTGGAATGTGGTGGAGGCCTCCACTCAGACAGGTCAGAGACACATGGTGGTGATGATGGTAATGATGATGATGTGGGTGGTTGTGGTAGGTTTGATGCTGATGAGGGTATGACTACAGTGCTGCATTTGCTAATGGGGGTTGTAGTTCAATGGTCTCTGTTCCTATCTAAGGCCCTACCACCCAGGTGCTCCACAGCCTGCTGTCCAAGGTGAGGCAGTGCTCCCTGCTGACCAGCCACTGTATGAGACTACGAGCCTTCATCATGGGCCTGCTCAAGTGAGTCCCTTCAAGTCTCAGTCTTTTTTAGTGTATCAAATTGTGTTCTAATGGTGATTTATTAAATGTTATGATTGTAAAATGAACGACTTATATTCTCTCTTTTAGCTTGAGAGCCTTGGAATTCTGGCTAAATCACCTCTACAACCAAAAAGGTATACGTTTAGATTTCTTTAATTTCTCTAAATTGTTATTAGAAAACATAATGTTCTTGGAACATACCTCTCTCATATCAATTTTGTAACCACTCCCTCTTCCAATTAGGGCTAATTGGAAAAGCTGTTCAAAAGAGGACATTGTATTCCTTTCTTTTGTACTCCCTGACGAAGGCCATGCAGCCGAAACGCGTCGGTTTTTAAACAACTTTGTTTCTATTGAACATGCCATACTAATAAAGGCATTTTAATTCATTATATGAAGAGTGCCTTGGTCCTCCTTTCTTTTTGATGACCAATTTACCCCTTTTACCAAAGAGCACCTTCTATCTACCAAAGTGTACTATTATATACCTTAGCAGTGCTTCCCTTCCTCCTCTTTCTACTAGTTAAACAGCACTTGGGTGGTGCTTAGAGGAAGCAGCTCCACAGTCATTTCTTTCTGTGTTAATTGAGGACATTTCACAACTCAAACTATGGATTTTACCCAAGAGGCTACAAGATGTTCCTATTCCCATGAAGAGGGCCAAAGGATTATTACCACTACCTCATTGCTAGATGAGATGACAGCCGCAGAGAATACTGGAATGGACTTATAACAAGGCTTACAGAGACATGCAACACCTTATGGAGAAAGATACCAAGCTTGACCTCAATTCTATCACCTTGTCTGACTATTGGAGGAAAGGCCTAATCCCCAGAGGACTCCGTATTATGAAGTTTCCAGCTAATGGAGCACAAGGTAAAACTGATTTTAGAGATAAATGGGAGGCTATTCTCAACAAGTGTTCTTTTGACCTAATGCTACTTCTAATAGAAGAATCTAAAAAGGACAGACAAGTAGTCCAAACAGAAATTGAAGAAGTAAAAAAGAAAATCACAGAACACAGTGATAATTCTAACAAAGCACAATGTGATGAGATCTTGAAAGAGAAAGTAGACACATTCACTCTGACATTGAAACAAGACAAGCTAAGAAAATTTAGAAGAGATGAAGTAGACTATAGAGATGGCAGAGTCTTTGCCTGGAGAAAACCAACACGCAAGAATTCAGAATCGCATCTACAGAGAAGGAAGCCTAGATCTGTTTCTTTCAACTTTACAAGCAGTGACGATGAGGATCACCCCAGACGCTCAGAGGCCAGCTCCTCCCAAGATTTTTTAGATCAGGAAGAGGAGTCACGCAGGTTCCTCAACAAGAGAGGGAGAGGACGCGGAAGAGGCCAACACGGAGGGGGAGGAAGAAATCAAGACTATCCAACCACACGGAGCAGGACCAGAACAAGGCTGTGATCAACATTTCTGGAGAACCTCTTTCTGATGATTGCATAAGGGTCTTGTCTAAAGGACTGTCCTTTGCCCCCACATATTCAACTAATGAATTTAATACAAAGATTGACCTATTTCGTTTCTACAGGAATCTACATCTGAAGGCCTGGTACAAGCAAAACATCTCTCCAACTACAGACGCCAGTGTCTCAGGTCAGGCAGTTTCTGTTCCCTCTAAAACACCTTTTAAGCCCAAATCCACTTTTTGTCCCATCGTCCAGAATGCCACACTAAATACATTTGCCAAGAAAGTGAATTTTGATGTGGAGAATCTGTTTAAGGGTAAAATTGACTCCAACCAAACACAACGTAATCTTTCTAAGACAGAGAGGGATGCAGTTGAATCATTGTCCAAAAATGAACAGATTGTGGTTAAAAAAGCAGACAAAGGTGGCGCTACAGTCGTGTGGAGTAAAGACAAATATGTGACAGAAGCCTACCGTCAATTAGACAATGATGAATTCTACCAATCTCTTACCTTCAACCCTACAGAGGACCTAAAAACTGAATTGAAAGGGATCCTCACAGAACCTAAGGAGAATGGCTACATTTCAGACAATGAGTTCAAATTTCTTTTCAATGGCAGTCCGCATATGGCTTCTTTTTATCTTCTTCCAAAAGTCCACAAAAATCTTGAAAACCCCCCAGGCAGACCAGTCATTAGTGGTAATGAAAGTCTGACAGAATGCATCTCTAAGTACATTGATTACTTTATTAAGCCTTTTCTGATGTCACTTCCAGCCTATCTTCAAGATACCACAGATGTGTTGAACAAAATTAAGGAATTTAACAATATAGGTACAGCTTCCTTTTTAGTCCCCATGGATGTGGAGTCTCTATACACCACCATTGAGCATCAACAAGGTTTGGCAGCTATGCACCATTTCTTGAGGACCCGGCCTGAAACTGAGATGCCTCCTACAGAATTCCTTGTCTCACTGACTGAATGGACTCTTAATCATAACATCTTTATCTTTCAGGACCGTATTTTTAAACAGGTCAAAGGATGTGCCATGGGAGCTTGCTACAGCCCTTCCTATGCTGGTTTGTACTTGGGTAAATGGGAAAATGACTTCATTTTGGATCCTTCTAATAACCATTTCTTTGACCGGATTATATGGTGGTATATTGACGCTATATTGATAATGTTTGCCTGTTTTGGTCCGGCTCAGAAGTTCCACCAATACCTTAACAGCATTAACCTTAACATCAAACTAACTATGGAGAACAGCAAAGATAACATTCATTTTTTGGACCTCGACATTAGTAAAAATGACAACGGTTGTTTGCACACATCAATCTTTAGGAAGCCTACAGATGGGAATACCATTCTGAGGGCAGACAGCTTTCATCCCAAAAGGCTAAAAGAGAATATTCCATATGGCCAATTCCAAAGATTCCGCAGAATTTGCGATCAGGAAACAGACTACAGTGTCAAATCTGCTGAATTGGAGAATCGCTTCTTGAATCGGGGCTACAGCGTTCAGGTCCTGAAAGATGCCGGTATAAGGGCTGGATTACTTGACAGAGAGAACTTGTTGCGAAGGGGAGTGCCTCGTTACAAAATACAGCACTGAAGCAGAGAACATTAAAAGAATCATTAAAAATAATTGGGGAATCATCCAAAGTGATACTCTACTACGCCAAGTCTTTCCTGAGCCACCAGTCATAAGCTTTAAGAGATGTCCCTGGTTTAAATGAAGATATGGATTTCTCACCCTTTCTGTAGGGTTGTGATAGGTCAATTTGCTGTCATCTAGTGGACATTTTGCTCAATTGCCCTCAGCTATGTTTAGACTGTTGTTGTTCATGTTTTGCTGGGTTCTAGTGTACTATGGAATATATTGCTGTCTTATTCTTGACACTTCTCCCAGTCATATTTAAGGTTAGAACTACCTTTTAGTGTTCTGATACTTCTAGCTTGGAGTTGTATTTTTATGATAACATAGCTACAGTATTTCACCTTTTAATGTGTATAGTATTGCTTACTAGGTATGTCCAATCAATTTTGTAACCACTCCCTCTTCCAATTAGGGCTAATTGGAAAAGCTGTTCAAAAGAGGACATTGTATTCCTTTTTTGTGTACTCCCTGACGAAGGCCATGCAGCCGAAACGCGTCGGTTTTAAAAAAACGTTGTTTCTATTGAACATGCCATACTAATAAAGGCATTTTAATGAATTATATGAAGAGTGCCTTAGTCCTCCTTTCTTTTTGATGACCAATTTACCTCTCTCATACTCTTCCCAACTCTCCTCTCCCCAGACAAGGTGACAGATTACTACCATCCATGGGGTTTCCTCGCCATGTCACATGGGCAGTGTCAGCCTCTGTTCCAGGAGCTCCTCCTCCTGCTGCAACCTCTTTCCATGTTACCCTTTGACCTCAACCTGCTGCTGGAGCCCCGCCTGCTGCAAAACAGACAGCTCTGCTCTGAGGAACAAGCTCCACCATGCTCCACCTTTCTCATGACCAGTTGGCCCCTATTAAGAGGAGACAGACAGGGGGCATATGGTTCTATGGATGGTCCCAGAGATAACAGCAGGCCACCAGGTGACCCACACCAGCTGGTACAGCATCTTCAGGGGTCCACCCAGGGGTCAAAGGTCACGGGTCAGGAGAAGTGGGTGAGGCATTTAGGCAAGTGTAGCAGAAGTCTGTGGTCAGCCACCAGTCCAGGGTGGTGGCAGAGACGGGCTGCCCACGCAGAGGGGGGAGTGGAATATGGACAGATTTACATGGATGTCATCCACACTGAGCCTCAGCAAGGGATGGAGGGGAGGAGAGAAGGTGAGAGTTCACAGGAGAGCAGGAGGAAGGGAACTGGGCCGGAGACCCCCAGGATGCTGGCAGACCCCCAGGATGAGAGCCTCTCCCAGGGTGGGCTACGCTGGGCCAAGCTGTTTGGATCAGGAGGGAATCCCCCCACCAGGACACAGAGGGCACCCCAAAACCCCAATGGGACACAGACCCAGAAAAGGTCAGAATTGCTGAACTATGGCTAACCTGTTCCTATGGTGTTATTACAATTCCTCCTTAATAACTGTATTTCTCTTGTCTTAAAGGAGACCTTCACAGTGGCTGCAGTTGGACAGGTCTCAGCTGGGCCTATTGGCTCATACAGTGTGGTCAGGGAAACTCCCAGCTCCACAGCCTGACCAGAAACACCAGACATAGACATGGTGCCCCTACGACCACACTCACCCAACCCTCTGATGAGTGGAGAGGGATAGGGAGGAGAAGAAAAGATACACCACCAAAAATGTCAACCGCATGATCCTGAGTCAGTGTTATAGTGCACAGTGTCACACAAAGACACCTCAGCTAGAACACACTCACACTGGTCAGAAAAGCACAGACCAGTTGATACAACTATCGGAGCATGGGTGATACTTTTTGCTATGTTATTATTAGGCAATAACAACTCCCCCCATGTATTATTAGATTTACAAGTGCTTCTTTTCATCTGTCATGAATTGGGATTTATGCAATATATTCTCCCTGTGAACCTGTCAATCAAACTGTGTGGTCAGAGAGGCTCCTCCCATGTTAGGGTCTTGCCTTAGTCTGAAAGCCTTGTACAACATCCCAGACTCTGCAGAAGAAACCAATTAGTATGCCATGGAGCTGCATGCATACCATACAGTAGCATCCTATTCTCCTAATAGTGTCAATCTGATCCTCTACCTTCCAACCCCGACCCCGTGACTATCCTATGAGTGAATGGAATGACAACAAAAAATGCAGCAAGGCAATCTTTACTAGCCATGTTTACTAGTGCCACATATTATGCCAGTCAGCAGCCTTGTGCAGTGGCTTATCTTCCAAAAGGAAGTTGCCTTCACATTCAACTAGACAAACATGAGGTAATCCTGACTCTAGCATGGTAAAAACAAACGTTGAAGGAGTCATTAGGTGCTAATTTAGGCCTACTACTGTGTGTGGTTGTACTACCTACATCAATATTCTATTATACTACTTTTCTTAATGAGGGAAGTAGAGTTTTGTAAATATTTAGGGAAGAAAAGTCTAGATTTGTGGAACTGTTAGGTTCCAAATGGAGTGTTGTTTGCACAATATAAAGCTATCATGTTGTGTTTCAGGTGTACACCGTTTTGATAGGCCAGTACTACTAAGCTAAAGAGAAAGGAAAAGTCTGGATTTACGTGCAGGAATGACTTGGTTATTATAGCCTTTGCAATAAATGTGAAAGTGAGTTTATCATATTTCCTCCCCAACCTAACTGTCCTTCCCCTAAAACCTTAGAAGAATGGGCTACACTGGGGTGGCAGGTAGCCTAGTGGTTAGAGCGTTGGGCCAATAATCGAAAGGTTGCTGGTTTGAATCCCAGAGCTGACAAGGTAAAAATCTGTCGTTCTGCCCCTGAACAAGGCAGTTAACCCACTGTTCCCCGGTTGGCCGTCATTGTAAATAAGAATTTGTTCTTAACTGACTTGCCTAGTTAAATAAAGGATACACAGAATGCACCCTCTCTGAGTGTAAGTTCCCAGTGACAATCAACCTTTCTGAATAAAAAGGTATTGATTTCTCTTGTGACTTATGTTTCACATCCACTTGTACAGCAGATCAAAACAATATACACTGTCGTTCAAAAGTTTGGGGTCATGTAGAAATGTAGATATTCCATAGAGAAATCTGCCGTTTCCAGCTACAATAGTCATTTACAACATTAATGTCTACACTGTATTTCTGATCAATTTAATGTTATTTTAATGGAACAAAAATGTGATTTTCTTTCAAAAGTTACCCCAAACTTTTGAACGGTAGTGTATATCGCTAAGTACAGGAGAAACAGCATTCCACTGCCCATATATACAGTGTGTACATGTTCTGTTCATATATCATTATTATGTTTCACTCTGGGATGTACATAGTCCACAGACGAAAGGTTTTGCTGTTCCACAGACATTCATCACTCAAAACAACTCCATGATGTGTTCTCTACCCTAGTCCTTTATCAAGTCATGTGATTGTCTTGTGGATTGTACCTCCGTTACTGAGCTCTGGCCTCTATCTTCTGAGTGCCGCTTAGCCCCAGGGCATTGTGGGTAAGCTGCCCAAAGGTCTGGCCGTACCTGAACTTGTGTCCTGTGGGCAGATCAAAATAATATTATAGTTAAGCAATAATGTTACAGTATCACATGATCTACCATGTGATGATATGATACATTTTAAAACAAAATATGGAGATTTCAGAGCTGTGTGTGTGAGGCTTGGTACTATAGTGTTTTGATTAAGTTACTGGCCACCTGGAACATGGCCGGTGTAGGAGGGCAGCAGGCCCCGGTGGGACGGGTAGACTGTGGGGATGGGGGGCAGGACTCCTGATTCCTCCCCAGGGAGACGCAGGGAGGTGAGGTCACTCCTCATTTCCTTTCCAAACTGGACCAGGGCTTATGGGCTAATAGTAGAGTAGTAAGGCCAAATAAACATTTTCATATATTTTTTAATATATACAGTACCAGTCAAAAGTTTGCACACACCTACTCATTCAAGGGTTTTTACTTTTAAAATGTTTTACATTGTAGAATAATAGTGAAGACATCAAAACTATGAAATAACACATATTAGATCATGTAGTAACCAAAAAAGTGTTAAACAAATTAAAATATATTTGAGATTCTTCAAAGTAGCCACCCTTTGCCTTGATGACAGCTTTGCACACACTTGGCATTCTCTCAACCAGCTTCATGAGGAATAACAGTTTTATTGCTCACTGACTAAATGACCGGTTTCCTGTTTTTCTAAGACAGCAATTGGCTGTTTTGAAGGTGAAGTTTGGGAATTTTATTTACTTATGATTTTTGTGAATTGTGATTGTGCTAGTGTGTCCAAACACTTGACTGGTACTGTATATGTAAATATATATATATATATTAGCCCATACTAACGCATTGAATAACATATTCACTACATGGAACAACAGATCTAAAGGAAAAAAAATAAAAATATCTAAAGGAAGTCTCTATCCTGTATCTGAGAGATATAAGAAAGATCAGGAAACATATATTTTTTTAACCAGTGGTGTAAAGTACCACTTAAATATTTTTGGGGGGTATCTGTACTTTACTATTTATATTTTTGACTACTTTTACTTTTACTTCACTACATTCCTAAAAAGAATTATGTATTTGTTACTCCATACATTTTACCTAACACCCGAAGGTACTCAGTACATTTTGAATGCTTAGCAGGACAGGAAAATTGTCTAATTCACGCACTTATCAAGACAACACATGGTACTCCCTTCTGCCTCTGATCTGGCGGACTCACTCAACACAAATGCATATTTTGTAAATAATGTCTGAGTGTTGAAGTGTGCACCTGGCTATTTGTACCTTTTAAAAACAATAAATTGGTGCTGTCTGCTTCACAGAATTTGAAATGATTTATACTTCTACTTTTGATACTTAAGTATATTTAGAACCAAATACTTTTAGACATTTACTCAAGTAATATTTTACTGGGTGACTTTTACTTGAGTAACTTCCTATTAAGGTATCTACTTTTACTACAGAATGACATTTTGGTACTTTATCCACCACTGTTTTTAACCCTGTCACGAAATAGTCTCCATATATTCAGTACTTCTCAACTTTACACAAAGCGGTCATAGTTAGTGTGTAGCCCAAACTGTACGGACGCTACAGACAGAAGTTGGCAGGTCGACTTCAGACAAGTCCCAAGAAACTTGTGGGGGTCGTAGAACAAAACGGAGTTAAGTTAATGGGGTTAAGGGTGTTTTGAGCTGAGAGCATATAATGTGGACTGTGTGATGTGATGTTGACTGTGTGTGATGTCAATGTATAAATCAGAAGATGTGTGTGGTAGGTAGACAGTGTCAGTAATCTAGTGTTATGTCACAATGGAGAGTAATTAGATTATTACTGAACAGTCATTATGGGAAACTGGAATCCTACACTGTCTGTTACTCTGTGCTGCTGCTGGGTTCTAAAGAGAGCAGCAGCAGAGCTTTCTGCAGCAGTGCCTTCAATACCCTGAAGGGGGTTTCTTTAAAACATGACCTATTTTTCTCTCCCTGCATTGGATTGGCTGAGACATTTAGTGTGTGTGTATGCTCCAGTGTATGTTTGTTGCAGTGGGTGCAGTGTTGTTGATACGCTGGATATATGATTCACAGATATGTTATTTTAGTGTCACAATACAGACACACATGATTATAACCAAACAATGTAAATGTCAATCCCATGCTTGTATGCACATTGTCTTGTGAAAGCAAAGCTTGAACAGTGATGTACTGTCCGTTTGACAGGGGAGAGCATGGTAGGCAGATTCAATATGCATTAAGAATGTACCCTGACATTTTAGAGAGAGCCAGAGCAAGATGGAAGGGAGATGAATCATGGATGTTCCCATGTGGTTCTGTATATACACCCTTTTTATTCAGTGTCTGATGTTTCTGGTTAATGAATCAAATCTGTTTTATGTCAGTCCCTCAGGCATTTTGATAACCCCCCTGCATGGCACAGAATATGAAATGAGCTAACTCCTGATTGCTTCTTTCCATGTTTCTCCAGGTCTGCTGAAATCTGTGAGCTTGGCAGTGGATTTGATCATGGCTCATTTTGGCACCAGTCGAGATCCTGTGGAAAAGGTAGAGTACAGCAGAGCTAAAAGCAATCTGAAGGGAACTAGAATAACCAATTCACAAAAACTGACAGTAACCCTGAATAGGATGAATCAACTCCCATAAATGTATGTTATTTTTAATTAAAGTGTAATTATTGATCATGATCATATGATAATGTCCCACTTCTCTGCAGATCCGGCTAGGGAACAGCTCTAGGAGTCCCACCATTGGTGGTATAGTCCTGGAGCATCTGTGTCCCACCATCCAGAACATTCTGCAGGATGGCCTTAGGGACCACAAACTTGACCTGATCATCGGTCATCGACGCAACCACGCCTGGAATGTGGTGGAGGCCTCCACTCAGACAGGTCAGAGACACATGGTGGTGATGATGGTAATGATGATGATGTGGGTGGTTGTGGTAGGTTTGATGCTGATGAGGGTATGACTACAGTGCTGCATTTGCTAATGGGGGTTGTAGTTCAATGGTCTCTGTTCCTATCTAAGGCCCTACCACCCAGGTGCTCCACAGCCTGCTGTCCAAGGTGAGGCAGTGCTCCCTGCTGACCAGCCACTGTATGAGACTACGAGCCTTCATCATGGGCCTGCTCAAGTGAGTCCCTTCAAGTCTCAGTCTTTTTTAGTGTATCAAATTGTGTTCTAATGGTGATTTATTAAATGT
The DNA here is from genome assembly GCF_029448725.1 of Salvelinus fontinalis. Taxonomy (NCBI): domain Eukaryota; kingdom Metazoa; phylum Chordata; class Actinopteri; order Salmoniformes; family Salmonidae; genus Salvelinus; species Salvelinus fontinalis. The sequence goes on from NC_074685.1 coordinate 28,401,866, forward strand.
TATGATTGTAAAATGAACGACTTATATTCTCTCTTTTAGCTTGAGAGCCTTGGAATTCTGGCTAAATCACCTCTACAACCAAAAAGGTATACGTTTAGATTTCTTTAATTTCTCTAAATTGTTATTAGAAAACATAATGTTCTTGGAACATACCTCTCTCATATCAATTTTGTAACCACTCCCTCTTCCAATTAGGGCTAATTGGAAAAGCTGTTCAAAAGAGGACATTGTATTCCTTTCTTTTGTACTCCCTGACGAAGGCCATGCAGCCGAAACGCGTCGGTTTTTAAACAACTTTGTTTCTATTGAACATGCCATACTAATAAAGGCATTTTAATTCATTATATGAAGAGTGCCTTGGTCCTCCTTTCTTTTTGATGACCAATTTACCCCTTTTACCAAAGAGCACCTTCTATCTACCAAAGTGTACTATTATATACCTTAGCAGTGCTTCCCTTCCTCCTCTTTCTACTAGTTAAACAGCACTTGGGTGGTGCTTAGAGGAAGCAGCTCCACAGTCATTTCTTTCTGTGTTAATTGAGGACATTTCACAACTCAAACTATGGATTTTACCCAAGAGGCTACAAGATGTTCCTATTCCCATGAAGAGGGCCAAAGGATTATTACCACTACCTCATTGCTAGATGAGATGACAGCCGCAGAGAATACTGGAATGGACTTATAACAAGGCTTACAGAGACATGCAACACCTTATGGAGAAAGATACCAAGCTTGACCTCAATTCTATCACCTTGTCTGACTATTGGAGGAAAGGCCTAATCCCCAGAGGACTCCGTATTATGAAGTTTCCAGCTAATGGAGCACAAGGTAAAACTGATTTTAGAGATAAATGGGAGGCTATTCTCAACAAGTGTTCTTTTGACCTAATGCTACTTCTAATAGAAGAATCTAAAAAGGACAGACAAGTAGTCCAAACAGAAATTGAAGAAGTAAAAAAGAAAATCACAGAACACAGTGATAATTCTAACAAAGCACAATGTGATGAGATCTTGAAAGAGAAAGTAGACACATTCACTCTGACATTGAAACAAGACAAGCTAAGAAAATTTAGAAGAGATGAAGTAGACTATAGAGATGGCAGAGTCTTTGCCTGGAGAAAACCAACACGCAAGAATTCAGAATCGCATCTACAGAGAAGGAAGCCTAGATCTGTTTCTTTCAACTTTACAAGCAGTGACGATGAGGATCACCCCAGACGCTCAGAGGCCAGCTCCTCCCAAGATTTTTTAGATCAGGAAGAGGAGTCACGCAGGTTCCTCAACAAGAGAGGGAGAGGACGCGGAAGAGGCCAACACGGAGGGGGAGGAAGAAATCAAGACTATCCAACCACACGGAGCAGGACCAGAACAAGGCTGTGATCAACATTTCTGGAGAACCTCTTTCTGATGATTGCATAAGGGTCTTGTCTAAAGGACTGTCCTTTGCCCCCACATATTCAACTAATGAATTTAATACAAAGATTGACCTATTTCGTTTCTACAGGAATCTACATCTGAAGGCCTGGTACAAGCAAAACATCTCTCCAACTACAGACGCCAGTGTCTCAGGTCAGGCAGTTTCTGTTCCCTCTAAAACACCTTTTAAGCCCAAATCCACTTTTTGTCCCATCGTCCAGAATGCCACACTAAATACATTTGCCAAGAAAGTGAATTTTGATGTGGAGAATCTGTTTAAGGGTAAAATTGACTCCAACCAAACACAACGTAATCTTTCTAAGACAGAGAGGGATGCAGTTGAATCATTGTCCAAAAATGAACAGATTGTGGTTAAAAAAGCAGACAAAGGTGGCGCTACAGTCGTGTGGAGTAAAGACAAATATGTGACAGAAGCCTACCGTCAATTAGACAATGATGAATTCTACCAATCTCTTACCTTCAACCCTACAGAGGACCTAAAAACTGAATTGAAAGGGATCCTCACAGAACCTAAGGAGAATGGCTACATTTCAGACAATGAGTTCAAATTTCTTTTCAATGGCAGTCCGCATATGGCTTCTTTTTATCTTCTTCCAAAAGTCCACAAAAATCTTGAAAACCCCCCAGGCAGACCAGTCATTAGTGGTAATGAAAGTCTGACAGAATGCATCTCTAAGTACATTGATTACTTTATTAAGCCTTTTCTGATGTCACTTCCAGCCTATCTTCAAGATACCACAGATGTGTTGAACAAAATTAAGGAATTTAACAATATAGGTACAGCTTCCTTTTTAGTCCCCATGGATGTGGAGTCTCTATACACCACCATTGAGCATCAACAAGGTTTGGCAGCTATGCACCATTTCTTGAGGACCCGGCCTGAAACTGAGATGCCTCCTACAGAATTCCTTGTCTCACTGACTGAATGGACTCTTAATCATAACATCTTTATCTTTCAGGACCGTATTTTTAAACAGGTCAAAGGATGTGCCATGGGAGCTTGCTACAGCCCTTCCTATGCTGGTTTGTACTTGGGTAAATGGGAAAATGACTTCATTTTGGATCCTTCTAATAACCATTTCTTTGACCGGATTATATGGTGGTATATTGACGCTATATTGATAATGTTTGCCTGTTTTGGTCCGGCTCAGAAGTTGAACTTATTTCCTTCCACCAATACCTTAACAGCATTAACCTTAACATCAAACTAACTATGGAGAACAGCAAAGATAACATTCATTTTTTGGACCTCGACATTAGTAAAAATGACAACGGTTGTTTGCACACATCAATCTTTAGGAAGCCTACAGATGGGAATACCATTCTGAGGGCAGACAGCTTTCATCCCAAAAGGCTAAAAGAGAATATTCCATATGGCCAATTCCAAAGATTCCGCAGAATTTGCGATCAGGAAACAGACTACAGTGTCAAATCTGCTGAATTGGAGAATCGCTTCTTGAATCGGGGCTACAGCGTTCAGGTCCTGAAAGATGCCGGTATAAGGGCTGGATTACTTGACAGAGAGAACTTGTTGCGAAGGGGAGTGCCTCGTTACAAAATACAGCACTGAAGCAGAGAACATTAAAAGAATCATTAAAAATAATTGGGGAATCATCCAAAGTGATACTCTACTACGCCAAGTCTTTCCTGAGCCACCAGTCATAAGCTTTAAGAGATGTCCCTGGTTTAAATGAAGATATGGATTTCTCACCCTTTCTGTAGGGTTGTGATAGGTCAATTTGCTGTCATCTAGTGGACATTTTGCTCAATTGCCCTCAGCTATGTTTAGACTGTTGTTGTTCATGTTTTGCTGGGTTCTAGTGTACTATGGAATATATTGCTGTCTTATTCTTGACACTTCTCCCAGTCATATTTAAGGTTAGAACTACCTTTTAGTGTTCTGATACTTCTAGCTTGGAGTTGTATTTTTATGATAACATAGCTACAGTATTTCACCTTTTAATGTGTATAGTATTGCTTACTAGGTATGTCCAATCAATTTTGTAACCACTCCCTCTTCCAATTAGGGCTAATTGGAAAAGCTGTTCAAAAGAGGACATTGTATTCCTTTTTTGTGTACTCCCTGACGAAGGCCATGCAGCCGAAACGCGTCGGTTTTAAAAAAACGTTGTTTCTATTGAACATGCCATACTAATAAAGGCATTTTAATGAATTATATGAAGAGTGCCTTAGTCCTCCTTTCTTTTTGATGACCAATTTACCTCTCTCATACTCTTCCCAACTCTCCTCTCCCCAGACAAGGTGACAGATTACTACCATCCATGGGGTTTCCTCGCCATGTCACATGGGCAGTGTCAGCCTCTGTTCCAGGAGCTCCTCCTCCTGCTGCAACCTCTTTCCATGTTACCCTTTGACCTCAACCTGCTGCTGGAGCCCCGCCTGCTGCAAAACAGACAGCTCTGCTCTGAGGAACAAGCTCCACCATGCTCCACCTTTCTCATGACCAGTTGGCCCCTATTAAGAGGAGACAGACAGGGGGCATATGGTTCTATGGATGGTCCCAGAGATAACAGCAGGCCACCAGGTGACCCACACCAGCTGGTACAGCATCTTCAGGGGTCCACCCAGGGGTCAAAGGTCACGGGTCAGGAGAAGTGGGTGAGGCATTTAGGCAAGTGTAGCAGAAGTCTGTGGTCAGCCACCAGTCCAGGGTGGTGGCAGAGACGGGCTGCCCACGCAGAGGGGGGAGTGGAATATGGACAGATTTACATGGATGTCATCCACACTGAGCCTCAGCAAGGGATGGAGGGGAGGAGAGAAGGTGAGAGTTCACAGGAGAGCAGGAGGAAGGGAACTGGGCCGGAGACCCCCAGGATGCTGGCAGACCCCCAGGATGAGAGCCTCTCCCAGGGTGGGCTACGCTGGGCCAAGCTGTTTGGATCAGGAGGGAATCCCCCCACCAGGACACAGAGGGCACCCCAAAACCCCAATGGGACACAGACCCAGAAAAGGTCAGAATTGCTGAACTATGGCTAACCTGTTCCTATGGTGTTATTACAATTCCTCCTTAATAACTGTATTTCTCTTGTCTTAAAGGAGACCTTCACAGTGGCTGCAGTTGGACAGGTCTCAGCTGGGCCTATTGGCTCATACAGTGTGGTCAGGGAAACTCCCAGCTCCACAGCCTGACCAGAAACACCAGACATAGACATGGTGCCCCTACGACCACACTCACCCAACCCTCTGATGAGTGGAGAGGGATAGGGAGGAGAAGAAAAGATACACCACCAAAAATGTCAACCGCATGATCCTGAGTCAGTGTTATAGTGCACAGTGTCACACAAAGACACCTCAGCTAGAACACACTCACACTGGTCAGAAAAGCACAGACCAGTTGATACAACTATCGGAGCATGGGTGATACTTTTTGCTATGTTATTATTAGGCAATAACAACTCCCCCCATGTATTATTAGATTTACAAGTGCTTCTTTTCATCTGTCATGAATTGGGATTTATGCAATATATTCTCCCTGTGAACCTGTCAATCAAACTGTGTGGTCAGAGAGGCTCCTCCCATGTTAGGGTCTTGCCTTAGTCTGAAAGCCTTGTACAACATCCCAGACTCTGCAGAAGAAACCAATTAGTATGCCATGGAGCTGCATGCATACCATACAGTAGCATCCTATTCTCCTAATAGTGTCAATCTGATCCTCTACCTTCCAACCCCGACCCCGTGACTATCCTATGAGTGAATGGAATGACAACAAAAAATGCAGCAAGGCAATCTTTACTAGCCATGTTTACTAGTGCCACATATTATGCCAGTCAGCAGCCTTGTGCAGTGGCTTATCTTCCAAAAGGAAGTTGCCTTCACATTCAACTAGACAAACATGAGGTAATCCTGACTCTAGCATGGTAAAAACAAACGTTGAAGGAGTCATTAGGTGCTAATTTAGGCCTACTACTGTGTGTGGTTGTACTACCTACATCAATATTCTATTATACTACTTTTCTTAATGAGGGAAGTAGAGTTTTGTAAATATTTAGGGAAGAAAAGTCTAGATTTGTGGAACTGTTAGGTTCCAAATGGAGTGTTGTTTGCACAATATAAAGCTATCATGTTGTGTTTCAGGTGTACACCGTTTTGATAGGCCAGTACTACTAAGCTAAAGAGAAAGGAAAAGTCTGGATTTACGTGCAGGAATGACTTGGTTATTATAGCCTTTGCAATAAATGTGAAAGTGAGTTTATCATATTTCCTCCCCAACCTAACTGTCCTTCCCCTAAAACCTTAGAAGAATGGGCTACACTGGGGTGGCAGGTAGCCTAGTGGTTAGAGCGTTGGGCCAATAATCGAAAGGTTGCTGGTTTGAATCCCAGAGCTGACAAGGTAAAAATCTGTCGTTCTGCCCCTGAACAAGGCAGTTAACCCACTGTTCCCCGGTTGGCCGTCATTGTAAATAAGAATTTGTTCTTAACTGACTTGCCTAGTTAAATAAAGGATACACAGAATGCACCCTCTCTGAGTGTAAGTTCCCAGTGACAATCAACCTTTCTGAATAAAAAGGTATTGATTTCTCTTGTGACTTATGTTTCACATCCACTTGTACAGCAGATCAAAACAATATACACTGTCGTTCAAAAGTTTGGGGTCATGTAGAAATGTAGATATTCCATAGAGAAATCTGCCGTTTCCAGCTACAATAGTCATTTACAACATTAATGTCTACACTGTATTTCTGATCAATTTAATGTTATTTTAATGGAACAAAAATGTGATTTTCTTTCAAAAGTTACCCCAAACTTTTGAACGGTAGTGTATATCGCTAAGTACAGGAGAAACAGCATTCCACTGCCCATATATACAGTGTGTACATGTTCTGTTCATATATCATTATTATGTTTCACTCTGGGATGTACATAGTCCACAGACGAAAGGTTTTGCTGTTCCACAGACATTCATCACTCAAAACAACTCCATGATGTGTTCTCTACCCTAGTCCTTTATCAAGTCATGTGATTGTCTTGTGGATTGTACCTCCGTTACTGAGCTCTGGCCTCTATCTTCTGAGTGCCGCTTAGCCCCAGGGCATTGTGGGTAAGCTGCCCAAAGGTCTGGCCGTACCTGAACTTGTGTCCTGTGGGCAGATCAAAATAATATTATAGTTAAGCAATAATGTTACAGTATCACATGATCTACCATGTGATGATATGATACATTTTAAAACAAAATATGGAGATTTCAGAGCTGTGTGTGTGAGGCTTGGTACTATAGTGTTTTGATTAAGTTACTGGCCACCTGGAACATGGCCGGTGTAGGAGGGCAGCAGGCCCCGGTGGGACGGGTAGACTGTGGGGATGGGGGGCAGGACTCCTGATTCCTCCCCAGGGAGACGCAGGGAGGTGAGGTCACTCCTCATTTCCTTTCCAAACTGGACCAGGGCTTTGTTGGTGGTGATGGGGTAGCCAGTGCCAATCAGGAAGCGAGATTTGGGCACGTACCCTGTGTAACCTAAATACATGCCTCAATGGAAGATCTAGTCAATAGAGAGACTCATATACAGTTGATTGTGTTGCATACACTCATACACGCAAAAGTATGTGGACACCTGCTTGTCAAACATCTCATTCCAAAATCATGGGCATTAATATGGAGTTGGCCCCCCCTTTGCTGCTATAACAGCCTCCACTCTTCTGGGAAGGCTTTCCACTAGATGTTGGAACATTGCTGCGGGGGCTTCCATTAAGCCACAAGAGTATTAGTGAGGTCGGCCACTGATGTTAGGAGATGAGGCCTGGCTCGCAGTCGGCGTTCCAATTCATCCCAAAGGTGTTCAATGGGGTTGAGGTCAGGGCTCTGTGCAGGCTAGTCAAGTTCTTCCACATAATCTCAAAAAAACATTTCTGTATGGACCTTGCTTCGTGCACAGGGCCAATGTAATGCTGAATCAGGAAAGAGCCTTCACAACTTTTGCCACAATGTTGTAAGTGTAACAGTATAACTTTAGTACGTCCCCTCGCCCCGGGCGCGAACCAGGAACCCTCTGCACACATCAACAACGGTCGCCCACGAAGCATCGTTACCCATCGCTCCACAAAGGCCGCGGCCCTGGCAGAGCAACACTACTTCTAGGTTTCAGAGCAAGTGACGTAACTGATTGAAACGCTAGTAGCGCGTACCCGCCAACTAGCTAGCCATTTCACATCCGTTACACTCACCCCCCTTTCAACCTCCTACTTTTCCGCAGCAACCAGTGATCCGGGTCAACAGCATCAATGTAACAGTATAACTTTACGGCTGTCCCCTCGCCCCGACACGGGCGCGAACCAGGGACCCTCTTCACACATCAACAACGGTCGCCCACGAAGCATTGTTACCCATCGCTCCACAAAGGCCACAGCCCTTGCAGAGCAAGGGGCAACACTACTTCTAGGTTTCAGAGCAAGTGACGTAACTGATTGAAACGCTAGTAGCGCGTACCCGCTAACTAGCTAGCCATTTCACATCTGTTACATAAGCACAGAAATTTATAGAATGTAGCATTACGATGTCCCTTCACTGGAACTAAGGGGCCTAACCCGAACCATGAAAAACAGCCCCAGACCATTATTCCTCCTCCACCAAACTTGACAGTTGGCACTATGCATTGGGGCAGGTAGCGTTCTCCTGGCATCCGCCAAACTCAGATTCGTCATTCGGACTGCCACATGGTGAAGCGTGATTCATCACTCCAGAGAATGCGTTTCCACTGCTCCAGAGTCCAATGGTTGAGAGCTTTACACCACTCCAGCTGACGCTTGGCTGCTCGGCCATGGAAATCCATTTCTTTACGCTCCCGACGAACAGTTATTGTGCTGACGTTGCTTTCAGAGGCAGTTTGGAACTCAGTAGCGAGTGTTGCAACCGAGGACAGGCGATTTTTATGCTCTACGAGCTTCAGCACCCGGCAGTCCCATTTCTGTGAGCTTGTGTGGCCTACCACTTCTCGGCTCAGCCGTTGTTGCTCCTAGACGTCTCCACTTTACAATAACAGCACTTATAGTTGACCGGGACAGCTCTAGCAGGGCAGAAATTTGACGAACTGACTTAGAAAGGTGTCACCCTATGACGGTATCAAATCCTACTGCCACTGTTTGTCTATGGAGATTGCATGGCTGTGTGCTTGATTTTATACACCTGTCAGCAATGGGTGTGGCTGAAACAGCCGAATCCACTCATTTGAAAAGGTGTCAACATACTTTTGGCCATGTTGTGTATGAGTTGTTTTTTTTAACGGTACCTCTGGCATACTGTACCTACCTGAGATGAAGTACTTGTGTGGACTGCTGTCCTCCATGAAGTAAGGAGACACTTTGGGTTTCCAGGGCTCCAGGGCCTCGTAGGGGGCTGGATCTTTGGAGATGGCCGTCAGAGGGGTGCTCAGTCTCCGAGGCTGAAGGGGGTAGACAGAATGGCAGACAGACACTATGGTTGAGACAGAGAAGGTATTCAAGCTTCTGGCTCCTACCAATGGCCCTATCCCAGACTATAGACCTTTGATTATAAGAGAAGAAGATTTTCTCCATGGTATCAATGTAAAGTTATCATTCAATCAACCTAAGTGGTTAACAGTAATTGCTTGTGTTGTTGAGCTTTCCTGTCAGCTCCTACACAACGAGAGATAATGGGTGTGAATCTCAAATACTTAATTGGTTTGAATCTATGATTGGAGAGCTCTTCAGGTCATGCAGCCAGCCTCATTTAGACTGAGACAGAGAGTGATAAATGACACAGGATTTCAGCATGGATTATTAAACAGGTGTGTGTGTGTGTGTGTGTGTGTGTGTGTGTGTGTGTGTGTGTGTGTGTGTGTGTGTGTGTGTGTGTGTGTGTGTGTGTGTGTGTGTGTGTGTGTGTGTGTGTGTGTGTGTGTGTGTGTGTGTGTGTGTGTGTGTGTGTAAATAGGAGAGAGATTAGAACTGATTACTTTAAACTCGGAATTGGTGGTGTTGCTGACAAGCGGTTTGTCTGCTGGTGCCAGATGAACCCTCCTCTGCTGGTCTCGGTCAAACTCAGACAGTGCCTCGCGACACGTCTCAGTGTAGGTACGGGAGAAGTAGTTCTGGCTTTTGGGGACAAAGCCTGGAAAAGACACCATGTCAACACAATGCAAAGCATACTTTACAGATGGAAGAGATGAGGGTGTTCTGCTTAATGTACGAAAACTGAGTAACAGTGTGTTTACCAGTGTAGCCCGGTATCATCCTCTCTAGATTCCTGCGTTCTCCATGGTGGCTCCTCCAGTTCTCGTCCCGCGGGCCCGTGTCTGTCTCTGTGGAGGGGAAGCAGCCCGTGTGGAGGACTAGGCGACGTGAGGGCGACACCTCCGGAGAGGACAGCAGCTTGGCAGTCAGCTGGCCGTAGGTCTTCCCCAGGTGGTACTTCAGCTGGGGGCAGTAACCTGCATACCTGAGGACAGAAAGAGAGAGAGGTGGTGGTTGTGGTGATGATTGTGATTAGATTTCAAACAGGCCTTTTTGGATGTATTCTCTGTTATGTTGACAGTAGGCCTAGTGTAAATATTTGAAACCCTTTTTTTAATTATTTTTTTACAATGCTTATATCAAAGTAAGGCTTTATTGAGGTGAAAGGTGACTGTATGGATCTCATGGTATTTAGTTGAAGCTGTGTTGTGTTACTTAATGTCAGCGAGTTTAGCCTCAGAGTGCAACCTTCCTTGGAACGGTTGCCATGGGTGATGGCCATCACAAAATACTTTGGCCTCGAGCACTGGACTTGCTCTTGCTCTGGACATTTCGTGTAGGTTTCTTCAGTTGTTTGTGTTAATTCCTTAGGCCTATAGTAGGCCGAATGTATGCTATGTGTAACGACATAAAAAGGCATAATATAATCAAGTAAAATGTAAAGGTATGCGCAAGCATAAAATCAATGGAATGATGCACGAATACAATAATGCATCATTAAAAAGGTTTAGAATTTCACTATAAATAGCACACCATGCACGTAATACAAATAACATGTCAATATAGCACGCATCTAATTAGAGTGTATATTTAAATAATTAATTTGATAGAATTCAAAAGCAAAGAGGTAGTTTCAATGTGAATAACCTACCCCGGTATGTACTGCGCATCAGGTGTCACCAGCAATGTGAATAACCTACCCCGGTATGTACTGCGGATCAGGTGTCACCAGCACCTTGCTGAATTTGGGGGGGAATTCATCCATGTTGACCACACTGTACCACTGAACACGGAACTTGAGATGGACGCCAGACAGCAGCCAACTTTGCAGTCCTGTGTTTGCGTGTGGTTGTCAGGTGGAGGGGATGTGGACAACGCGCAGAGATATTTCTTCGACTAGACCAGGTCAAGAATCCACTATTCCGTCATTGTTGGCTTTGTGAGGTAAGACGTTTATCTGAGCGCCTTTTGCCCCCAACATTCTAAAGCTTGTTGTGGTTGTTAAGTACTGTACTGTAGGCTACAGCTTGTTCCTTCAGTCCGCGGTGGTAAATAAGCACTGCCATCACACATTCCCATGCACCTTATGGTCAAATAGGTGTAGTGTCATTTGAATAAACACTAGCCTACCAAATATTTACATTTCACATTTTAATTTTATTCTATAGCCAAAGTTGTTTTTACACAAGCCCTCTTGTTTTAGCCATCTCACATGTTTCCACCACGTTTTATTATCAGATCTTATATTTTCCTCCTGTTTAAGCCATCTCACATGTTTCCCCCACTTTTTATTATCAGATCTTATATTTTCCTATTGGAAAAAGGTATAAATAAATGAATTGATTCATTAATTGTTAATTTTGACAGAAAATTACTTATCTGAAATGATATACAGTTTGTGGCATGAAATAGCGACACCTGGTGAATTAAAGCAGCATTGCTGCATTGGCTGGGATATTTCCTGGGCCACTCAAGCTACTCCTCTTCTGAACTACATCATCCTACCGCTGTGGAAGATCGTCTCCCATGAACTGCCAGTTCCCTGCCAGCTACGTCGAGATTCTTATGAAAGCACTATATAAAATACATCTATAGTGTTATTAGGTGTTCACAGTAAAGCTCTGAAACCTGTTGTTGTTCTTGTATACTTTTTTCCCATTATGGTAAAATATTTCAAACATAGATTGGTAACTTTTTACTAATTTGGCACACAGAAACTAGAAGTGGTTAGTTATAAGCAGTCTCACTTAAACCCTCATATCCGATGCCCAGTTTGACCTACAGACTTGAAACTTTGTATGTGGGTGTCTTTCCTCATCCTGAACAAATTTGCCTCAAGGACCCTTAAGGATAGATTTTTCTCCACCTTGGAAAGTTTGGAAAACCTTTAAAAAATGTATTTTCATAAGCAATAACAACACCAAATGTGGTATGCTGGCCCATGGTACGTATCTTAACTTAGTTTGAGAAAGCTAAGGGACTGGTTAAGAGAGGGTTGAGTTATAGATAAATCAGGAAATCAGATTTTACATGTCCATTTAAATCCTTTGTACCCCTAATAATAGATGTATTTTATACAGCGCTTACATGCGCTTATAAACTGGAAATGGTCAGAAAAGACATTACCATGATGAACCATGTTAACTTTAGTGTTGATATCTTAAAAAGTAAGGAAACTAGTAATACACCAAAAAAATACTATGTAACTCAAAGAAAATATTCTCTTGGACTAAAAGTCAGATTCACTCCAATTGTGGTATTTGGACTCCTCATAATAGTCCCTAAAAAGTTTGAGAAAATAACGTTGATGTATTCAAAGCTGGCCACACTATAGCAGTAGATGGGGTCCCGAGTGGCGCAGCGGTCTAAGGCACTACAGCTCAGCGCTAGAGGCATCACTACAGACCCTGGTTCGATTCCAGGCTGTATCACAACGGGACGTGATTGGGATTAGGTAGGCCGTCATTGTAAATAAAGTTTTTTTTTCTTTAACTGACTTGCCGAATTTAATAAAGGTTAAGTAAAACAAAATAAAAAGGATGCATATTAGCACATACAGTAATATGCTAAAATATGCAGAAAAAAGACTTCCAAAATCTTCTTCTCATGAACCATAGGACAAAATGACACCCAAATGTGGAATGGAGGCCCATGGCACATGTCTTACCCTAGTTTGAAAAGGCTAAGCTAAGTGATTAGTCAAAAGATGGCTTGAGTTATTGACAAATCCAAAATCAGATTTTATGTGTCCATTTAAACCACTGTAAATCCACTTCCACAGTGGCAGGATAGTTCCTGCATGATAAAGTGCTTGCTTTGTTATCCAGCTGATCTTGTGTCCTTTCTATCATCATGTGAACCCCGTTCATTGCTTCTCGCAGCTATATTTATTATTGTTATCATCATCATAGGGCATGTGTAGAAAAACATTGAATAAATACATACATACATGTATTCTAATATCATATTCCTGAGTAACAATTGCATTTCACATCAGTGTTTACAGGTGCCGATTCTGCCTGTACACTCAAAACAAATTAGTTTTGTGTAAATCCAAATAGAAAATATGAAAGTGGCAGCCTATGTATAGGCTATGCTTGTGTAAGGAAGTGGCTCAGATAGGTCACAGCCTTTGGAGTTTTAGGCCACGTACAAACTTCATGACTAATTGACAACCGACACTGTTGTGTGGACATCTTGATGTATAGGTCTTCTTTGTGTCTGTGAGCTGATGAGACATACCTCACTATTCACGAGGGAACTGGAATGTAGATCCTTATCAGAATAACCAGACAGGAAGGCTCCTTCTACACATTCCAAGCTCTGATTCTCAGATATCACATTGTGTTGGAGTTATTACAGATGCTTTACCTAGATTATGTCTTATCAATCTATGCCTTGTTACACATCACATCACACCTACCCACTCACATACATGACAAACCTCTCTGTTATGTAAGGTATTATTGTCCAAAAAGATTGATCTTTCATCATCAGCTAACTGGTTGAGAGGCACCACAGTCAGTCTGTGGGACTGACACATGGTGTTGCTATCACTTTAGCCTTGTCATGGCTTGCCCCTGTCATACCTGAGTTTTATGGTGTTTGGTGGGGGAGTTGGGGGCTCAAGTGAGCGTGAGTCATACTCCCAAGACAAACCACAGCGATATGCCAGGGAACAGCCGCTCCACACAGGCCTCCATATGCATGCAGCATCAGCGCCGTGACAGGATGATTGATGAGGAGGTGTGTCATAAGAATGCAGGCGGAGCATCAGGGATGTTTCAAATTCTACATCCCAAACTCACCTCAGTTAATGACTATGTGGGCTTCTCTAAACCAGAGACTTTTTATTTTTCTCCTCGTGCTGCTACCATTTAGCAGAAGAAGAGTGAGGAAGAGGGGACAGCGCTTTAGCAATCTTCTGGAGACCTGGGGGATTGAGGTCCCCCAGGAGAGAGTAGCTATGGAGGGCCAGTGGGAAGGAGGTGAATCTGGAGATTCCCTCATGCTTTCAGGGGCCACTTTCATGTCTACATCTAACGTGGGGACACTGATGCGGTCTGATACAGAGGATTCTGGGGTGGAGATCTGTTCTGAGGCTTCTCTCCCCTCCTCTCCTCCCTCTGTGTCCATGAGTAATACAGATTTTGATCCTATAGTCAGTGACGAGGATGGATTCCCCTCTACCTCTCCTCCATGCTCTCCTGTCTTCTCTCTGCCATCTTCCTGCTCCTCTTCCTCCCTGTCCCTCTGCCCCAGGGCTCAGCGGCACAGGGAGCTGGCTGGGGTCATGCACCTAAAATTGGAGCAGGCACTGAGGAGGGCAGACTCTGGAGACAGAGACGCTGTGCCCCGACAGCGGTGTCACACGGCTTCACTACCATCACCTCACTCAGTGACCCATATACAGAGTGCAGGTCACAGGTCAGGGAATACTGGTCTGAGGAGGACAGTCAGCCAGTCAGTAGTGGAAGAACAGGCCTCAACGGCTCTGCTGCAGCACAGAGGAGGGCTCTGCCCACATCACAAGACACTGCCTGCTCAGACAGACACAGAGGTAGGTTTATATTGAAAGGAGTTGTTTACTTGAATCTCATGATTCTCTGACTGTTTTCTTACCTTCAAAGTAGTAGTGGTTCAGAGTGTTCTGCCAAAAAGTTGCTGGTTCGAATCCCCGAGCCAACTAGGTGAAAAATCTGTTGATGTGCCCTTGAGCAAGGCACATAACCCTAATTGCTCCTGTAAATTGCTCTGGATAATAACATCTGCTAAATGACTAAAATGTCAATGTAATCTAGAGTTTGGAACTAGACAGTGATCCATAGTGTTGAGTTTTTTTCCAAAATCTCCGCCATCAGAATGTTTGTTTGCCAATGTTTTCCTCTTCTTGGTTGTATAGGACATTTTCAGTTGTCATTTGAAAGTTTATTCCCAAATGTATTGAACGTACATTAGAATCGGATTGTTATCACTGTTGTTGTTGTTGTTATGACATATGTTATTACTCAAAAACATATTACACAATATGCCGGACAGAAGTCCATTGTCATGTTCAAGCGGTATACCGAGCATAAATCCTTTCATGTCTTTTTTTTACAATGAACTGAAGGAATGAATGTCAGGGAGGAAATTTGTGTTTTACCATTACCACAGTTAACAGTTACAACACACACACACACAGTTAGACACACAGAAAAACAAACACTAATTGCATCGACTGAATCAGTGTCGTGTCTGTAGGTTGTCATTTTTCAAATCTGTTAGCTTTTTTTAGGAACTCAGACTTTTAACTTAGTACTGCTGCGGAGAGTTGTAATAGTAGAATGTATTTTGGAAATGGTGTAGTGCATGGGCAGTTTTCCTCTTATGTCATTCACTGACAGACCTTGGAGAGCTATTTTAAACTGTCAAATCAGATGTCCAGTTGATCAATTGCTGGCTATGTTAGCTGGTTAGCCTGACTTACCCATCTAGCTATCTAAATATTGTAGTTATCATGACAAGATTACGTGCCCAGGGGCCTCAACACCCAAGAGGGCCCACATTGATTTTGTTGAGTCACTCAGGTACCATAGCACACACAAGCCATGGCAAAATGTGTATAATTGCTGGAAATTATGTTTAAAACTGCAACATTTTCTGTCAGCCTCATGGCCAAATGTGTAGAATTGCAGGGAATGATCTTTAAAATGGCAACATTTTCTCTCCGCCAACAAGAAGGGTGGGAACAGTTTGAACAATTTGGGGTTGCATGGGTCACAAGGTAGTGTTTGTTACTATGCCGGTAAATGACAGAATCCATCCGGGCCTACAGTCTGTTGTAGAGTATCAGACAGTGAACCAGTCTGTGAACCAGTCTGTCCAGGTGAGCAACAGGAATGAGTGGAATGGAGCCAAGCTGGTGTGGTGCTGCCTGGGAAGATGGAGTGTGTGGGTGATGTGCTGAGCAGTCTGCTGTGTTGTTGATAAGACTGTGACGGACATGTCGCGCTTCTGCGTCAGATGGCAAAGCGAGGGCAGTCCCATTGGGGAAAAATTCTTTATTTACTTATTTTGGCGGAGATAATATTTAATCGTAATACAAATGATCCGTTTTCTGCACCAAGGATTCCTCTTTGTATAGTTATTATCCAGTGGCCATGTGTTGACAATGTTTGGTGTAATGAAGCAAAGAGATGCTTGTGTTTCATGTTTGCCTCAGTAATAGAGGATCATTAAGCCTTATTAAATGGGGATATTAGTTGGTGTATGTGGAGGTCTTTGCTCTCGCCAGGACTCAGAGACAGGGTGCTGAGTGTTTATGAGGAGGGCAAAGGCCAGTTAAAGGCCACCTCATTAGCTTAGCTCTCTTTGGGGAAGAAATATATTTCCTGCTCCTAATGACGGTGCACTTTATGTATTTGTATTTATTAAGGATCCCCATTAGCCACTCTTCCTGGGGTCCAGCAGAATTAAGGCAGTTATACAATTTTAAAAATATTACCATACATTCACAACAGATTTCACAACACGTTAAGTGTGTGCCCTCAGGCCACCACTCAACTACCACGTATCTACAACAAATGTGCATTGCTGGTTAGTTAGGTCTGCTGCCCCAGAAGTCATAGCTTTAGATTGCAAATCTATTCAGAGCAATAAATGTTTTGTGAAGTAATACACTAGAGTTAATTTACTGTATACTTTTCCATGTGCACTGTTATCTTCCTGCATGTGTCGTCTTTACAGATCAGGGAGAAGGATGTGTGTGAGGAGGAGTATGAGGGGCTCACCCCTGGGCTGGGCTACCTGGAGCAGGTATGCCGGATGCTGGAGGAGATCGCCAGGCTACAGCTTCGTAACCAAGGGTTACAGGTGGAGATGGATGCTCTCCGGGAGCAGCAGGGGAACCAGGTAAAAAGATATGTTGACATTTGGCATCGCAGGATCATGTGTAAATAAAGAATTATGTGGATGAAGCTATAAACAAGTCAATATTTGAATAGATGTGCTGTGACCATTGACACAGTCAGTGTAACAGGTACAGTTGAAGTCGGAAGTTTACATACACTTAGGTTGGAGTCATTCAAATTCGTTTTTCAACCACTTCACAAATTTCTTGTTAACAAACCATAGTTTTGGCAAGTCGGTTAGGACATCTACTTTGTGCATGACACAAGTCATTTTCCCAACAATTATTTACAGACAGATTATTTCACTTATAATTCACTGTATCACAATTCCAGTGGGTCAGAAGTTTACATACACTGAGTTGACTGTGCCTTTAAACAGCTTGCAAAATTCCAGAAAATGTCATCATGGCTTTAGAAGCTTCTGATAGGCTAATTGACATCATTTGAGTCAATTGGAGGTGTACCTGTGGATGTATTTCAAAGCCTACCTTCAAACTCAGTACCTCTTTGCTTGACATCATGGGAAAGTTAAAAGAAATTGTAGACCTCCAAGTCGGGTTCATCCTTGGGAGCAATTTCCAAATGACTGAAGGTATCACATTCATCTGTACAAACAATAGTACGCAAGCATAAACACCATGGGACCACACAGCCGTCATACCGCACAGGAAGTAGATGCATTCTGTCTCCTAGAGATTAACGTACTTTGGTGTGAAAAGTGCAAATCAATCCCAGAACAACAGCAAAGGACCGTGTGAAGATGCTGGAGGAAACGGGTACAAAAGTATCTATATCCACAGTAAAACGAGTCATATATCGACATAACCTGAAAGGCCGCTCAGCAAGGAAGAAGCCACTGCTCCAAAACCGCCATAACAAAAACGGACTACGGTTTGTAACTGCACATGGGGACAAAGATCGTACTTTTTGGAAAAATGTCCTCTGGTCTGATGAAACAAAAATAGAACTGTTTGGTCATAATGACCATCGTTATGTTTGGAGGAAAAAGGGGGATGCTTGCAAACGGAAGAACACCACACCATAAAATTCACCCAACTTATTGTGGGAAGCTTGTGGAAGGCATCCCGAAACGTTTGACCCAAGTTCAACAATTTAAAGGCAATGCTACTAATTGAGTTTATGTAAACTTCTGACCCACTGGGAATGTGATGAAATAAATAAAATCTGAAATAAATCATTCTCTCTACTATTATTCTGACATTTAACATACTTAAAATAAAGTGGTGATCCTAACTGACCTAAAACAGGGAATTTTTACTTGGATTAAATGTCAGGAACTGTGAAAAACTGATTTGAAATGTATTTGGTAAGGTGTTTGTAAACTTCCGACATCAACTATAATTAACCAACATTTGACTTGATGTTTCTATCCATATAGAATTCAGAACGCAACCAGTGTGACTTCCAGGCTTCTGAGGAAGGCAGCCCCTCTGCCAATGAAAGACTTGAAGTCAAAGATTATGAGGACTTACCCTACCAATCATCTCATAGCAATAGTAATGTGCATCAGCATTTTCGACTTAGGTCTACATCGGACACAATACTCACGATGGGACATCTAAGTGAGTTACCATCCAATGTTAATTCCCACAGTGTAAACTGTCAAATACTGTGTCATCATTGGTGTATTTAGGTTGAAACTGAAGGTTTTGAATTGTGTGTGTTCTAGAGAAGGGGAAGGAAGAGTCTGGAAGGAGGTACCAGACTATAGAGAATCTACTTGAGCATTCCGAGGATGATGAAAAGCAGGTGAGATGATGTGAACTCAACTCACACACACGCACACACACACACACACA
This sequence comes from Salvelinus fontinalis, assembly GCF_029448725.1. Classification (NCBI taxonomy): domain Eukaryota; kingdom Metazoa; phylum Chordata; class Actinopteri; order Salmoniformes; family Salmonidae; genus Salvelinus; species Salvelinus fontinalis. The sequence continues at coordinate 28,420,441 of NC_074685.1, forward strand.
CACACCCACACGCACAAACACACACAAGCATGCATGTATGCACAAACACACACAAGAACAAGCATACATGTATGCATGAACACACAAACACAAGCATGCACGCACACACTCACACTTACTCATATTGTATACACACTCAAATAGACACAATTGTACACTTCTGCTACTCGCTGTTTGTCTGTTACCTATGCGTAGTCACTTCACCCCCACCTACATGTACAGATTACCTCAACTAGCCTGGACCCCCGCACACTGACTCGGTACCGGTGCCCCTGTATATAGCCTCGTTATTCTTATTCTTATTGTGTTACTTTTTATTATAACTTTTTCTTTTAGTCTACTTGGTAAATATTTTCTTCTTCTTCAACTGCACTGTTGGATAAGGGCTTATAAGTAAGGATTTCACGGTACAGTCTACACTTGTTGTGTTCGGCGCATGTGGCAAATAAAGTTTGATTTGATTTTGATATTTAAGCTGTACTTCTGTATTTGTGTGTGTTGCTAGATGCATGCAAACCTATGGTAGAGCATGTCTGTGTGAAAGTATGCTTGTGTCTATGTGTAAATGTCTTTTGAATGAGACTGCATCAATGTCTCTGTTGACAAATATCTACTGTATGTTTCTCCCCAGGAGAAAGAAGAAGCAGGAAAGAAAGCACAGGGAAGTAGGACAAGAACCTGGAAGCTGAAGATTGGCTCTCTGAGGAGGGAGACCACAGAGAAAACCAGGTGAGACAACATTGACACCTAGAGGACAGTGTGTGTGTGTTGTCATACTGTGCATGATGCTCTTAGAAAATGTCCATGGCTGCTCTAACATGGCAGCCACATGGGAATGATGCACTGTTGCATAGATAATGCAGAGTGTGCTGAGGAGCTGTGGAGAGCACATATTTAGCCTAGGCTAAAAAAATTCCCTCTGACCAATCCCAAATGGCCTCTTTGTTTGCAATCACACATAGGCTTATGTTAGTGGCCTACCTCCGTTTCGCGAGGCCCCCGCAAGGTCTTTCTGCCCAACCCCCCCAAATATGTTTTAGGACTTCAACACATTTTGCCATGGGGCAGAGAGAAATATGTGCAGCTTTATAGCTAATCTCATGCTATTTTGCAAAGAGGCTAAGAGAAAATTGTGTAGTTTTAAAGCTAATTCCCTGCTAGTCTACACATTTTGCCATGAGGCAGAGAGAAAATTTTTCAGTTTTAAAAATAATTTCCTGTTACTCTAAACATGTTGCTATGGCTTATGACGTGTTCATATGCTATCTGGGGGAGAAAGGCCCCTAACCAGTGCTTGTGGGGCCCCCCACAATGGGGGGTTGCGGAGTGGGGTGTGGTACACCAGTGCTCGCTGTACATCTAAGGAATTATGTTGTAAGACATAAATATTAATTTCAGTGTCATCTTTAATGGTTCTGGTGCCTGATTTTTCTTTCACATAAAGCCAACAGATGAATTCATCCGTGAAGAAAGCTAGCGGGCGTTGGTTGGGACAGCTGTTCAGGAGCAGGAAAGCTGTGCCAGAATGAGAAGAGCAGAATGTTCCAACATTACAGTCATTGGTAACATTCCTCCTCTAAGACTTGGAGAATGAGGACACATAATGTAGCACTTTTTACACAAAGCTGTGGATGAATAGGACTCAAATATATTTACAAAAAATCTGCTATAATTGTGACATTGGAAAGCAGTTTCACCCTCCTTCATGGTTGGGTAGAACCAATAGTCATTTCACCTTTCCTATCAGCCTCTTCAGAATAATAAGAAGCCTCCCACATGATGAGAAGACAAGCTAGTTGGAAACTACTGTTGAGTTACATCCGTTTCATAATGTGTTAGTCATCTCATTAGTCATCTCATTATATGGATATTGACATGTGTATTTATTGTCTAATTCTTAGTAGTTAAATAGGAATTTTAATGTGATCTCAGTGATCATTGTCCCACAATATGTTTTAAAGATACCAAACAGCAAGGAGTATTTCTGTCTGCCCCTGCACAGTTGTGAAATCCATAGGTTCAGGCCTATTGAATTTATTTTAATTCCTTCTATGAACTGTAACTCAGTAAAATCTTTTAAATTGTTGCATGTTGCATTTATATTTTTGTTCAGTATAAATCAAGCAATTTTTTATGCTCTATCTCAGAATTTTGAAAAACAGTAAATGCACTGAAGCATAAAAATGTATCTTCTTCCCTGCCTAATCAAGTCCTGTCTGACTCTGGTATTATAACTGAGAAGAATGGGATAAGTGATGCTTTTAATCATCATTTTATCTCAGCAGGCTTTTTACTTGAGAAAAATGGTGGTTTAATTGACCCTGGTCAGTCAATAGACTGCTCTTCACTTTGCCAGCCTCTCGCTGACTCGACAGTTAACCCGTCAACTTGTAGTTAATCTTTGTTTTCATTTAAACAATTTACTACCTGTGATGGGATAGATGCCTTGCTTATGATTGATGTAAATAAAAATACACTGTGACTGATATGCTTGATCCATTTTTGCTGCAGCTCTCTGCCCCCCTGATTGCTGAATCATTAACCCATATTTTAACCTTATGATTATATCTGGTACTATCCCCAACGTTTGGAATGCGGCCCATGTACTCCCCCTTCACAAAGATGGTGACCCTTGTGAACTAAATAATTATCGCTCTATTTCTAAACTTTCTTGCCTAGTTAAAATATTAGATTCCTTTATTAATTCTCAGCTAAGATCTTTCTTATCTTTGAAATGTATTCTAATTGTACATCAGTAGGGTTTTAGATCAGGTCATAGCACTATCTCTGCTGAATCCCTAGTTATTTACATTTACATTTTAGCCATTTAGCCGATGCTTTTATCCAGAGCGACATACAGGAGGAATTAGGGTTAAGTGCCTTGCTCAATGGCACAACGCCAGATTTTCCGGGAATTCTTAACTGCTAGGCTACCTGCCGCTCCATTTAGTTATTCAGTTATAAATTATGTGGTTAACTGTATGGATAAAAGGCCACATTGTGTTGCCCTCTTCATTGACCTGTCAAAGGCCTCCGATACTGTTGATCACTCACTGCTAATTTAGAGGTTTTCCTCAATTGGCCTAGACCAGGCTGCATGTAACTGGTTTAAAAATTACTTTACAGATAAAACTCAATGTGATGATGTTAAATCAGGTTTTCTGGACATAAATAAGGTGTCCCGCTGTGTTCGATTATAGGTCCTGTACTTTTTACTGTTTATATTACCAAAATTGACAACCTGCACTTGTATGCCAAGGATACTGTTGTGGATGCTATTGCTGCCACAGTTGACCAGGCTTTATCTGAACTACAGTCTGCACTCTTTCTATTACAGAAAAACATTATTGACCTGAATTAGTAATGAATGCAGGTAAAACTAAGAAATAGGTTATGCCTCTCGGTAAATAGTAGAAAGCAGATTATTCAGTCGACATTCCTATTGGTCCAAGACTATAATGACATTATCTTCAGTATATGAACACAGCTGCCATCTCATTAAAGCCGTTAGATGCAGTTTATCATAGCACACTGCGCTTTATTACGGGCGACAATAATACTACTCATCACTGCATTCTCTACCAGAAAGTTGGTTGACCCTCTTTGATGACACATAGGTTGATACATTGCTATGTTTTCATGTTTTACTAAAAGTCCCACTGTGTCTAACATCATTACTACACTTTAGACATATCAGTTACCACACCTGGTCTCAGGGATGGCTATCTCTGGAAATTGGTCTCTACTGAGTTAGGTAAATCAGCTTTTTGTTTTCTTGCTCCTTATTGGTGGAACAATCTTCAAAATGTTCTTAAGTTTGACATTTTGGTTCCTCTAGGGCCCTCAAACTCAACTCAGGACCTTGAAGTCAGTTCCACTGCTCTTTCCCCATTGTTTTCCCCACTGATTTAGACCTGGAACACCAGGCGGATGCAAATTAATTATCAGGTAGAACAGAAAAGCAGCAGGCTCCGGACCTTGCAGGGTAAGAGTTGAATACCCCTGCCCTAGGGAAATTCAGAAAGCTGATTAAGGACCTTGCAGGGTAAGAGTTGAATACCCCTGCCCTAGGGAAATTCAGAAAGCTGATTGAAGGACCTTGCAGGGTAAGAGTAGAATACCCCTGCCCTAGGGAAATTCAGAAAGCTGATTGAAGGACCTTGCAGGGTAAGAGTTGAATACCCCTGCCCTAGGGAAATTCAGAAAGCTGATTGAAGGACCTTGCAGGGTAAGAGTAGAATACCCCTGCCCTAGGGAAATTCAGAAAGCTGATTAAGGACCTTGCAGGGTAAGAGTTGAATACCCCTGCCCTAGGGAAATTCAGAAAGCTGATTGAAGGACCTTGCAGGGTAAGAGTAGAATACCCCTGCCCTAGGGAAATTCAGAAAGCTGATTGAGGACCTTGCAGGGTAAGAGTTGAATACCCCTGCTCTAGGGAAATTCAGAAAGCTGATTGAGGACCTTGCAGGGTAAGAGTTGAATACCCCTGCTCTAGGGAAATTCAGAAAGCTGATTGAGGACCTTGCAGGGTAAGAGTTGAATACCCCTGCTCTAGGGAAATTCAGAAAGCTGATTGAGGACCTTATTACTGATTGTGCTTGTTTTTATTGACCGTGTTTTCTTTCAGGTTGCATTTTGTACTTCTATTTTCTGTAATTCAGGGCTCATCTGTAAAATACACATTGGTGTCAGTATGACTCCCTGATCAAATAAAGGTTAAAGAAATACAAATACAATTTTCAAAGAACATTTTCCTAATGGATAAAAAATGAAGATGTATTGATTGTGTATGTCTTCACACCCCATAGTTAATACTTGGTGGAAGCACCTTTGGCAGCCAGGGATGCTGGCCCATGTTGACTCCAATTCTTCCCACAGTTGTGCCAAGTTGGCTGGATGTCCTTTGGGTGGTGGACCATTCTTGATACACACGGGAAACTGTTGAAGGTGGAAAAACCCAGCAGCGTTGCACTTCAATCTTTTGTCTTGCCCACACATACACATTCCATGTCTCAAGGCTTACAAATCCTTCATTAACCCATCTCCTCCCCTTCATGTACACTGATTGAAGTGAATTTAACAAGTGACGTCAATAAGGGATTATAGCTTTCACCTGGTCAGCCTATGTCATGGAAAGAGCAGGTGTCCTTAATGTTTTGTACACTCAGTGTATTTCACAGCTTCTCTATGTCTGTATGGATTCCCACGTCTGCAACAAGATGATTATTTTCATGTTTGGTCTTTTTTAAAGGGCCAGTACAGTAAAAAAAACATGATTATCCAGTGTTTTATATATATTTCCACATTGAGGTTGGAATAATACTGAAATTGTGAAACTTGTGATAAAGACCACTTGACATTTCAGCCTGTTTTGGTGGGAGGGAGTTGTGGCCTTCAATGGTGACATCACCACGTGGTAAATTAGTTAATAGACAAATTAGAAACAGAGTTCCTAACATAACAGCACATTTTCAGTTTTCCACTCCCAGACAGTCCTAGCAAAATTCTTTCTTGAGATATTGCGCTTTCCTAAGAAGCTATTTATGTTTCTTTTTAACCATTTTAATTGAAAACAAGAACAGTATGGTGGTTGATTGTTGGCCAGAAATGATTTGATATTGAGATAAAAACGGCTGCTTAGGACCTTTTTAAGTATACCAACATACTGCCTGCCTTCAGTAGTTAGAGGGAAGAGAAGAATAAATATGCCGTCTTAAATGAGAGAGTAATGTTTGTTCATAACACTTGTTCTGTGCTGCTATGCCCTGTACCAAGATATGAAACATACTTTGATTAGATCTTCATTGCAACAAACTAAAACGATACCCAATTTATGAGATTTGAGGCACTTATTAATGCAATCGTAACAGAGGTTTATTCATCCTTACTGGATCTTGATTGAAGCCGTGATATAATTTATGCTCCTTTAATTGGATCTCCACTCCATGACTACCCCAGTTGTTATGCACCTGATCATGACTACCCTAGTTGTTATGCACCTGATCATGACTACCCCAGTTGTTATGCACCTGATCATGACTACCCCAGTTGTTATGCACCTGATCATGATTACCCCAATTGTTATGCACCTGATCATGACTACCCCAGTTGTTATGCACCTGATCATGATTACCCCAGTTGTTATGCACCTGATCATGATTACCCCAGTTGTTATGCACTTGATTAGTTCCAGGAAAATAAAATCTTCCATGAGAAAAGGGCCGATTTATTTACAGTAACTGACAAGTCATCAGCACTCCAAATAACCCTGTGTTGAAATGTATAGGCAGTTCATCATAACAATTACACCTACACAGAATCACAAACGATTACCAATGTCCCGGTTATTATTGACAGTAAACGGTGCAGCGGTAATGACGCGTGGACGTGTTAGTCTCATGATGAACTGAGCTATAGGGTTTTTTCCTCTTTCACCACAAGACAGAGGTGTGACTTCAGATAAATGTATAAACATCCTAAATCCTAAATCATCAACCTAACAACCTTATATAATAGTCTCTACATGACTGAACATCTACAGCCAGTTCAGACCAAACAGCAGTGGCTTTTTTTAAATCATTTGTTTATTCTTTATTGACCTAGGTTGAGGGGATAGGCCTCCCCTAGCATTCCCATGTAAAGAGATGTCAATGACAAACACATCCGAACAAGAGAGGGGGAATAGGATTCATACTTCATACATAAAATACATTTATTTGCTATTTCCCTGTTTTCGTCTGCAAGACAGTGTCCTTCACGATCCATTTGACCCAGACAGCATCCATCTGTGCTATTAAATATAGAGATACATCTGTGTGGAGTTGTATGTATGTGAGAAGAGAGGAGGCGGGTTGTATGTACGTGAGAAGAGAGGAGGCGGGTTGTATGTACGTGAGAAGAGAGGAGGCATGCCAGTTTGGCCCCCGCCTAGGTCTCTACATGATGCCACAGGAGGACAGGGGGTTGGCGATCTGGCAGGTGCAGGCTGACTGGCAGTACTGGCGTACCGTCTGGTAGCAGCTCCGGTCGGCCTCCCCGCCCCACTGCACCGGACCATTGGGGTCAGAGGGCAGCCGGCTCAGGATGCTGGTGTTGATGGCCAGGGCAGCCAGCCCATAGTCAGTGAACAGCACCGTCTCACGCCTGCACGTTGGGCACGAGATGAACTTGTACTTGGGGCAGGACTCGTAGAGGATCTGCAAGCACTCCTCGCACACCGAGTGCAGGCAGGAGAGGATGCGTGGACGCTTGCCTGCAAAGTTGTAGGTGTGGCCGCAGGTGGGGCAGTCCAGGGGCTCACAAGGCATCACGGGCCCCGAGGAGGAAGAGGAGGTGGAGGAGGAGGTGGAAGAAGAACGCAGCACGTACTGGTTGACTATGACGTCCTCCATCTTGTAGTGGAACTGGTGGTAGCAGATCTCTGCGGCGCTGGCTTTGCGCTGGGCCAGGTAGCTCTCCCTGCGGCCCATGCGGGCCATGGGAGCTGGGGGAGATGAGACCATGGGTCTGGTGGGGGCCAGGTCAGTGCAGGTCATCTCCAGGGCTAGGTCACTGCACGCCTGGTTCACAATGATCTCTCCCTCTCCCCCTCCATCCCATGCCACCCGCGGGGGAGGGGTGAAGCAAGGCTGGGTGACTGGCACCGTGCATTCCCGGGGGAACTTTTCCGACTGGATGATCTTGACGGTATCCATGGGGATCGTCACAGGCTGCCGCCTGAGGCAGGACATGGACATTAAGCTTATTTGTGTGTCTGTGTCTTTGTTAGAGAGAGGGGGCTGTGGGTGGTTCAGCGGGCGATGCCCCAGGCTTGGGTTGTGCGTGGGGCGGTGCTCTGAAGTGAACTGGGGGTGTCAAAGTCAGCCATTAGAGGGGACATGGGGACGTATGATTCTGTCCATTGTTTCAATTAGAAGGCCTCCCACGTCTGTGGTGCTGTTACCCTGAGTCCTTATGTGGGACAGAAGGACTGAGGACTAAAGCCAGAGCTGTCAAACCTGGAGCAGTGAAACAGACTTCCCTATTACACAGAAACACTGTCTTCTGATAACACTACTGATCACTACTGATAACAGTCCGAGCCTGGTAGTTAGTCCTCTTAAAACTAGTCTGTGCAGTCTTAGATATACAATAAAGATATGTACTGGATATTCAACCACAGTAACAGCTGAACAACTAACAGGACTCAACACATCAGCACAAAGATATGTTTTCAGTGATAACACCAATAAATAATCTTATATGTACATATATAGATACTAATATTATACACTTACACAACAGTGTTGTGAAGAGTTCTACTCTCTCAAAATGGAGAGCTCAAGCAGCACAGGCTGTTCAGTAGTAGTTCACTCTGTATTGTCTCACACAGCGTCCTGTGGCTTGCCAGGGGAAACTGACTCAAACAGGGCTTGAGGCTTGCTTGTTTCTAGGTTGTTGCTGCTCAAACCAGAACTTCCTTCCTGTTTCTGAGGCTGTGGAATGGCCTTGTCTGTGAGAACAGCCTCTAGACACTCAGGCTGGAACCTCTCTTTCTCTTTCTCTTTCTCTCTCTCTCTCTCTCTCTCTCTCTCTCTCTCTCTCTCTCTCTCTCTCTCTCTCTCTCTCTCTCTCTCTCTCTCTCTCTCTCTCTCTCCTCTTGGTCGAATATGGTTTTGTGTCCTTTGGCTTCCTTGGCTGGAGTCTGATAAGGCAGAGGTCTTTTTTTAGGAGGCAGTGGAAATCCCCTGCTCCTTAACAAACCACTCCTGAATTCCTCTAAGGAAGGGGTGCTTGACTTTCAAACTGAGTCCTCCCACTAGTGTAGCTGATAAAGGTCTCTCTAGGGAGACCGTGTCCTCGTCACGGTCTGTCTGTCTGTCCCTCAGCGGTTCAGAGTGACAGCAGTGGCCTCAGACAGTCAGATGGTGTGACTGTTGTCCTCACAGTCCTCTTTGGCTGAGTTACCTGAGGAAGAAGAGGAGAGTTTGATAAGTTAACACCACTCATCAAGATGAATCACACATGAATCTGCCAAGACTATGTTTTATTGTTAACTAATGTTATTGCCATACTATAGGATGAATGTGATATGATACGTGGATGGATATGGATACTGTCTCTATTTTAGACATGCCTCTTTAGGGAGTACACTGAAATATTAAGAGTAGAGCACCCTCCTTTGAAATCCTTAATAACCGTAGAGAAGTGGCTCTATTTTTAACCAAAGCATACTGTGGTTGTAGTTGTCTGAAAGAATGATGAGTCTGGGTGGTTTTAGTCTCCTCACGCCGCTAGCGTCCTATCAGCTCCCGTTATCATCCTACTATATGGTGCATGAAAGAGATGCATGTTTGGTCAGCGGCAGATGAGCAAAACCATCGCTATCATGAGGGTGTGTGACTAGGTTTCATTATGCAGGTGGTGTAAATGTATGATTGGATGTAATACTATGTCTGTTTCCATGGCAACACAACACAGAGTAAAATTGCACATCTTTTCTCTTCCACACAAGGCTCTCGTTAGACGCGATGCACGAAGAGAGAAGGAGAGAGAGAGAAGGAGAGAGAAAGAGGAGTGCAGCGGTCCTAGTTACTATTAATGGTCTATTTCACTATGCATTTTACTGTGGATTCCTGCCCCCAACCTCCCTTTATGATGCCTGGCTAATTCAAGTCAATACTGTATGTCTACAGTGTATATGTTTCACCATTGAGGTAGAATAGTATTCATTATTCCCTTTAGTGTCCATTCATCCATCCACGCCACCACACACATACCAGACACCTGAGGTACTGTATGTACAGTATGTAATCATGTCAGTCATAGACAAGGGAGCTGTCTTATGATGTTGGACGAGAAACATTCAAGCCGACTGTCCGAAGAGCCTCACAGCAACACATCCTCGGAAATTAATCATGCAAAATGAACATCTCATTTGGCGACAGCGACATAAAAATGGAAGCTGATGACGAAGGAGGCCTCCTACTGAGGCGTGACGTTAGTGCCTTGTGATAGACGCCCCTCTTCAGTTATGTAAGAGGCTAATATCAGAACTAGACTCAGTATTAACACACATAGAGGAGGGTTACAGCTGTAGCAGCCCTACATTAGTCAGTCAGGCCTATGTTGTTAAGATACCAGGCCTCTGGCTGTCTGTCTGTTTGTCTGCAGCCCTGCCCAGCCCAGTAGTCAGCCTGCCTGCCCAGGAATTAAACTAATGAAATCATGTGCTGAACATTTGACCCTGTCAGCACAAACAAACAAGGGAGAAAAGGGAGAGCCGGAGAGATTGCGATAGCAGCGCTCTGGCGAGAGGAGAGACACACAACACACATATTCCTACATACGTACGTACACACACACTAACACCAAGAACACTCTCACCCTTATTCTGTGCTTCCCAATCACATACGCCACCCAGAACATTTTAGGAAACACACAAATTGAATAGACAGACTAACATGCGTGTAGAGATGCTATTAAACGCTAATAAACCAGACTACTTATAGTCTCATCTTCCATGGACTCATTACCATTGCCAGCAGCATACCACCCTGCATACCACTGCTGGCTTGCTTCTGAAGCTAAGCAGGGTTGGTCCTGGTCAGTCCCTGGATGGGAGACCAGATGCTGCTGGAAGTGGTGTTGGAGGGCCAGTAGGAGGCACTCTTTCCTCTGGTCTAAAAAATATCCCAATGCCCCAGGGCAGTGATTGGGGACACTGCCCTGTGTAGGGTGCCGTCTTTCGGATGGGACGTTAAACGGGTGTCCTGACTCTCTGAGGTCATTAAAGATCCCATGGCACTTATCGTAAGAGTAGGGGTGTTAACCCCGGTGTCCTGGCTAAATTCCCAATCTGGCCCTCAAACCATCATGGTCACCTAATAATCCCCAGTTTACAATTGGCTCATTCATCCCTGTAACTATTCCCCAGGTCGTTGCTGCAAATGAGAACGTGTTCTCAGTCAACTTACCTGGTAAAATAAAAATAAATAAATAAAATTACAGATTCAAGAATACAGTTGGTATAGAAAGTCATCACCCCCTTTCAAAATGTTCACCTTTTGTTGCCTTACAACCTGAAATGAAAACACATGAAATTATACTTTTTCCGGCTTTATTTACACACTGTAAACCACAGTATCCAAGTGAGTATTTTTTTTTTATACTCTGATAATGTATTAAAATTGAAACAGTACAATACCCTATTCGGATAAGTGAACACCCCCGTGAGTTAACACTTGGTGGAACCACCTTTTGCTTGAATTACAGCCATGATTCTCTTTGAATACGTCTCTACTAACTTTGCACACTTGGACTGTGCAATATTTGTGCAATATTTGCCATTCTTCCTTGCAGAATTGTTCAAGCTCAGTCGAATTGCATGGTGACCGCTCATGGACGTGAAGATGGTTCACGTTTCAACATGACATTGACACAAAGCACACTGACAAAGCAACCGTATAGTGGCTGAAGGACAGGAAGGTGAATGTCCTTGAGTGGCCTAGTCAGACCCCCGACCTAAATCCCATCGAGAATTTGTGGAATGACTTGAAGAGTGCAATCCATGAGCGGTCACCATGCAATTTGACTGAGCTTGAACAATTCTGCAAGGAAGAATGGGCAAATATTACATAGTCTAGGTGTGCAAAGTTAGTAGAGACGTATTCAAAGAGAATCATGGCTGTAACAAATAGGGTATTTTACTGTTTTACTTTTAATAAAATATATTTAATAAAATATATATATATTTTTACTTGGATATTGTGGGTTGTGTTTTCATTACAGGTTGTAAGGCAAAAGGTGAACATTTTGAAAGGGGGTCATGACTTTCTATACCAACTGTACATGTAGTCTGAATTATTCACATCCATTGGCATTTCACCACGCGTGTTTGTGTGATTGTTTATGTGTGCTGGTCTGTTTTTCAAAATGTTCTAGATTATTTTGGAAATTCCTGAAAAACAGAACCAATGCAGAAACAAACATTACCAACTAAAAAAACATCCAGAACATCCCTACCATCTTCCACTCCCCCATTCCTCCTCCCTCCATTTTCCTACATACACACCTAAACTGCTGAGTCCAGCTGTCTCCCTCACACTGCCTCCTGGCTGCATTCCACCTGTGCAGTGCAGGGAGCAGGAGAAGGACACTATGTTCTGACTGAGTCAGACACTATCAGCAGGCTCTCTCTGCATCTCCATGACACACACCTTCACCCTCAGCCAGGTGACCTGAACTGGACCAGGCAGAATGACTGGTTGACTGGTACCTGTGCCTCTATAACACACCCAGTAACAGTGCACAGAGAATGTTGACTATGTTCTAATTAGTATCCACAGCTCTGTCTTGGCTGATAAAAGGTATGTGCTGCTCTGCTCTACCATGTGGTGGTTATAATGTATTATGATTACATAAATGGTATAATGACCTTAGAGTTGACTGTGGACAAATCCCCAGATGTGTCCCTGTTGACTGCAGTGAATCTGCATAAAGTGCTATACTCTAAATGCCTGTGAATTCCATAAAGCTCCGCCTAATGTTGTTGTTGATTAGTATAGGCCTATATAATGCTGATTATGATAGGATTCTAATCTGCATGGTTGCTTTTTAAATCATTAGATGTTGGTCGTTATCATTTTAATGTCTGTGCTGTGCAACCATAAAGTGGTATTCAGATGTGTACATTCAATGTTGTCAATGTGTAAATCCATCTACTGTAAGAAATCTGTTTTCTGAATTCTGACTAGGATGTTGATGTGCATTCTGCTCTATTCTTTATACATAATCCTGTTGGGATTGAATGAGGAGATTTGACGAGTGATTATGTTAGTGTATGTGTGAGGGGGAGGTTAAAGAATTCAACTCCTTCCATTCAGGAGGGGGCGGCAGGTAGCCTAGTGGTTAGGGCGTTGGGCCAGTAACCAAAAGGTTGCTAGATCGTATCCCTGAGCTGACAAGGTAAAAATCTGTTGTTCTACCCCTGAACAAGGCAGTTAACCCACTGTTCCTAGGCCGTCATTGTAAATAAGTATGTGTTCTTAACTGACTTGCCGAGTTAAAAATAAAAATAAATAAAAAATTCAAAGCAGACGTCAGCCATTTTCCCCACAATTCATTACAGCCAACTACTCTTTGTGCTCCCTCTCTCTCTTCTCGCCTCTCTCTCTCTCTCTGTGGCAACATGGCCGACCACAGAGCTTGTTGGTGTCGATACCAGCAGAACAATTATAACGATAATGGCCCCTCTTGACACACAGCCTCATGAAGGACTTATGAGGGACACGTCGAGCCACATACAAATCAATATTCCAGTGGCTCGATTGATTGAGCTGATTGATTTTTGTGGAGACTTATGTCTCAGCTCAGGGAGAAGCAGACACAGACACTGTTGCTGTGATGAGGAGGGGTGTAGATGGAGATCTGTAACTGATGAGCATGTGTGTATTTGGGGAGCTTGCCTCAGTGAGAAGGAAGGAGCAGGTTTAGCGCGGTGGCAGCGTGTGGGAGTGGTGCGGCAGTGGGAGCAGCAGTTATGCAATCACAGCATGGCAGCAGGAAACAGCACTCGGACTGCAGTCAGCACCAGCACAGTGCATGCTCAATATGGAGATCCCTCAGTGCTGTTGACAGCTACAGAACAGGCAGTTCCAGCCAGGTCCCTCCCCTCCCAGAGATCTGTCCATCATATGTCATGACCTCTGGGGATATGATACCCCAAAGGTAGCCTTAAGATACCCTTTCCCCTGCAGTCAACACATAATGGAATATCTGTAGACCGAATCGGACCCCACACCAGGTGTGTGTGTGCTTGTGTATGTGCGTGCATGTGTGTGTGTAGCTTATGCATACGTGTGTGTGTGCGTCTGGGCGCGGGCATGTGTCCAAGGAATGGAAGATTGTCATGCAACAACCCTCTCATCTGCAACAAAGACACGGTACTACAGATGTAGGATTTTAATTTGACCCCTTTTGCCGCAGGAGGAAACTAATTCTGCAGCAGGAGGATTTGAATATCTGAAGAAGTGGTTAGAATCGCTGCCAGGGGGGCAGCTAGAAGTGGTGTTTGTATACAGTGCACACTGTAACTACACTTTACCTTATGTAGGCTACGTACAGGCAGCAGTGCGACTCGTGTTAATTCTTATGTGGATTATCATAAATTTAAAAAAATTGTAGGGGGTAGATGCATTTTTAGTTAGGGAGAATACGTTTTTTTTTTTTTTGATCAATTGTGTTATTATATGTTGAAGGCAAGCAGGCAGAATAAATGAATGGTTTTCTCAGTGCCTCTGTGGTCCAGTGGTTACAGCCACTGACCCTGGCACACATATGCCAGAGTTGGTGTGGGTTTGAATCTGGCCCTTTGACTCATGGATGAACGTCTATTTTTGACAGATTAATTCAGAGTGGTTACAGGGTTGATTCCTCTTGGTTACAGGGTTAACACAGAAACAACTCAAAGGTTAACAGTTTAGGCATTAATTCAGAGTGGTTAAGGTTAGGGCTATGGTTGGGGGAAGGCTTAAAACAAAAAAATGGAAACGGCGCACCTATGGATCATCAGTATTCATAGTATTCTTAGTGAACTGCCATAGAGCAGTGGTCTAAGCAGCGCACTCCGAGCATCATGAGTGCTTGGCGATGTAGCGTCCAGCCTGAGTCCTCATTGGGCCCACAAGTTAATTGCATTTCTTTCAATGTTTTCAAGAAGTAAAACAAATAGTCGGATAATTTACACATCAAAGAAGTGTCTCAGCTCAACAAAGTCGTCTTTGGGTCGGCTCAAATGCATAAACATCTCGACAGCTTTACGAAATAAAATATTAAAGCCACACAATACAGGCTTTCAATCCAAAGACCAGAATACATAGACTAACTATAAAGCGTGGACGAGCATCCACACTGGAGGAAAGTGTATCGTTCTACAGTAGTGCTACATCTGTCAATCAACTGATGGCCCAAATCAGCTCATCAACTCTGACAGGGAAACACAGTAGCATATTATCCGTTTTCACATCTTTCATTACGTGACAATGATAGGCTAACGGGTAGCCTACAGAATGTAGCCTATTGGAATATAATCAAATAACAAGGGGCCTATTGCAACCATCGATGGCAATAGATTATCGCCAGCTGATGTCTCGTTAAACCATCAATACGCTCTAAATTCACCTGCACAGCTGATCTCAATTGCAACCTTTATTGGTCACCTCTACTGCTGCCTGAAATATGATGTCGGTGTTACCTTCGTCCTGCTTGCAACAAAAGACTTTCAAGATATGTTCGCCCTCTGGCTGGTATTGTAATCGGAACAACTTAGTCCTTTTTAACAAACTAGGGGAAATTCATCTATTTGACAAGAATTCCGTACAATATAATCCAATATAGAATTCCGTACAAAGTGTTTTCTCGTTTACCACAGCATATCTATCGTGGCATTTACCCGACTCTTTGTATGAATGGAAACTAATGTTGGTGTAGCCTATTGTTATTATTTTATTAGTTTCCTATTTATGTTATCCAAAAGGGTCTGGTAAGGTCATTTCTTATCAAGACCGGGGGTAAAATATCCCTGGACTGTTTATTTGAAATGTGTGAATATATCAAGTCAATCTAGGGGATTGAGTTAATTGTGCCAGTAGGGCGTGGCCTAGAATCCAACCCACGCCGACACAGTAGACCACCTATATGTGGCCCTAACCTCAAGACCATAATTTAACTCAATTTTGCTGCATTTCAAATACATGTTTGTACATTTGAATGTTGCATAGGACCTAGGCCTTGCGTTTGAGCGAGGGAGAGAGACAATGATTTTGATAGCAAGCCCTGATCCAAATGACTTGACTGCCCCCGCATGGAGAGAAAGAGAACTGCTCTTTATCAGGGACTTACGAGGCTCATTCTAATTTCCTGATGCAGCAGGAAAATTCTCAGCGACAAAAGAGTGATCAAGGTAAGATCCGACATCTGGACAAGCACAGACAGACACACACACACCAGCGCATACATTGGCACACACACAATATGGAACGCACATGCACAGACATAAAAATTCCACAGAGCCCTCTTTCAGTGTACACAGACACATTGATGCATCCTTGATCAAGCCTTTTACCTGTGTTGTTGTTTAGTCCTGTCGTAACATATCGTCTCCCAGTTCTCTTACCACCTTGCTGTGTGTTGTTGTTGTTGGTGGTGGTTTTGGATATTACTGTGCTGTGAGGTGACAATAGTCTTGTTACAGGGTAAAGCTCCCATGTGCGTGTGAAGCTGATAACATGGCCCATTGGTCTCAGTTCGTCTGAGAGTAGAACAGAAGGTGTTTTGCCAGAGGGGTAGAGGAAGAGGAGGAGGAGAGGAGCGACGGAGGCAAGGTGATCATTCCTGTCTGTGAGACCCTGAGAAAACAAACGATGGAGGTGGAGGGAGGAAGGGAAGGTAAGATGGAGGCTGAGCTGTCGAAGGATGGATGCGTCACTCCTTCCTTTAGTCACAGTGATGGAGGACAGAGACTGGTGGTGGAGCCCACCTCTTCTTCTCCTCCGTCGGTTCCCTTCGTCCTTCAAACTCTCTCCCTCTCGTCCTGTCGTCTGCGGTGTGGCCGAGCAGCGGTTTCTAGCAGCTCCCTCTCCATCCCTCCTCCTGTCTCTTTCTCTCTGCCTGTCAGTCAGCCAGCCAAATAGGTTGTGTAATTACGTGTGCTCCTGTGATGCCTCTCTGGGTATCTTCCTCTCCTCCTCTCTCTCTCTCTCTCTCTCTCTCTCTGGTCTCAGAGCCTCAGGTCTTCAGGTACCCACTGCTGTCTTTCTTTCATCCTCTCTTCTTTTCTTCCACTCGTTATCTCTCCCCCAGTGGCGTCTCTGTGCTCCTTTTCTCTCACGGCTGCCGTTTGTTAGCCTTGCTCCTCCTCCGCTGCTGTCAATGCGCCTCTGTGCACACACTCACACACTGGCTCACGCATACACACACGCTTGTTCTCTGTTTCTGTCTCCCTTACCACCTCCTTCTCTTTCTCTCTCTCTCGATCTCTGTCTCTGGACCTGACAATTTCTATTGCATGTTTTCTCCTCCCCCTCTCTTGCTCTCTCTCTCCTTGCTCGCTCTCTTATCTTGCGCTCTCTCCCTCCCTCCCTCCCTCTCTCTCTATCTCTCTGCAGTCTCCGCTGCAGTGCCTCTGCAGGCTGGATCACGTTTTCTAGTTGCCAGTGAAATTATTTCAGCCAATGAGGGCCCTGAAAACCCACCCCCCTTCTACCCTGCACTCACTCACACCACCTACTGAAAGATGGAGGCTATGTGCAGAGAGCACTGAATCATACTCCATATACAATATTAATCCATCACACACAAACAAAAACATATTCTCGGTACACAGGCCAGGCACACAGGAAATACAGGAAGCTGCTAACAAATAGATCTGATCTGCAGAGTGCAGCACTAAACATAAATCCAATAAACAAATTCATTAAAATATGGAATATTTAACAACACAACACCCATGAATCATACTGCATCACATTACAGCCCAACATACTATAATGAGCCTCACAGTTCATATAGGAAAAACAGATGACATAGTAAAATTAGCATTATATCTGCATTATTCAAAACAACATAGAAATGTTGAATACTCATGGTGAGATTTCACTGAAACGCAGTATCACAGAAACATGGGATATTCATGTCATTAGCTCGCTTTCACAAACACAAAGTGTCAGACACTTAAAAGCAGTGTCCCTGTCTGGCCGTCATGCCATAGCCTCAGCCATCACAGACTAGCATTACGTAACAACGATTTTAATCAGTTTCCCATCTCCACAGGCCTGCATGTTGACCTATAAATAATCCTCAACTCGGATTGAAAAGATGATCTATGAAAGAATATCTGTGTGTGCTTCTGTATAACCCACACATTGAGAAAACGTTCCATTGAAGTTGCTTGATTCTTTATACTTTGACTATAAAAGAGATATCTGTGTCTCTCTCTACACACATGTATTGTATGAGCTAGATACAGTAAGTGGCCTAATAACCTAATGTATTTTTCAGTGTGTTAAAGGAATACCTCACGATTTTTCCCCAGAGTCAGATAAACTTTTTATTACCATTTTTATGTCTCTGCATCCAGTATGAAGGAAGTTAAAGGTAGTTTCGCGAGCCAATGCTACCGTTAGCAGAATGACTTGAAGTCTATGGTATCTACTAGCATGCTATCAGTTACCATAGACTTACAGTTATTCCTCTGCCGCTAGTTAGCAACTTCCTTCAAACTGCACGCAGAGACATAACAATGGTATCCACTTGGGAAGTATACTCTGGGGAAGTAGATAAAGAGCTTCATTGCCAAAATCCCGATGTATCCCTTTAACAGGCTGAAAAACAAATTAGGTTATCTTTATGATGATGTTATGTTATTATTAGAATTGTTATTATTATTATGTTATTAGTGTTATTATGATGAAATAGGGATGGAAATCCACTTCATGCCAGGGGGAGAGTGTTACATAGTAAGAAAGATAGAGAGACTGTGTGTGTGTGTGTGTGTGTGTGTGTGTGTGTGTGTGTGTGTGTGTGTGTGTGTGTGTGTGTGTGTGTGTGTGTGTGTGTGTGTGTGTGTGTGTGTGTGTGTGTGTGTGTGTGTGTGTGTGTGTGTGTGTGTGTGTGTGTGTGTGTGTGTGTGTGTGTGAGAGAGAGAAACTTCCAAAGCCATCACCTACAGAGAAATGAACCTGGAGAATAACCCCCTAAGCAAGCACAATTAGACCCAACCAAATCATGAGGAAACAAAAAGATAATTACTTGACGCACTGGAAAGAATTTACAAAAAAACAGCGCAAGCTGGGATGCTATTTGGCTCTAAACAGAGAGTACATAGTGGCAGAATACCTGACCACTGTGACTAACACAAAGTTAAGGAAATCTTTGACTATGTACAGACTCAGTGAGCATAGCCTTGCTATTGAGAAAGGCCGCCGAAGGCAGACATGGCTCTCAAGAGAAGACTAGCTATGTGCACACTGCCCACAAAATGAGCTGCACTTCTCAACCTCCTGCCAAATGTATGACCATATTACACAGACCCACAAAGAATTCGAAAACGAATCCATTTGAAATGTCTTTATTATTTTGGAGCTTTTGTGAGTGTAATGTTTACTGTTAATTTTTTTAAATATATTTTTTTAAATAAAGCCCCTTAAATTGAGAGAGAGAGAGAGAGAGAGAGAGAGAGAGAGAGAGAGAGAGAGAGAGAGAGAGAGAGAGAGAGAGAGAGAGAGAGAGAGAGAGAGAGAGAGAGAGAGAGAGAGAGAGAGAGAGAGAGAGAGCGCAAAAATAATACAATTCATATGTGGATGTTTTGAGACGAGAGACAGATGCTTCTATAAATATAGTTTTTTAAATAAAGCCCCTTAAATTGAGAGAGAGAGAGAGAGAGAGAGAGAGAGAGAGAGAGAGAGAGAGAGAGAGAGAGAGAGAGAGAGGGAGAGAGAGGGAGAGAGAGGGAGAGAGAGAGAGAGAGAGAGAGAGAGAGAGAGAGAGAGAGAGAGAGAGAGAGAGAGCGCAAAAATAATACAATTCATATGTGGATGTTTTGAGACGAGAGACAGATGCTTCTAAGATGGCAGTGTGTTAGAGGGACTGGGATAGCACCAACAGGCAGAGTTTTCTGTGTTCTTTTACAATTACGCCAGGATTCAATCCAAAATCTCACTATAGCACACTTGATGTTGAAGGGTTATGGTTGCGCTCAGCATTACAGCTGTAGGACACTATAATACCATTCTAGGGTTAGGGTTAGATGCAATATAAGGCAAGTGACTTCAGTGACTAATTCCTCTGAATACTCCAGGCCGCAGCGTCATACTACTTGTCAGACATAGAAATCTGAAACTGTTTAGGTCTACTGTGCGTTGGGGTGGGCTTGGTGTGGGGTTTGGGGTGTCCGTTGGTGACTTTTGAGCATTTATTTGGAATCCTCATGTCTTAAAGGTACACTCAGCAAAATCATGTTGCCACGAGCGGCACCGGAGATATTGAGATGAGCAAGATGCAAGACTTCGCTCTCACATAGTCACACACAGTATCTGCTCACGTGCACGGGTTCACGTCACGCTGTTCACAGCGTCGTAGCCAGGGCACCAGAACAGCGGAGAAGTTGAGCCTCGCGCTTCAATTGTTGCAAAATTGGCACACTATGCTGTTTACTTTCTGCATCTACGTCATATCGCTGAGTCTACCTTCAATCAATGTTAGGAAGAGGTTTGGTCCAAGTCGGATGTTGGGTGCTATATTTATTCAATATTATATGAATCCTATAAATTAAAATGGCCAATTTGGGTGCAATCCATAGAGTTCAAATTGTCTTTCAACAAAATAATCTGTTTCTAACTGCAGAAACCATTTTAGAACAATCTGCGAGGGTGGGTGTCATGGCTTGCTGAAATGACATGGAACAACCCTAATACCATTCTAGGGTTAGGGTACACTACTTGTAACAGGTATACTTAGGGCTCTATTCAATCTGTACAGTTGAAGCGTTTCAGATTGTGTGATAGAAATGTAAAGGTCATTTCTGATTGAACGGACATATGCAGCGGTTCACTGTGAATGCAGTCTGTTCTAATGCGGGAACATTTCCTTTAAATTTCAATCACGCTGTTAAAATGAACGTCCGCGATGCGGATTAGAATAGAGCCCATACACTAAAAGAGTGTAAACCACCCCATGTGGCTGTGATATTTTACATTCTTGGTCCTCCAGATGCACTTACTGTTATGACAGGCAGGGGGCAGTAAAGAAAAGCATGGCTCGGGGGTGTGTGTGTGTGGGTGTGTGTGCGTGCACGTGCGTGAGTGAAGTGGGTTATTACTCCAGTACCATGAGGAAATGTACTGCTCCTTCCATCTTTGAGATATCATTCATTAACACATAGCAAAGCAAAATGACAGCTAGAGGAAAGAGGAAACATGGCACCACTTTTGACCTTTGATCGCCAGGCTCTATTCACCGTAGTCAGTCAGAGATTGAATGTGTGATAATGAGTTTGTGAGTCCATCCCTTATCTCTGAAAAATAGGGTAGTTCTCAACCTTTTTCGAACTAAGGTAGAATACTTTATTAATTAAGTAAAAGAAAGCTACCAGATACATGTCATACGTGTTCAATAGGTATATGTGTTGTATTGGCTTTTTTCCTCTTATTGCCAACAACATTTGATGTGTCAATGCCTTAAAATCCACTGGCTGTACAGTGTTATCTTGGTAATGATACTCCTCAAATCTTAAATTATGCAAGTTTATTCCTACTGCAGCCCCACCTGGTGTTTGTAATATAACAAACTAAAGTAACTTCAAGAAGGACAGAAAGTTCAAAGTGAACGTTCAGGTATGGAGCTAGGCCAGTCGTTCAGGTATGGAGCTAGGCCAGTCGTTCAGGTATGGAGCTAGGCCAGTCGTTCAGGTATGGAGCTAGGCCAGTCGTTCAGGTATGGAGCTAGGCCAGTCGTTCAGGTATGGAGCTAGGCCAGTCGTTCAGGTATGGAGCTAGGCCAGTCGTTCAGGTATGGAGCTAGGCCAGTCGTTCAGGTATGGAGCTAGGTAAGGCGTTCGTAGCATTAGCCACGTGGCGGGGGTGTGGAGATTACAAAGTTAAGAGGTTAAGAGCAACCTGTACAGATGATGGATAGAGGGAGGGAGTGTAAGAGAGGTGGCAATTTACAGTGCATTGTGGGCGTGTGAGTCTGGGGCGATTTCAGGGTTGAAAGAGGAGGCTACTCAAGTTTATGGTTAGACAGTCCAGGGCAGTGGAGGTCCAGTATGAGGAGATGTTTAACCGTAGAAGCCGTGCAAGAAAACACAGACGCACAGGAGGATGATGGCGTTGGCATTGACCACGTTCCTCCACAGGGGTTTCTCTGAGGTATCTGTGAGTTTCCTCTGCAGCTCAGCCTGCTCCTCAGCACTCAGCTTAGGAGCATTCGATTTCTCCAAGCCACAGAAGCTCAACACTGCCTTCTTACAACAGCCTGGCTCCTCTGTGGGCTCTGCACAGACACACAAACACAGGGATGAGGAAACAGTGTGTGGTTGTAAATGTGAGAAATAAAATCTGTATGTGTGTCATGGAGTAACAGATAGAGATTGAAGAGAGACCTCTCTTACCTTCAATATCCACAAAGGTAGGTTCTTGATTTTCTTTCCAATTGTCTAGTTCCAGATCCACCCTCTCCTCTGTGCTGTTCCTCAGCTGCCAGCACAAGCGGTGCAACTGGAGATGGAGGGAGGAAGCGGCACGGGACAAACACATGGGGAGAAAATAATTTAGAGATAGCAGAGAGACTGCGTTTTTATTCAATTAACATTCACGGATGGAAGAATAACTAAAAAAGTTAGACTATTGGGGGCAGTCGTAACTTACATGTTTGTCGTCGATGGGTTTGGTCATGAGGGAGATGCTGACTATCAGCAGGCAGGAGATACAGAACAGAATAATGGAGAAGTAGAGGTAGTGGACCCCACAGATGATCACTGGACAGTTAGTGGGGGTCACACAGCTTCCTGTCCCATAGGCAAACTCACTGATCATCCTGGTTAAGCCAATAGCCAGGCCTATCGTAAGGCCATAGAACACACCCTGAAAGTGGGGGGGTCTGTGACTCAACACATTTTCATGGTTCACTTCCAATTGCACAAACATCACGTATAACACAAACAAGGCAGTAAATGGTGAAAGTGGTAACCAGGGTCCTTTGAGCCTAGCCAGCAGAGTTCAGATAAACTACTTAAGCAATAAGGCCCGAGGGGCATGTGATATATGGCCAATATACCACGGCTAAGGGCTGTCGTTTTGCACGACGCAATGCGGAGTGCCTGGATACGGCCCTTAGCTGTGGTATCCTCTCCCCTGTAACTATTCCCCAGGTCGTTGCTGCAAATGAGAACGTGTTCTCAGTCAACTTACCTGGTAAAATAACGGTAAAATAAAAAAATAAAAAAAATATATATTGACCATATACCACAAACGCCTCAGGTACCTTATTGCTTAATCATACAACCGGTTAAATTAACCAGTTCAAACCATAAGTAGCTCAATGAAACTAGTTTATATCACACTGACTTTGGTTAAGTTATAGACTCACCGGCTCATTGATGCGCTTACAGAAGATGGCGAGCATGAAGGTGGCGGCGATGGGCGGGGTCAGGTAGCTGGTGATGGACTGGATGTAGTCAAAGAGCTGGCCGCTCTGAGCAGACTGGACCACAGGGATCCACGCTATACTCACCCCGATCAGAACCAGGATAAACACCCTGCACAGCCAAGAATAATACAGAAATATTACCCATTTATCTAAATGCAAACATACACAAGCACAAACATATACACGTGTATTAAAGCAAGTGAAGTCCAAAGAACTCGAGCAGGCTGAGCTGTGTGTTACTGTACCTCCCAGCGATCATGAGTTCCTTCTCGGAGGCGGACCTGCGTATCTTGGTGTAAATGTCCATCGTGAACAGGGTGCTGGCACTGTTGAAGATGGAGGTCAGGGAGCTCATCAGAGACGCCATCATCACCGACAGCATCAGGCCTCGCAGACCTGCAGGAGAGAGGGGAGGATGGGAGGAGAGGGAAGGGAGGGGGGAGGGGGGGGGTGCAAAGGAGAACAGGAATGGAGGGAATGCGGATTAGGATAGGTGTGGAAAAGTGAAAAGAGAAGGAATGAAGCGATGAACAAATGTGATGGTTGATTGTATTGGCAGCAACAACTGTTTTCCTGGAATAAGGAGTAGTACTTGTTGAATCCACTATTTGTAGCAGTAGTAACAGTGTTGTAGTAGCATAGTCCCTGTGCAGTGCGGTGCCAGGACAACAACCTCTCCCTCAACGTGAGCAAGACAAAGGAGCTGATCGTGGACTGCAGCCGAACACGCCCCCATTCTCATCGACAGGGCTGAAGTGGAGCAGGTCGAGAGTTTCAAGTTCCTTGGCGTCACATCACCATCAAACTATCATGGTCCAAACACACCAAGACAGTCGTGAAGAGGGCACGACAACACCTTTTCCCCCTCAGGAGGCTGAAAAGATTTGGCATGCGTCCCCAGATCCTCAAAAAGTTATTTAGCTGCACCATCGAGAGCATCCTGACCGGTTGCATCACCTCCTGGTATGGCAACTGCTCGTTATTCGACTGTAAGGCGCTATAGCGGGTAAAGCGTATGGCCCAGCACATCACCGGGGCCAAGTTTTCTGCCTTCCAGGACCTATATACAGTGAGGGGAAAAAGTATTTGATCCCCTGCTGATTTTGTACGTTTGCCCATTGACAAAGAAATGATCAGTCTATAATTTTAATGGTAGGTTTATTTGAACAGTGAGAGACAGAGTAACAACAACAAAATCCAGAAAAACACATGTCAAAAATGTTAGAAATTGATTTGCATTCTAATGAGGGAAATAAGTATTTGACCCCTCTGCAAAACATGACTTAGTACTTGGTGGCAAAACCCTTGTTGGCAATCACAGAGGTCAGACGTTTCTTGTAGTTGGCCACCAGGTTTGCACACATCTCAGGAGGGATTTTGTCCCACTCCTCTTTGCAGATCTTCTCCAAGTCATTAAGGTTTCGAGGCTGACGTTTGGCAACTCGAACCTTCAGCTCCCTCCACAGATTTTCTATGGGTTTAAGGACTGGCTAGGCCACTCCAGGACCTTAATGTGCTTCTTCTTGAGCCACTCCTTTGTTGCCTTGGCCATGTGTTTTGGGTCATTGTAATGCTGGAATACCCATCCATGACCCATTTTCAATGCCCTGGCTGAGGGAGGGAGGTTCTCACCCAAGATTTGACGGTACATGGCCCCGTCCATTGTCCCTTTGATGCGGTGAAGTTGTCCTGTCCCCTTAGCAGAAAACACACCCAAGCATAATGTTTCCACCTCCATGTTTGATGGTGGGGATGGTGTTCTTGGGGTCAGAGGCAGCATTCCTCCTCCTCCAAACACGGCGAGTTGAGTTCATGCCAGAGAGCTCCATTTGTCTCATCTGACCACAACACTTTCACCCAGTTGTCCTCTGAATCATTCAGATGTTCATTGGCAAACTTCAGACGGGCATGTATATGTGCTTTCTTGAGCAGGGGGTAACGGTACCCCCTGTACATAGCCTCGGAATTGTTATTTTATTGTGTTACATAATATTACCTTTTTTTACCTAAGTTTATTTCATAAATATTTTCTTAACTCTATTTCTTGAACTACATTGTTGGTTAAGGGCTTGTAAGTAAGCATTTCAGGGTACGGTTCTATCCGGCACATGTGACAAATACAATTTCATTTCATTTGATAGTGGTGCTAGGTCTGTCATTGTTACTAGATGGACTAGTATTTTCTGTTACCCACCATTTGGCATGAGGTCCACCACCAGTTTGGGATAAGCAATATTGGTGCAGCCAACACTGGCCCCACAGTACCTCAGACACTCCTCTGGTTCCACGCACGCCACCTCGTCTGGGTAGAGGATTCGGCTGATCATGCCAGGGAAGACCATGAGGAACATGGGCAGCAGCTTCAGGTAGCCACACAGGATACAGCCAGCCTTGACATGGGAAAGATTCTTGGCAGATAGACAGCGCTGGACAATCACCTAGGTGACAGGAGAGATAAAAGGCCTCCAGTGACTAAAGAGGTGATGGATTAAGTTTTCATGGTCAAAACATAAGTATGGTGCCTCTGTATTGCTTGAATATGTCAATATCAAGAGTAGAGGGGAATGAAAGGGGTTTGAAGTGAAATGCACTCATCATTCCTTCCATGCACCATACAACCACAGATCTTCTGACAGGTACAAATGTGTGTGCAGCTTTTCTAGCGGAAATAGTCTTATTTAAGTCTGTGGGAAGGAAGTGCATTTGGGTCTAACTAAAAGCATGCTTCTCTTCATAAGGCAGCCACTTAAGCTAAGACAAGCTGAGAGCTGTTTGGAAAGAGTGGCCATGGTAATGATACACACATTAGTGTGTGTGTGTGTGTGTGTGTGTGTGTGTGTGTGTGTGTGTGTGTGTGTGTGTGTGTGTGTGTGTGTGTGTGTGTGTGTGTGTGTGTGTGTGTGTGTGTGTGTGTGTGTGTGTAACTGAGGGAGGGTGTTAGACTTATTCATTCCCTACTGAGCAGTAGGCTACCTGATCAGTGCACCAGTACCAGGTGGCCTGGACAGTGAGGCCAAACACCAGGCCTGGCCAGGGCAGGTCCCCTGTCACCGCGTCCCTGAAGATGTGGAAGGAGTCAGGCCGAGGGGTGTAGCAGCTCTCACTGATGTTGACCCCAGTCAGAGTGGGTATGGCCTCCATGTAGCGCGTCTGGAAGTTCTCATAACCTCCCACCTCATTGAAGGCTGGGGAGACAGACAGAAGATGGTTGGGAAAGAGGGATGAGAGAGGTTGGAGGAATTGGAAGAAGAGAATAAATCAAGGAAATGATCCTCTGTAGAAAGGGGGAAGGAGAAAAAGGAATGCATGGAGGAAGGAAATAAAGAAGGGAGGACAAAGAAGAAGATATATAGAGTTTTAGGAAAAGGAAAAGAGGCAATGAATAAATACATTACCATAACCCATGAGGATGAATAAATACATTACCATAACCCATGAGGATGAATAAATACATTACTATAACCCATGAGGATGAATAAATACATTACTATAACCCATGAGGATGAATAAATACATTACCATAACCCATGAGGATGAATAAATACATTACCATAACCCATGAGGATGAAAGATCCCACGACCATGATGATGGTCTGCAATGTGTCTGTGTAGATCACTGCAGCCAGTCCACCTGAAGCAGAGTGCACATGGTGAGAGTCAGCACAACACAATCCCACTCATTACTCACACAGGGTTACAGTCAATGACTAAGCTGTGGAAAACCCCTGTAGTACTCATTTACACTGTAGACGTGATGTTTATTTTTTACTTTAATGATTGCCCTTGGTCAAAAAGGATAGCCTGTTAGGGGTCCAGTTGTTCGTTTGATGTTTGTCTATCATATAGACTCTATAACTCCCCTCAGTAGTTGTGTACGGTATATGAATATACATGTAGGTCATTGATATTCATTTGAGCACAATGGTAATAGAGAAGATACGGTGGCCTACATACATTTGTGTGGGGCTGCCTTACAGACTGAAAATCAAGCCCTAGCAAAGAATAACAGTACACACAACGTTTGCTGTTGACTGCACCTCGAACGCATCGATGTGTCACGTGTGCATGACAGTATTTGATGCTGTGAGTCACTCTATTTTCAGCAGTTAACTCACCTTCATGTCTGATATTTACAAAACCTATACTAAACTCCACTACATGTTTATATGAGCATTATGGAAACCTAATCCTATACAGAGATTATTTTAAATATTTAACCCTTAATTAACTAGGCAATTTACAATGACGGCCTACCCCGGCCAAACCAGAACCCGGACAACGCTGGGCCAATTGTGCGCCGCCCTATGGGACTCTCAATCACGGTCGGTTGTGATACAGCCTGGAATTGAACCAGGGTCTGTAGGGATGCCTCTAGCACTGAGATGCAGTGTCTTAAACTGCTGCGCCACTCAGGAGACAGTCCAGACTAATCTACATTACATGTTTATATGAGTATTATGGAAACCCAATCCTATACAGAGACAGTGTTGCGTTACTGACCTTGCTGATGGTCTGTCAGTGAACTAAAGTCCTGGAATTAATGCATCATTACAGAGGTGAACAACAAGGTTTTATCAGGGAGTATGGGTAATTACGCATGTGGTACAGGAGATAAACAGCCTTGGAGGAAGGCATTTGTGCCGTCAGACATAGTCTGCTATTAAGACTCAAATACAACAATACAGGATGGACTTTACTCCACTCTGCCATGGTTACAGATAAGAACTCCATATTGGTTTAAATGGACATAGTCGATATAGGGCTCCTCTCAGTGAAGGAGTTATATATCGCTGCTATACACTAAGTGCACAAAACATTAGGAACACCTTCCTAATATTGAGATGCACCCCCCTTTGCCCTCAGAAAATCCTTAATTCATTGGGGCATGGACTCTACAATGTGTGGAAAGCATTCTACAGTGATGCTGGCACATATTGACTCCAATGATTCCCACAGTTTGGTCAAGTTGGCTGGATGTCCTTTGGGTGGTGGACCATTCTTGATACACACAGGAATCTGTTGAGCGTGAAAAACCCAGCAGCGTTGCAGTTCTTGACACACATTTACACTGGTCCACCTGGCACCTACTATCATACTCCGTTCAAAGGCACTTAAATATTTTGTCTTGCCCATTCACCCTCTGAATGGCACACATACACAATATATGTCTCACTTGTCTCAAGGCTTAAAAATCCTTCCTTAACCTGTCTCCTCCCCTTCATCTATACTGATTGAAGTGGATTTAACAAGTGACATCAATAAGGGATCATAGCTTTCACCTGAATTCACCTGGTCAGTCTGTCATGGAAAGTGCATGTTTTGTACACTCAGTGTATATCGCTGCTATATACAGTTATGTAGTGTAAAGTTGAGAGTATGTATTAATATACCTGTGACGGTGTATAGAGCAGTGATACTTAGCAGGAGAACCACAGCAAGGTAGATGTTAAGCCCCAGAGCCTGGTTAATAAAGATGGCTCCAGAAAACATATCTGCCTGAGAGAGAGGAAGAGAGATCGAGAGAGAGAGAGAGAGAGAGTGAGAGAGAGAGAAAGAGAGAGAGAGAGAGAGAGAGAGAGAGAGAGAGAGAGAGAGAGAGAGAGAGAGAGAGAAGAGAGAGAGTGAGTGAGAGAGAGAGAAAGAGAGAGAGAGAGAGAGAAAGAGAGAGAGAGAGAGAGAGAGAGAGAAAGTGAGAGAGAGAGAGAAAGAGAGAGAAAGAGAGAGAGAGAGAGAGAGAGAGAGAGAGAGAGAGAGAGAGAGAGCGAGAGAAAGAGAGAGAGAGAGAGAGAGAGAGAGAGAGAGAGAGAGAGAGAGAGAGAGAGAGAGAGAGAGAGAGAAAGTAAGAGAGAGAGAGAAAGAGAGAGAAAGAGAGAGAGAGAGAGAGAGAGAGAGAGAGAGAGAGAGAGAGAGAGAAAGTGAGAGAGAGAGGGGATTAACGACAAAGGAAGGGCTTCTATATGGCTAGCACACGATTTTGGATGAAGAAAAAATTCAATACAATAACTGTCGTAAACAAACAGCTGACTGAAGACCAGATGGCCGAGCATTCGTGAAGTTGAGTCTGTTTCTACGTACATAAATTAACATGGACTTTTAACAACGTGATGAAACTTTGTTGCCCCTTGCTGAAACAAGCAATAAAACTGTCCTTCTTTAGACTAGTTGAGTATCTGGGACATCAGCATTTGTGGGTTTGATTACAGGTTCAAAATGGCCAGAAACAAATAACTTTCTTCTGAAACTTGACAGTCTATTCTTGTCCTGAGAAATGAAGGCTATTCCATGTGAGAAATTGCCAAGAAACTGAAGATCTGGTACAACGCTGTGTACTACTCCCTTCACAGAACAGCACAAACTAGTTCTAACCAGAATAGAAAGAGGAGTGGGAGGCCCCAGTGCACAACTGAGCAAGAGGACAAGTACATTAGATTGTCTAGTTTGAGAAACAGACGCCTCACAAGTCCTCAACTGGCAGCTTCATTAAATATTACCCGCAAAACCTATATATTAATGGACATAAAAATGTGCTTTTCTTTCAAAAACAAGGACATTTCTAAGTGACCCCAAACTTTTGAACGGTAGTGTATATATATACAGTGTACCTAGTTGTTTTTATGGACTGACCATCAGTAATATACAATGAACAGTGATATGAGTGACTCACTGAGATCTTAGTGAAGACATAGAGGAAGAGTGAGAGCACTGAGAGATAGATGCGGATGCGCTGGCCTCCGAACCGCTTCCTCAAGTACTCTGGCATGGTCACCACCTAAACACATCCAGTAGACATGACTACATTGTGGAATAGCACTTGATTATATGCTACAGAAATGTAAGAAATTGCATGGTATAATGGTAATTACACTGTAATAGCAGAAAAGGTTGTTCTCACCCCAGCTTTGATGTAAATGGGAACAAAGAGCCATCCAAGAATGATCACCACCACAAGGGCCTGAAAACACACATCCTACGGGCTCAGATGGGGAATTTATGAAATGACAGATTTTTTACTTTTTACTAGAAGTGTTACTACTTTCGCCCACTGCTGTTCTCTAGTATCGATCATATAGTGACATTTAACCTACAGGCTTATCAGCCCCAATATAGATAACTAAATTATACAAATAATTGCAGAGTTCAATAGAAATAGAAATGATATGATAATAGAGATAGAGTCAAGATGATAACAGAGATAGAGGAGATGATAACAGAGATAGAGGTGAGATGATAACAGAGATAGAGATGAGATTAGATGATAATAGAGATAGAGATGAGAAGATAATAGAGATATAGATGAGATGATAATAGAGATAGAGATGAGATGATAATAGAGATGAGATGATTATAGAGATAGAGATTAGATGATAACAGAGATAGAGATGAGATGATAACAGAGATAGAGATGAGATTAGATGATAATAGAGATAGAGATGAGATGATAATAGAGATATAGATGAGATGATAATAGAGATAGAGATGAGATGATAATAGAGATGAGATGATTATAGAGATAGAGATGATATGATAATAGAGATAGAGATGAGATGATAACAGAGATAGAGGAGATGATAACAGAGATAGAGATGAGATGATAACAGAGATGAGATGATTATAGAGATAGAGATTAGATGATAATAGAGATGAGATGATTATAGAGATAGAGATTAGATGATAATAGAGATAGAGATGAGATGATAATAGAGTTTGAGATGAGATGATAATAGAGATGAGATGATAACAGAGATAGAGATGAGATGATAACATAGATAGAGATGAGATGATAATAGAGATAGAGATGAGATGATTATAGAGATAGAGATGAGATTATAATAGAGATAGAGATGAGATGATAATAGAGATTGAGATGAGATGATTACAGAGATAGAGATTAGATGATTACAGAGATTGAGATGATAATAGAGATTGAGATGAGATGATTACAGAGATAGAGATGAGATGATAACAGAAATAGAGATGAGATTATAATAGAGATTGAGATTAGATGGTTTACAGAGATAGATATTAGATGATAATAGATATAGAGATGATAACAAAGATAGAGATGAGATGATGATAGAGATAAGATGATAACAGAGATTGAGATGAGATGATAACAGAGATAGAGATGCGGTTATAATAGAGATTGAGATGAGATGATTACAGAGATAAGGATGAGATGATAACAGAGATAGAGATGAGATGATAACAGAAATAGAGATGAGATGATAACAGAGATCGAGATGAGATGATAATAGAGATAGAGATTAGGTGATAATAGAGATAGAGATGAGAAGATTACAGAGATAGAGATGATAACAGAGATAGAGATGAGATGATAACAGAGATAGAGATGAGATGATAACAGAGATAGAGATAAGATGATAACAGAGATAGAGATGAGATGATAACAGAGATAGAGGAGATGATAACAGAGATAGAGATGAGATGATAATAGAGATAGAGATTAGATGATAATAGCGATAGAGATGAGATGATAACAGAGATAGAGGAGATGATAACAGAGATAGAGATGAGATGATAACAGAAATAGAGATGAGATGATAACAGAGATCGAGATGAGATGATAATAGAGATAGAGATTAGGTGATAATAGAGATAGAGATGAGAAGATTACAGAGATAGAGATGATAACAGAGATAGAGATGAGATGATAACAGAGACAGAGATGAGATGATAACAGAGATAGAGATAAGATGATAACAGAGATAGAGATGAGATGATAACAGAGATAGAGGAGATGATAACAGAGATAGAGATGAGATGATAATAGAGATAGAGATTAGATGATAATAGCGATAGAGATGAGATGATAACAGAGATAGAGGAGATGATAACAGAGATAGAGATGCGATGATAATAGAGATAGAGATGAGATGATAATAGAGATGAGATGATTATAGAGATAGAGATGATGTGATAATAGAGATAGAGATGAGATGATAACAGAGATAGAGGAGATGATAACAGAGATAGAGGTGAGATGATAACAGAGATAGAGATGAGATGATAATAGAGATATAGATGAGATGATAATAGAGATAGAGATGAGATGATAATAGAGATGAGATGATTATAGAGATAGAGATTAGATGATAACAGAGATAGAGATGAGATGATAACAGAGATAGAGATGAGATTAGATGATAATAGAGATAGAGATGAGATGATAATAGAGATATAGATGAGATGATAATAGAGATAGAGATGAGATGATAATAGAGATGAGATGATTATAGAGATAGAGATGATATGATAATAGAGATAGAGATGAGATGATAATAGAGATGAGATGATTATAGAGATAGAGATGATATGATAATAGAGATAGAGATGAGATGATAACAGAGATAGAGGAGATGATAACAGAGATAGAGATGAGATGATAACAGAGATGAGATGATTATAGAGATAGAGATTAGATGATAATAGAGATGAGATGATTATAGAGATAGAGATTAGATGATAATAGAGATAGAGATGAGATGATAATAGAGTTTGAGATGAGATGATAATAGAGATGAGATGATAACAGAGATAGAGATGAGATGATAACATAGATAGAGATGAGATGATAATAGAGATAGAGATGAGATGATTATAGAGATAGAGATGGTCCCGTGTGGCTCAGTTGGTAGAGCATGGCGCTTGCAACGCCAGGGTTGTGGGTTCGATTCCCACGGGGGACCAGTACAAAAAAGTATGAATGTATGTACTTGTAAGTCGCTCTGGATAAGAGCGTCTGCTAAATGACTTAAATGTAATGTAAATGTAATAATAGAGATAGAGATGAGATGATAATAGAGATTGAGATGAGATGATTACAGAGATAGAGATTAGATGATTACAGAGATTGAGATGATAATAGAGATTGAGATGAGATGATTACAGAGATAGAGATGAGATGATAACAGAAATAGAGATGAGATTATAATAGAGATTGAGATTAGATGGTTTACAGAGATAGATATTAGATGATAATAGATATAGAGATGATAACAAAGATAGAGATGAGATGATGATAGAGATAAGATGATAACAGAGATTGAGATGAGATGGTAACAGAGATAGAGATGCGGTTATAATAGAGATTGAGATGAGATGATTACAGAGATAGCGATGAGATGATAACAGAGATAGAGATGAGATGATAACAGAAATAGAGATGAGATGATAACAGAGATCGAGATGAGATGATAATAGAGATAGAGATTAGGTGATAATAGAGATAGAGATGAGAAGATTACAGAGATAGAGATGATAACAGAGATAGAGATGAGATGATAACAGAGATAGCGATGAGATGATAACAGAGATAGAGATAAGATGATAACAGAGATAGAGGAGATGATAACAGAGATAGAGGAGATGATAACAGAGATAGAGATGAGATGATAATAGAGATAGAGATTAGGTGATAATAGAGATAGAGATGAGAAGATTACAGAGATAGAGATGATAACAGAGATAGAGATGAGATGATAACAGAGATAGCGATGAGATGATAACAGAGATAGAGATAAGATGATAACAGAGATAGAGGAGATGATAACAGAGATAGAGGAGATGATAACAGAGATAGAGATGAGATGATAATAGAGATAGAGATTAGATGATAATAGAGATAGAGATGAGATGATAACAGAGATAGAGGAGATGATAACAGAGATAGAGATGCGATGATAATAGAGATAGAGATGAGATGAGTGATAATATCAGGTACGTTTCAGAGGTTATGATGATGTTTGCATGAGAGGTTATCATGGTATTTATTTACATTAGACGTTGCCACTCACATTCCATTCGAATCCGCCAATGGCAAGTCCACCTGCAGCCGCAGTCCCTGCGATGCCAACAAAATGCCCACTGCCAATGTTGCTCGCAAAGAGGGATGCCCCAATCTGGAGAGGAAGGACAGAGGAACGTTCAGGATCAATTTATACAGAAAGTAGTTATATTCTTTCACAGTTTTGGGATATGGAAGGTCATTGAGAAGAACTTCATTCATAAAGGAACATTTACAACAACAGGTGGACCGTGTAAGATAACAGGGCAAAGGTTGCCAAGTACATGGTCCATGAAGGGAAATATGCAATTAAGTTAGACACCTCACATGTACTGGTACAATCAACATCAGTCATTATTGAGTCATTAGGAGCAGTCTCAAATGAAGGGCATATGATTTATGGGCTTCCAACGCATCAAGATAAAAGATTATGACCTTGATTTAAGTATGAGCTGGACACTTCCATGGAATACAGGCACGTATTAGGAGAGTTCAGGAGAACAGGGTGTGTCTTTCCAAATATGGGCCAGTGTCATAAACAGTGGGCAGTAAATTAGAGCGAGTTCGATGCCTTTGAACGTAATAATGGATCAGCATTCAGGGCTCGAACCACCCAGTTTATAATATGTAATAGACTGTCCTAAGAGAAGATTTATACTCACTGGCCACCACACCATGCTTCTTCCTGCGAGGAAGAATCCACCTACGGTGGCTCGGTTTGTGCTCACCATAGCCTGCAAAGAGAGACGGGTTAATTGAGTTGTTTTGAGATACCATATTCACGTATCAGGGATCATGTTGATCAATAACCTTGTTGTTACATGATACGGTCGTTTGCACCTTTTTCAGTTATATATACAAGGTCAATATACATTTTTGTTTGTATGGTGTTAATTTCACACTGATGGTTTACTACATCTTGTAAACATTGTTCGGGTCAATCATCAATCAGCACTAACCACTGGGCACACACTGGTTGAATCAAAGTTGTTTCCACATCATTTCAATGAAACTACATGTACGTTGAACCAACGAGGAATAGATGTTACTTTGACGTCTGTGCCCAGTGGGTGTGTAGTTAGTACTGTTGCGACTCTCCACAAGGCTGAAACAATATGACAAATGCAAAATTATTCCTCAGCAATTTAATTCAAACATACTTGGTGACTTGTTCTATAAATGTCTGGCAATATTATACATTTTGCAGCTGGGCATAAACTGAAGCAATCCAGGGAATTCAATGAGAGGTCAGTGCACTTGGTAATCATAGGCTACTTAACACTTGGTATTCATAAGCTACTTGACACTTGGTAATCATAGGCTACTTAACACTTGGTATTCATAATCTACTTGACACTTGGTATTCATAGGCTACTTGACACTTGGTATTCATAGTCTACTTGACACTTGGTATTCATAGGCTACTTGGCACTTGGTATTCATAGGCTACTTAACACTTGGTATTCATAAGCTACTTGACACTTGGTATTCATAGGCTACTTGACACTTGGTATTCATAGTCTACTTGACACTTGGTATTCATAGGCTACTTGACACTTGGTTATCACAGGCTACTTGACACTTGGTATTCATAGGCTACTTGGCACTTGGTATTCATAGGCTACTTCACACTGGGTATCCATAGGCTACTTGACACTTGGTATTCATAGGCTACTTGACACTTGGTATTCATAGTCTACTTGACACTTGGTATTCATAGGCTACTTGACACTGGGTATTCATAGGCTACTTGACATGTGGTATTCATAGGCTACTTGACACTTGGTTATCACAGGCTACTTGACACTTGGTATTCATAGGCTACTTGGCACTTGGTATTTATAGGCTACTTCACACTGGGTATTCATAGGCTACTTGACACTTGGTATTCATAGGCTACTTGACACTTGGTATTCATAGGCTACTTGACACGTGGTATTCATAGGCTACTTGACACTGGGTATTCATAGTCTACTTGACATACACTTGAGAATTTCCGCATAATGTACCTGGCACAATTGGACAATATCTGCAGCAACAAGTGTACTGCATGAGTCCAGCCATTAACCCATTAGTGATTATGTTTTTTGGAAGCCATCTGAATTACTTTGAATAGAAAGTGTAGAATATCATAATTCATATTTAATTTTTGTAAATATAAGGACATATTATCACTCAGAAGGAAACTCATCGAAACACTATCCAGATGCTTCTATTTTTTAATTTAAAAAAAATCATATTCAGTATAGAGAAAACAACTTTTCTCCAGATTCAACTAAAACATGCTCTCTTTTCCTTTCTGAGCGATTAACTATTCACAGACACAGAGTTGTTTTAGTGTCAATGTGTCAATGGAAAGATTAAGGAACTCACCCATACTCCGACTGCCAGGACAACCAAAAAGTAGATCACAATGACGGAGATATCCGCCGGGTTGTCGAGAGCCGTGGTGCCATTGTTAGGCACACTTCTAACTAAGGACAACCCAAAATAATCCTGTGTCATTTTGTCTGTTCTGCTGCAGAGGTGACCAGAGGACAGGTGTATTGTAGAAGCCTCTCTCCTTTAGTGCTGTGCTACTGACTCCTCTGTCACCTGCAATACTACTTATGTACTACTGACCCCACAGATAGGTATGTGTGTGCACGTGAGCACGTATGTACGTGTGCGTGTGGACCAGTGGAGGCTCCTCAGAGGAGGAAGGGGAGGACTGTCCTCAACAGTGAATTTCAGAAAAATGTAAATAGTGAAACATTTAAAAAGTTATCATTTTTAGATGAAACTATACTAACTATATTCACATCACCAAATAATTGATTAAAACACACTGTTTTGCAATGAAGGCTTACAGTAGCCGCAACATCACTCTGTAGGGTACCACCATTGTGTAGCCGGAGGACAGCTAGTTTCCATCCTCCTCTGGTTACATTGACTTCAATACAAAACCTAGGGGGGTCATGGTTCTCACCCCCTTCCATAGACTTACACAGTAATTATGACAACTTCCAGAGGACCTCCTCCAAACTGTCAGAGCTCTTGCAGCAACTGACATGTTGTCCACCCAATCAAAGGATCAGAGAATGAATCTAGTACTGAAAGCATAAGCTATAGCTAGCTAGCACTGAAGTTCATAAAATGTGATGAGTAGTTGACTCAAGGAGAGAGAAAAACAATAGCTCAACAGTTTTGAACAAATGTATTTATTTAAAAATGAAAGAGTAGCAAGAGAGATAGAGAGAAAGAGAGAGATTTTGTATTTTTTCATTTTCACTTACCTAGCTAGTTTAGCCTACTCAAACACCCTGCTCAAACAGGGTTAGCTCGCTGGCTATGTTAGCTAGCTGGCTATTGCTATCCAACACTGAAACTCTTCGAAGTCAAGGTAAGCTTTTGGTTTTATTAATTTATTGCCCGCCGGTGTAACTGCTAAACTCCTTGCTGACTGTACACTGTAATGCGTGATTGTAGCAGGTTTACTAACACCTTAGTTCTAGTAGCTATGTTGACTATGACATTATTTAATATGGTGACAAGGATGTAGGATATGTGTAACGGTTAGTGGTTATGATATGAAGGTTTGGTTTGGAAAGGTTTTTTCATCTGGTCACAGACAGCTGATGTGTTGTGCACTGAAGTCCACAAGCGCAGGGAAAAGGTGAGAAGAGGGGAGTGCGTAGATGCGAGAAGCAATTCTACAATGATCAAAAGGATCATGCTGTTTGTATGTGGCTGCAATGAAATTGAACTCTGGGTGTGATCAGGGGTGTATTCATTCCGCCGATTCTGTTGTAAAAACATTTCTTAAACGGAAGCAAAAGGAACAAAATATGAGAAACTTACCTGAATTTGTCCTACAGAAAAATCTTGTTTGCAACTGTTGGACAAATGATTACACCCTAGATCAGCTAGAGGCAACAAGAGTGTGCAAGGCAGTGTTGAATGTGTCAATGTCTGTCACCTTGATGACTCAAATTTCTCTCGACCTGTGCTCCTACATTGTAAGCTTTCATTCATAGGCTAGGTTGTGCAAAGCTCATGATGTGTATAGGTAAAATTCGACTATCATGTAGTAGTCTAAATCTATCGATGTTACATTGAGCTGGGTTAATTGTATATGAATGACAGTCATCCAATGTGCTGTAGTAGAAATAAGGCCAAGCTCATAAAAAAAGATTGTTGTCCCTCATCTTAAACGGCACCGAACGCCACTGGTGTGTTGGTTAATAGTGTGTTTGAGACAATGCAAAGAATGTGCTTTATGGCAAACAAGGGGTCATTGAAGGGGAAATCAACAGTTGCTACATCCATTTTTGGACTTATAAATTAATTATATGTACCCATTGATTCTTGAAGAATGTACAGTAACTTATGCCTCATGAGCTTAGTTCAACTGTTGTACTCTATCAGAACCCCAAATATAAGCTTGTTTTACTCCAATATTTGTAAATAAACACAATATAGCATAAAAACAATCATTTTGATATCATGGTTGGTCAGTCCTTGCATTCTTAGCTCTGTCTAGGAATTTGAGAATGGTTGCATTTCTCCAAACCCATCCCTCAGCTTTTTACCAAAACAGTGGCAGGCAGTAGCTTTGTTATTGTTTCTACTGCTGATTGACGCTTTAATGATCAACTAAACCGCAAATACTTAGAAGAAAAACAAAATCCTATAAAAGACAACTTGTAAGCCACTCCACTTTCAGAATTACACTAACCCTAGTCCTAGTGGAAACGGCTGATTGATATAACTCTGAAAGTAGGTGACTACTGTAGGTAGATACATCAACTGTGAAAGTGCTGTGGCAGCAGGTGAATTGTGGACTCCTGGGAGAAAGAGCACACCAAAGAGCATACAGGAAAAACAATATGTTGGGTTTTTGATAGAAAAACCATTAGGAAGGATTTATTGGCTATAATAGGACATGTTTAATGGGGAAATATAGTAATACTAGCATTAAATGTGTGTTAATGGACATGGCTGTTGATTGTAAGCCCAGTCCTTGAACTCTTCTGTCAATATTATGATTTATTTCCACAAGGAAACAAATTCTGAATCAAGGTAACAGTCAATCAAAAAGGTGCTTTCTTCACAAAACTACCTCACTCACAGAGTAAACACACACAGATAGTGGGTTAATGATTACTCTGCCCCTCCATTCCTCTTCAGGTTGCTGGTGAAGACTTGAGTGTGCGTGTGATAAGGGGCTATCCATAAAATTGTATTAATCTCTCTCATCACAGCTACGAACAATCTTGTTCACATACATTTACATCAGCCATTAGTCTCTACAGGTATATAACATTTACAATGTCACTGTATGATCTTACCCTTGTACTGCTCCAAGGGTTGGGTAGATTACTTATTCAATGTAATCCGTTACAGTTACTAGTTACCTGTCCAAAATTGTAATCAGTAATGTAACTTTTGGATTACCCAAACTCAGTAACGTAATCTGATTACATTCAGTTATTTTTAGATGACTTTTCCCTTAAGAGGCAATTGAACATCTATTGCAGGATAAATAAACGTTCAAGTTTACATAGCTGGCCATATATGGACATACAACTTCACTTTATGGGTTGGTTATGTAGGCTTCTTCAAACCCATCGCTTTTTACTACATATAATAATACAAATTATATCTTTACATTAAAAACCAGTCTATCAGAATTCCAGTCATTCCAATAAATGTTATACCCCTTCTTCAAGAATAGGACTTGGAAATATGGTATATATAGATTAGCCAAGTTGTTTTACCTGAGTATACCCCAAGACTAAGGACTTATTAGCCAGCCCTACTCTGTTGATTATGATTTTGTTGTCATGGTGAACTGATTGGACTCATTGATTCGAGTTGAAAAATAAATGCTGCGCTCATGGAATGGCATGCTTTAAGCACTACTGAAAAGTGCTATTAACATGTGAAAAAGGTATGCCATATGCAGCATTTGCTATAGGCCTATTGTTTACCTTTTTGTTAATGCCTATTTGATATCTTGATAATATGCAGCTGTTTAAAGGGCAAATCCAAAGATGAAACAATAACAAAATGGTCGCTCCACCTCTGCTTTGGTAAAAAGCTGAGGGATGGGCCAGGAGAAATGTAGCCACTCTGAGATTAATAGACAGAGCTATAGATGCAATGATTTCAAAATGTTTGTTTTAACAATGTTATAAATTAGATATACACTGCTGTTCAAAAGTTTGGGGTCACTTAGAAATGTCCTAGTTTTTTAAAGAATAGCACATTTTTTTGTCCATTAAAATAACATCAAATTTATCAGAAATACAGTGTAGACATTGTTAACATTGTAAATGACTATTGTAGCTGGAAACAGCAGATTTTTTATGGAATATCTACATAGGCCCATTATCAGCAACCATCACTCCTGTGTTCCAATGGCACGTTGTGTTAGCTAATCCAAGTTGATCATTTTAAAAGGCTTATTGAGCATTAGAAAACCCTTTTGCAATTATGTTAGCACAGCTGAAAAAGCCATATCTCAGACTGGCCAATAAAAAGCAAATATTAAGATGGGCAAATTGAACACAGACACTGGACAGAGGAACTCTGCCTAGAAAGCC
This sequence comes from Salvelinus fontinalis, assembly GCF_029448725.1. Classification (NCBI taxonomy): domain Eukaryota; kingdom Metazoa; phylum Chordata; class Actinopteri; order Salmoniformes; family Salmonidae; genus Salvelinus; species Salvelinus fontinalis. The sequence goes on from NC_074685.1 coordinate 28,461,013, forward strand.
AGCATCCCGAGGCGCCTCTTCACTGTTGACGTTGAGATTGGTGTTTTGAGGGTACTATTTAATGAAACTACTAGTTGAGGACTTGTGAGGCATCTTGTTTCTCAAACTAGTGTACTAGTTTGTACTAGTAACTACTACTAGTAACTAACTAATGTACTTGTCCTCTTGCTCAGTTGTGCAATCGGATTACAATATTTTTGCTGGTAACGTAATGGATTACAGTTACCCATTTTGTAAACCCTTACATGTAACAGATTACATGTTACTCCCCAACCTATATCATCATCACCTGATGCATCTTCCCTGACCCTGAGCTTTTATCTCAGCAATTTCAAAGCCTGAACTATGCCCAACCTCGCTCCTCCCTGAGATGATCAAGATAAGCCTGTACCAATATAAAAGACTGACAATTTAATTGATAGAACTTTGATTGGTTTTGGATCATGATTATTTTCTACTTCTTTCATCCTTGTATTCCTTGTAGTGGGATGTTTGTAATACCGGTCTCAGCATAGACCTATAAATCAATGATAAAGTCAAAAGATTGCAAAAAAAAAATCCCTTTAATGGGGCTGTTACGTTATTATGGACCCTGTAGTCGGGAGGGTAAAAGTACCAGAAACAACCACCAGGTAAGTATCGAGTCTGGAGCTTAACATGGTAAAATGCCGCACAACAAAGAGCCAGGAAGGAAAAAAAATAAGTGGTAAAACAAGCCAGGGTGTTCAATTGGGCATATAGAATCAAAACTTTTGCAACAGAAAACTAAAATGAGTCATATTACACCTACTGTACATTTCACTCCAACAGAAGTGTGCAGCTAATTCATTGGAAATGTAGACTGCACCAAGACACCATTCTGACTTTGTCCATCAGGGGGAGGAATACAATGAGAACAGTCTCACAAAAAACACAATACAATCCTACACAGTGAACTAAATGTGTGTGTGTGTGTAATACAGAGATAATCGTAATGAGAAACTAAAAGTACAACAGGAAACATCATGACCAAATAGCTCATGACCGCAGGGCCACATATTCACTCATGACGACTGATGCGCACGAGCATGCTGTTCATCCAAGCATTCACACAGAACAGGGTACATACCCACAAGTTCCCAGGGTAGGTAATGTTTTAATGACCATACATTATTCATAATAATAAACAAATGTACTTGCACAACTGAAAACTCCAGACACTGTCCCATCAACCTTCAAAAAGGTGGACATTTCAAAATGGTATGATTGCTGGCACACACATTCACAGGGGCTAGCAGTGCACACCGAGATCAGAGGGCAGAGTGGAAAGGGCACCAGACAGGAAATCGAGAGGAGGAACAACAGACAGACATCTTACAGTGACAGGGGGGCATAGAAAGGGTTCAAGTCAAGGAGGAGATTACAACCACATTCTGGTCAATAGTAACATTTCCACGATGCTGTGTAACGTAATGAAATACATTTTCCCTAATTAGAATTACAGACATCCACTCATGATCGATACTAAATTGTCCTCACGAGAACATCATGTGGAAATGTCACTTGAATACCAACTAGTCAGTTAATTATCAGCAACTATGGAAGGGAGGGGATGGAATGGATCGAAGCAGAAAAAATACCACCTAGCGCACAGGAAGTGGGCCAGGGACAGAAAGGCTTGGAGGACAGAAAAGAGGGAGAGAGTTGAGGAGGACAGTATGAGAGGGTGAATGCAGCAAGGGAAGAGGTGAGAATGTAGGACAAAAAACGAGAGGCCACTAGAGAACAGATTATTCCTGATGAGGCCTTAATTGAGCATGATAATGGCACAAAGAGACAAAGAGGCGAGCGATGAGGAAGAGATTAGAGAACAAAAGATCTGAAACTAGTAAAGCATGGGGAAGGGGAGTGGCTAACTCTAGCTAAAGACTATCAGGGGTTAGGAGGAGGTGGTCTCAGGGTTGGGCCTCTCCCCCCTCGCTGTCCTGCTGGTCGCTGGTCCACAGGGTCAGGTTGTCCCGCAGCAGCTGCATGATGAGGGTGGAGTCCTTATAGGAGTCCTCGTTCAGATTGTCCAGGTGTCCGATGGCCTCATCAAAGGCCTCCTTGGCCAGCTTGCAGGCCTCCTCGGGGGCGTTTTGGATCTCGTAGTAGAACACAGAGAAGTTGAGGGCCAGACCTAGGCGGATGGGGTGGGTGGCCGCCATGCTCTTGCTGATCTCGTAGGCCTCCTTGTAGGCTCCCTCAGAGGACTCCACGGCGGAGGTCTTCTTCTCGGCCGTGGCCACCTCGGCCAGGTAGCGGTAGTAGTCGCCCTTCATCTTCAGGTAGAACACCTTACTCTCCAGCTGGTCTTCTCCACAGCTCTTGATGAGGAACTCGTCGAGCAGGTTGAGCACGTCCTGGCAGACTGTCTCCAGCTCCTTCTCGATGGTCTCCCGGTAGGCCTTCACCAGCTCCAGCTTCTTGTCGTTGCCATCGGCCATGGCCCTCTGCTCGATGCTGGAGGTGACGCGCCAGGAGGACCGCCGGGCTCCCACCACGTTCTTGTAGGCCACAGAGAGCAGGTTGCGGTCGTCGTTACTCAGAGGCTCACTCAGCTCAGTCACCTGGTGAGGACATAGAAGTGTTGCAAAGAATGGTATCAGGATGTGAAAATGCTACCATATCATAAACCTTCCAGAAATTGAACAAATGTACCATTGACCTAACATTCCTATCCTGAAGAAAAACTCTATAAATTTACCAATGACAAAGGTGTGACGTTGCAGGGTGCATGCATGCCTAGCTGGAGAAAGCCTAGACTGTGCTGTATTTGTGGCTGAAGCTGTGCTTGATTCTTAACTGTGAATATTAAACGCTCTTTTTTATATAAAGGTACTTGTCTTATGCCTTTTGAGAAACAGGCTACATTTAAATCATAAGCAGAATATGTATCCATCATCATCGATACATCAAACTGCAGCCATTTCCACCCTTGCAGACAGGTTTGTGGGTGCGTTTGTAAAGGAGCAAAATCTGGTCGTTTATAAACTTCCATCATATTTGTTCGTAATTTAAGAAATTGTACCCCTGTCTGGCATAAATTTGACGACTATTCTGTATATTAGTCTATTACAGGAAAGGTAAAACCAGCTTTCAAGCTTGGAATATCTTGGTTTATACAATCGGCCCAAAGTGCTGTAGTGAACGAACGCACCCAACGTGTGTCCCTGTTCAGCCTCTAGGCTAGTGCTGCTACTACTGCATCGTAGACCAGCCGTAGCCACGAAACCAGACCACCACCAGTTTCATTGTTAGCTCAGCTAGCTCTTCAGCTACCACATTCACTTCTAAAAAAATATATGGCTAAATAACATAGCAACAGAAGCGAAATAGCCAACCTTGGTACTGTGTGCACCAGGTTTCACATTGATTTATGATATTGCACAGAATTCTGGAAATTATTTCTTAGATTAAGACTATAATCCCAGTTACTATAGTTAGTTAGCTAGTTAGCAAGAGGCTACATTGTCTGACTAGTGAATAATGTAATAATAGATGACCTTTGTTACAAACTGATATGAATTACTGTCACATTTGGCCATTCTTCCAAGTGAGCTGCATTGCTCATTATGCAAAATTATGTCTACCTGTTTCATCGCTGAAGCCATGTCATCGTACCGCTCCGCCTGCTCAGCCATACGGGCTCTCTGGATCAGTTGCTCTCTATCTGCCATTGTCGCTGTTGATGTGCCGAGGGTCGGGCAGTCAGTTCCAAGATACGGGAGGCTATTGACGATAACTAGGTGTATTCGAAAGCAATGTGTATTTTCCCGATGACGTCCTACACTACACACAGCACATCAAATGTCACTGCGGATTATCTCTAAAAACCCACTTACAATACTAGCTAAACAATGGTGAAACAATACGCTTTTTAATGCTGCCGAGGCGCAAATTAGAATTAAGATAATCAGTGACTCCCCTCCAAGTCCTCGCTCCAACCCCTAACCGACTCTATCTCAACACCCGGTGGCTAACTAGCTACTGCGGCCTCCCACTGCTATCGACATGGAGTGCTGCTCCAAGAGTCCTGTCTATCCGGGGCGGGGGGGTGAGGGCTGCTGCTGATATTTCAAGATGACGTCACTTTCTAAAAATAGAAACGTACGCTGCAGGCGTGCACCTGCGCAGTGCAACGTACTGCATCGGTTGCAGCAACTGAGAGCGCGTGCGTGTAGGGTTGCAGCTAGCGTGACCTCACATATGACATACAAGTAATGGTTCCAGCATAGTAGGATGGAGATGTGAACATATAGGACATAAGCAGTGCCTTCCCTTACGTCTACCCAGTCCCAAAGCCATGATAGCATTTATGCCAACTGCTGTAATGTACAAAACATGATACTGAAAGGTGCAGAAGACCTCTGTGTTGCTGACAAGTGTTCCCTCCCCTCATCCCTAAAAGGAAATTACTCCCCATTCCAACGTTGCATCATCTCTTCCCTGTAACTGGGTAGGAGGAGTGTATGACACACTTCTGTATATTATCAGGGATGTGATATTATTCCAAGAATGTAGCAGAACATCTAGCTACCAGCAGTGTTGGGGAGTCCTGAGCTAAATGTAACTAAAATATAAATGCAACAGGTAAAGTGTTGGTCCTATGTTTCATGAGCTGAAATAAAAAGATTGCAGACATTTTAGATACACACAGAAAACGTATTTCTCCCAAATGTTGTGCACAAATTTGTTACATCCGTTAGTGAGGATTTCTCATTTGCCAAGATAATCTACCTACCAGACAGGTATGGCATATCAAGAAGCAGATTAAACAGCAAGATCATGGGCTCCTGAGTGGCGCAGCGGTTTAAGACACTGCATCTCATTGCTAGAGGCATCCCTACAGACCCTGGTTTGATTCCAGGCTGTATCACATCCGGCCGTGATTGGGAGTCCCATAGGGCGGCGCACAATTGGCCCAACGTTGTCCGGGTTTGGCCGTCATTGTAAATAAGAATTTATTCTTAACTGACTTGCCTAGTTAAAATATGAAACATTACACAGGTGCACCTTGTGCTGGGTGCAATAAAAGGCCACTCTATAATGTACAGATGTCTACATTTTTGCAATTGGCATGCTGACTGCAGGAATGTCCACCTGAGCTACTGCCAGAAAACGTAATGTTAATTTCTCTACCATAAGCAGTCGTTTTAGAGAATTTGTCAGTACGTCCAACCGGCCTCACAACCACAGACCACGTGTAACCACGCCAGCCCAGAACCTCCACATCTGTCTTTTTCACCTGTGGGATCATCTGACACCAGCCACCCGGACAGCTGATGAAACAGAGGAGTCTGAAATAAAGCCCTTTTTTCCCCCCCTTTTGTGAGGAAAAAGTAATTCTGACTGGTTGGGCCTGGCTCCCCAGTAGGCGGGCCTATGTACAATTTGCAGACTGCAGTAGCTTGGCGGTAGTTGAACTAAATTCAAATCTAGGTAGTGTTTATTACTTTTTTGCCATGTAGCGGTGTAGCTAACTGAGATTTCCTAAAAATGTCAGTTAGTTCGTAGCAAGTTAGGAGAATTTAGGTTAAGGTTAGGACAAGGATAAGGGAAAATGGTCTCCTAAACTTTTACAAAGTAACTTTAGTTAAAAAAACAATATTTTTCTTAAGGGTAGCTTTAGTGTATCTTAACGTCTTCCAGTGTGAAGTAATTGGTAGCTTGGTAAACTATATTTTCAGAGTAGCTTCCCCAACATCGGCTACCAGTCACTGAGAAGGGAAACTAGCATTACATTATCTCCATGCAATGAAACATCCTGAACAAACCCCATAACAACCTCTTGATATTTATTTTGTATTCATTTCTGCAACAAATGAATACTCCTCAAAGTTTTAAATTTCACAGTTGCACTCGTAAACACATCATGCACAATTGAGAGCATCCTGCCGGGCTGTATCACCGCCTGGTATGGCAACTGCACCGTCCGCAACCGCAGGGCTCTCCAGAGGGCGGTGCAGTCTGCCCAATGCATCACCGGACGCAAACTACCTGCCCTCCTGGACACCTACAGCACCAGATGTCACAGGAAGGCCAAAAAGATCATCAAGGACATCAGCCACGGCCTGTTCACCCCACTATCATCCAGAAGGCGAGGTCAGTACAGCTGCATCAAAGCTAGGACCGAGACTGAAAAACAGCTTCTATCTCAAGGCCATCAGACCGTTAAATAGCCATCATAGCCGGCTTCCACCCGGTTACGCAACCCTGCACATTAAAGGCTGCTGTCCTATATACAGTTGAAGTCGGAAGTTTACATACACCTTAACCAAATACATTTAAACTCTGTATTTCACAATTCTTGACATTTAATCCTAGTAAAGATTCCCTGTCTAAGGTCAGTTAAGATCAGCACTTTATTTTAAGAACGTAAAATGTCAGAATAATAGTAGAGAGTGATTTATTTCAGCTTTTATATCTTTCATCACATTCCCAGTGGGTCAGAAATGTACATACTAATTGAGTGTATCTGGTAGCGTTGCCTTTAAATTGTTTAACTTGGGTCAAACTTTTCAGGTAGCCTTCCACAAGCTTCCCACAATAAGTTGGGTGAATTTTGGCCCATTCCTCCTGACAGAGCTGGTGTAACTGAGTCAGGTTTGTTGGCCTCCTTGCTCGCACACGCTTTTTCAGTTCTGTCCACACATTTTCTATATGATTGAGGTCAGGGCTTTGTGATGGCCACTCCAAAACCTTGACTTTGTTGTCCTTCAGCCATTTTGCCACAACCTTATGAAGTATGCTTGGGGTCATTGTCCATTTGGAAGACCCATTTGCGACCAAGCTTTAACTTCCTGACTGATGTCTTGAGATACTGCTTCAATATATCCACATAATTTTCCTACCTCATGAGGCCATCTATTTTGCGAAGTGCACCAGTCCCACCAGTCCCGTTTTACTGTGGATATCAATACTTTTGTACCGGTTTCCTCCAGCATCTTCACAAGGTCCTTTGCTGTTGTTCTGGGATTGATTTGCACTTTTCACACCAAAGTACGTTCATCTCTAGGAGACAAAACGCATCTACTTCCTGAGCGGTATGACGGCTGTGTGGTCCCATGGTGTTTATGCTTGCGTACTATTGTTTGTACAGATGAATGTGGTACCTTCAGTCGTTTGGAAATTGCCTCAAAATGCCTGAGTTTGAAGGTAGGCCTTGAAATACATCCACAGGTACACATCCAATTGCCTCAAATTATGTCAATTAACCTATCAGAAGCTTCTAATGCCATGACATCGTTTTCAGGAATTTTCCAAGCTGTTTAAAGGCAGTCAACTCAGTGTATGTAAACTTCTGACCCACTGGAATTGTGATACAGTGAATTATAAGTGAAATAATCTGTCTGTAAATAATTGTTGGGAAAATGACTTGTGTCATGCACAAAGTAGATGTCCTAACCGACTTGCCAAAACTATAGTTTGTTAACAAGACATTTGTGCAGTGGTTGAAAAACGAGTTTTAATGACTCCAACCTAAGTGTATGTAAACTTCCGACTTCAACTGTACAGACTTGGAATTACCGGCCACTTTAATAATGGAACACTAGTCACTTTAATAATGTTTAAATAAAGTTTACATACTGCTTTACTCATCTCATATGTCAATACTGTATTCTATTCTACTGTATTTTAGTCAATAACATCTGCTAAATATGTGTATGTGACCAATAAAATGTGATTTGATGTAGAGACCAGGTTCAGATGAGTTATTTTATTATTCACTTGATGTGAAGAACAAGTAGCAGCTTAGTAACAGGACCAGAGGAAGCAGAGTCTCTGCTCCTCATGCATAGTCTTCATACTAACTGTCATAGCACTTGACCTGCCACCTTGACCTAGATGCAAAGCACAAGTCCTGCCACAGATGGGACATAGCACACTTATACAAGGTGTTGTTGAGGAGAATTCTTCACAAAAACCTCAACATTGCAGCCAATGCATTCCCATTTCAATAGATTTGTCTGTCTCTCCCAGTTTCACCTCTCCATCTCATCTTCATGGAGCACTAGCGTTCATTTTCTCCTGGCAGCTGTCCCAAAAGTTCACCAGCCTCTTGTCTTTGTTGGCGCAGAAGTCAGTGAAGTCTCTGAGCAGGCGGTCAGCCAGCTTCTCATCCCCAAGCACACCCGTCCTCCAAGCCTTGGTCAGCATGGTATTGTAGGCCCAGTAGTAACCCACCAGCTCTTCCGAGCCAAACAGGCCCTGACTGGCTGATGCTGTTGAATTCCTCCTCCTCCGCTGCTGCCCGCTAGAGTACTTCCTCTTGGAGTAGGGCAGCTGGAGGAACACTGTGCCTAGAGAGGGAGGTAGAAGGGGAGCAGGGAGTACAAAAAGAGAGAAAGAGGGGCAGGAAAACAGTACTGTGAGGGAGGGTGTTAGCAATATCAAAGGGCATATTGAAAAAATATGTGTGACAGAATTAGAAATTATGCTCATCTTTGTGTTAATATGTGCCTACCTGTTACATGGATGTATTGGGGTTTGTTCTCTGACGGGAAGTTGAAAGCAGAGGCAGAAAACTTGTCTTGGACAAAACCGAATCTGAGCGAGAGAGGTAAGTGAGAGAATCTTTGGATAAATACCTAAAGCCCTTTGCAGCACATATAGTGCCTCAGAGTTTTATTTATAGATATCTCCATCCCATGTTTACAGAGAACAACAAAAAAAGTGTCACTGTCACACACCAGATAGGTGGAGTGAAATGTGTAGTTTTACAGGGTCAGCCGTAGTAGTGCGTCGCACCTGGAGCAAATTAGGATTAAGAGGCTTGCGCAAGGGCACGTCGACAGATTTTTCACCTTGTCGGCTCGGGTATTCGAACATGCAACCTTTCGGTTACTAGCCCAACGCTCTAACCGCTAAGCTACCTGCTGGCCTCTAAACTATGTATAGAGAATACACCTACCGGTATAGTATGGCCTCCTGAAAGAGCTGCATTCTATCCCAATACGTCTCTGGTTCAAACCCTGTCAAACAATTATCACAGGGGAATAATATTGACAAGCATGAACACCCAAAGCAACACCCAATAAGTTGTTTATGCTTATGCCCCTGTGCGTTTACTTACAATCTATGTTAAAGATCTCTATAAAATGATGGAGACAAATTGTGGACAGTCGTGGCCAAAAGTTTTGAGAATGGCACAAATATAAAATTTCAAAGTTTGCTGCTTCAGTGTCTTTAGATATTTTTGTCAGATGTTACTATGGAATACTGAAGTATAATTACAAGCATTTCATAAGTGTCAAAGGCTTTTATTGACAATTACATTAAGTTGATGCAAAGAGTCAATATTTGCAGTGTTGACCCTTCTTTTTCAAGACCTCTGCAATCCGCCCTGGCATGCTGTCAATTAACTTCTGGGCCACATCCTGACTGAAGGCAAACCATTCTTGCATAATCAATGCTTGGAGTTTGTCAGAATTTGTGGGGTTTTGTTTGTCCAACCGCCTCTTGAGGATTGACCACAAGTTCTCAATGGGATTAAGGTCTGGGGAGTTTCCTGGCCATGGACCCAAAATATCGATGTTTTGTTCCCCGAGCCACTTAGTTATCACTTGCCTTATGGCAAGGTGCTCCATCATGCTGGAAAAGGTATTGTTCATACCAAACTGTTCCTGGATGGTTGGGAGAAGTTGCTCTCGGAGGATGTGTTGGTACCATTCTATATTCATGGCTGTGTTCTTAGGCAAAATTGTGGGTGAGCCCACTCCCCTGGCTGAGAAGCAACCCCACACATGAATGGTCTCAGGATGCTTTACTGTTGGCTTGACACAGGACTGATGGTAGCGCTCACCTTGTCTTCTCCGGACAAGCTTTTTTCCAGATGCCCCAAACAATCGGAAAGGGGATTCAGAGAAAATGACTTTACCCCAGTCCTCAGCAGTCTAATCCCTGTACCTTTTGCAGAATATCAGTCTGTCCCTGATGTTTTTCCTGGAGAGAAGTGGCTTCTTTTGCTATCCTTCTTGACACCAGGCCATCCTCAAACAATATTCGCCTCACTGTGCATGCAAATGCACTCACTCCTGCCTGCTGCCATTCCTGAGCAAGCTCTGTACTGGTGGTACCCCAATCCCGCAGCTGAATCAACTTTAGGAGACGGTTTTGGCGCTTGCTGGAGTTTCTTGGGCGCCCTGAAACCTTCTTCACAACAATTGAACCGCTCTCCTTGAAGTTCTTGATGATCCGATAAATGGTTGATTTAGGTGCAATCTTACTGGCAGCAATATCCTTGCCTGTGAAGCCTTTTTTGTGCAAAGCAATGATGACGGCATGTGTTTCCTTGCAGGTAAGCATGGATGACAGAAGAAGAACAATGATTCCAAGCACCACCCTCCTTTTGAAGCTTCCAGTCTATTATTCGAACTCAATCAGCATGACAGAGTGATCTCCAGCCTTGTCCTTGTCAACACTCACACCTGTGTTAACGAGAGAATCACTGACATGATGTCAGCTGGTCCTTTTGTGACAGGGCTGAAATGCAGTGGAAATGTTTTTGGGGGATTCAGTTCATTTGTATGGCAAAGCAGGACTTTGCAATTAATTGCAATTCATCTGATCACTCTTCATAACATTCTGGAGTATATGCAAATTTCCATCATACAAACTGAGGCAGCAGACTTTGTGAAAATTAATATTTGTGTCATTCTCAAAACTTTTGTCAACGACTGTACAATGACAGTGGTGTAAAAAGCTCCTAGTGTTTCCTCACCCTCAAACAGGTTGTCGCTGCTGTCCCTCAGCAGACGGTGGACGTGGAGAGGGATGAAGAGCTGGGCCCGCAGCGGGTCACCATATAGGTAGGAGGGTAGGGCAAAGGGCACCTCCAGGACGGGCACCAACAGGAACCCACAGGAGGCAGCCTTTCTGTGCCAGCCTTGGACCTGTCGAGATGGGAGTATGGTGGAGAATCAAGATAAACATGGTGGAGAATCAAGATGAACATGGGTCTTGTTGTCAAACTCTCTCGTCCAAGCAAGCATAATGTGATGTGTAGTGATGTCGGGAATTAGTGAGCTGTTTTGAGCCCTAATGGTTTAATTATCAGCTGGCATGCCTTGTATGACATCCTGAAATATTTAATTCAGCCGTTTACTACACATCTGTGGCAACATCAAGAAACATCAAGAAATATGTCAGTAGGTCTTAAAAAGATCTTACATTAAATAATTCTGACAGGAAGTTTTAATCTTAGTCTTAATGTGTAGAGTGCTAGACTAACTTTTTGCACTGGTGGCATTACCAACGTTTTCAGTCAGTGGCACTAGCACATGATTTGGTCACACCAATTAAATTGGGCCGTTTCTTGGGGAAGCATTTAGAAATGTAAATTCAAACAAAGCATGATGAATGAACTGCGCATCGCAAACATTCAACCAAGACTTCGGACCAAACCTTTTGAATACCTGGTTTGCATACCCATTGCTGTTAGAATACATTTTTATAAAAGCACATTGTGAACCAAAAACAAACATGACCAGATAACAAAAAATTCACTGGCTCCCTAGCGACCAATAAAACATTGTCAAGTCAAAGGGTCGCAAATGCGAGCATTTTGGTCACAGTTTGAAGCCCTGAGAGTGTCTCTAGTGATGCAATGGACATTCCCCCTCTGTCTGTCTTTGTCTTACCATCTCAAAGAGAACAGCTGCAGTGACGGCCATCCAGTGCAGCTTGACCTCGAAGGCAGCGTTGAGGGAGAAGTTGCCATGGTAATAGCAGCTGCACCACTCGGTGCGGTCGCTACGATTGTTAACGTCCACATCCAAGGTGACTGTCTTCTGCTCTGGTACAGTGGCAGCTGAGGAGAGAGACAAGGAGGGAGGGGAGCGAGAGAGCAAGGGAGTAGAGGGACAGGCCCAGAGATCAGGCCCAAAGGGAGAGATGGTTGTAGAGATGGACAGGCAGGAAGAGGACATTTACATGGATATTATGAGATTAAGAGGGTGAGAGTTGTTGGAGTATACGGCACAAATGTTTGTGATGGAGTTAGAAACTTCACGAAGAATGTTAGTAAGTTAACGAAAGTCAGTGAAGCCACAATATTCCACCATAGCATCCTCTCTTGCCTGGAAATACCTCTTATGCTCAGAATTTCTCTCCAGGGTTGGGGTCAATTCCATGTCAATTCAGGAAGTACACTGAAATTCCAAATACATTTCTCTTCAACACCTTTCAGTTAGGACAATTTGAAATTTGTTTTACCTTCTGAATTGACTGAAATTGAAATGGAATTGACCCCGAACCTGTTCTGTACTGACTATGTGCTAATGATGCATACATTTAGAATGCTACTCCAAATTACATCACAATTCTTTAGAAATCCTGATTTGTTTGTCCATATGATTATTTAAATTCTGAAAAGGTTAGTGTGTTATTTAAAAAGAATAGGCCTATAGGTTTTAAATGACCAGTACACTGTTAATCACTGGAGACAACACAAACATGGTCATCATGACAAACATATGCATTCAATACATTCTTTCTACAGCTAGATTTTGGTGTCATTGTGATATCCTTGAGGAACCATTGAGTTTATGTATAAATTACTATATTTTAAGGTACAGAATTATGATTCAGAACTCATAATCTCACAGAAATATGTCCAAATAAACCAGATTTTAAGGGAGAAAAGTTTTGCATTTATGTTTTCAGCAATGTTGGGTATAATGACCATATCTGTTTTCTGAGCAGATGGGGGCATAGCCTACAGTTGGAGGTGTTTCTCTCCCAGTGTTAGATATTTTCATGGCAATAAACTGGTTTATATAAACCAGAAATCAATTCCAAACGCATCAGTAATTTAAAAGGGGCAATCCTTAGTTGAAACAATTACAAAGGGGTCACCCTGCTTTGGAAAAAGCTGAGGGATGGGCCTGGAGAAATGTAACCACTCTCAAATGAATAGATAGAGCTATGGATGCAAGGATTGATCATCCAAGATATACAAAGTATAGTTTTAACCATGTTTTGAGGCTATACAGTGTTTGGTCACATTTGCAATGTTTACAAACAGAGTAAAACAAGCTTATATTTGGGTTCTCATGGGGTATGACAGTTGAACTAAGCACGAGTCATTTAGAAATTATATTCTTCCAGAATAAATGGGTATATATCATTACGAAAGCTTGCTGGATCGAATCCCAGAGATGACAAGGTAAAAAAATGTCGTTCTGCACCTGAGCAAGGCAGTTAACCCACTGTTCCCCAGGAGCCGATGACATGGATGTCGATTAAGGCAGCCCCCCCCCCCCTCTCTGATTCAGAGCAGTTGAGTTAAATGCGGAAGACACATTTCAGTTGAATGCATTCAGATGTGCAGCTGACTAGATATCCCCTTTCCCTACTTTATAAATCCCAAAATGCATGTAGCAACTACAGATTGCCTCTAAATTGCTGTAAAAGTGGCAGCATAAACAGCATCAAATCACAGTAAGAAAAATCACAGTGAGACAGAGAAAGAAGGATTGGTCAAGAATCCCTAAACACATTAACATTCTCACAACATTTTATAGTGGAAATGCATTAAACAGTATAGAGAGAGAAAGCAAAGAGGACAGTGCACTGCACACCACTGCACTACTGTACACAGCCACTGCTACCACAGCATGCACTAAACACTACCACACCAACTAGTTCTCTAATTGGAAGAAGTAGATGCAAATCACATCCATCAGCGATTTGATTGGATGGAGTTGTTTTCAAATCAGTCAACAGTGGCACGAGTACTACCATTAGATGTAATATGTACTGTACTTTACATACTGACATGCCAATTTAAGCTCCAATTGGAGGCAGAGGGGGTTGGAATGAGAATGGGAAGAGGTTTAAGTGTGCCACCAACCCAAGCTCTGCAAGCTGGAGTAGATAGATCACCAGCAATCACATGCAGCCCTGTTGTTGCTCGTATGGGGGATGGGTACTGAGGTCCAATGCCTTGTGTCACACAGAAGGAACAATGTCACCAGGATAAATATTAGTTCAGATGGCAAGTCATTGATTCAATGGTGTGAGAGCAACGTTGTGATGGTGAGAAATTCAAGTCATGGAAAGTACTTCAAGAGTCAAATTGTCGTTAGTATATAATGAATCATAGGCCAATTATTCAAACCTAAGAATAAATTAGCGAGAGTTTGATGGTTTTGATGGATGTTTGTAAGTTCCCTGAATGCCTCAATCAAATAGAATAGTAGCTCCTCAGTTATGGAATGGTTAGAGATCAGCTTTTAACAAGTTACTAATGATTTTTGGGAACTTATTGTCAACAATACAAACCAAGTTAATGGAAAAATGTCTAACCGGATCTCAACCAACCATCTCCCAATCTGATGGCCAAGTTAGCACCACTTCATATCTGCATACAGAGGCATGCAGGAGTCTTGTCTGGTGGCTCTGTGTGACACCTGCTATGGGACGCTCCCTCCCCAAACCCCTGAGGGCCTGTTCCAGGGTATGTGTCTGACTGGAAGGGACTGGGGAGGCATGCTCATTCTGATAGGGGGGGGGGTCATGCCCATTTTGGGGTGGGGTTGAGGTGGGTGGGCTGAGGCTCAGCTCTGGGGGAGGAGCAGCCTGTGTGTACCTAGCAGTGCTGCGGCCTGGCTGCGTCCTCCAAAGCTGCGGCTGAAGGAGCTGTGCCTACTTGCATAGGAGGCGGGCCGGCTGGGCAGCCAGGGCAGAAGGAAGGCCGGGAGGTCACAAGGTCGACGCTCCTCCAGGACGAAAGCCACCTCAAACCACTTCCTCTGAAACAGGGCAAAGTCCTCCAGGGCTGCCGTTGACCAGCCCTGTACCACAGGAGGGGGCAGCTGGGATGTAGGGCCTGGAGTACAGTAGAGATGGAGAGATAGATGTATGGTTATTATTGAGTCTGGTTAGTTGTTCTCGAAATGAGAACAATCAATATCGGCATGACTGAGAATCAATGACTGGAAAGAAGTCAGTGTGTGGAGCAGGCAGGGTTGGGGTCAATTCTATTACAATTCAGAAAGTAAACCAAATTCCAAATTTGCTGTATTGAAAAGCAAAGAGAATTGGAATTTCAGTGCACTTCCTGAATTGACTGGAATTGAAATGGAACTGACCCCATGTCTGGTGGGCAGCATGGAGGACTACCTTGTCCTAGGAGAGCAAACCAACGTTTTTAAAATTATACGTTTTCAGATTAGCTTTGTGCAGACTAAGTGTCTCTCGAACCTCGCTCGCCGTCTTTCTCTGCCACTATCCTGTAGAAGTAGAAGCCATAGACAAAGGTCCTCATGGCATCCCCCGATGCATGGGTAACCAGGCCCTCATCCAGCATCTTCTACAGAAACACAGGGGACACAGCAATACTGTTAAAAACACAAACACACAAATGCTGGCTTCACTACATACAGTGTGTGTATCCGGCACATGCTTTAACAAAACCAGATAAACATATACCTACTTGCATGATGTCGACAGCCATGCCTTGTGTGGCCACACCCTCTACGTTGTTGACCAGCCAATGGACGATCTCAGCACTGATGAAGCAGTTAGGGGGCAGGCCCTTCTGCTCAGGTAGAAGCTGCACACCTGTTCTATATATATATATCACATAACAGGACAGAACAGGAGCTCAAACACACCCATCTAACTGCAGGGACAACAACAAACCACACCTAAAACACTTGAGGTGTGTGTTGTGGTGCACGCCAACACACACTTGTTTTACCATCCTTGTGGGGACAAAACAATTGATTTCCACTCAAAATCTTATTTCCCCTATCCTAACCTTAATTCTAAGCCAAAAAAAAGTTTTTTTTTTCTTATGGGGACCGGCGAAATGTCCCCACTTGTCAGAATTTTCCTGGTTTTACTATCCTTGTACGCGCACACACACACACACACACACACACACACACACACACACACACACACACACACACACACACACACACACACTCTCTCTTACGTGGGGTGTTTGATGGCCTCTAGTATTTCCATCAGGGTGGAGGATGAGGACAAACATAAGGCTCCAGTACCAGACTGTCCACTGTAAACTCACAGACATAAGTCTGGTTAACTATGACTAATGTCATCATCGTTAACATAACACTTTCCAATTAGAAACATGATTTTGAACACTTCACATCTGAAAAACGGTATTTCTTTCCTCACCTGGTTTCTGTGGCTAAGCTGGGTCCTGTATCCCCTGTTGCCTGGGCTGCAGCCCCACCGGTCGCCACCACCCCAGCCACTACCTGACCACCTTTGTCTGTGGCCCCTCCTTCAGCAGGATCTGTAGAAACCTACAGGCCAATCACCAAAGGTTAGAATGAAGTCAAACAATCTCAGGCAGTCACTCTGCTGCCTTCTATTTATTTCATTACATATCAATCACCTCTGGTCTCATGCTAGTTAGATACTGAAGAGGATCACTCGCATCTGGGATACATTACCTTGGTTGACTTAGCTTAAATCTGCCAGGTACTAGTGTAATGTGCGGTCTCTTCACAAACAACAACGATGTGTCTATGGTAGACACATGCAGACATGCAGATTTCATGCCAGAAGGACAGTGCAGGATGCAAGTTAACAAAATAGCTACACGGACTGAGTTCACCTTGTATCTTTATTGACCTATGTATGTGCAAACTCACAGGGCCCTACATAAAGTTACACACGGTCATTCCAACACACACACCCGCACACCCACTCCATCATTTGCTCACACACACATAATATGCACATACATTTATACTGACTCTACAAACCCGCACACCCACTCACATGTCTGCTGCTGCTACTCTGTTTATCTATGATCCTGATGCCTAGTCCCCTTACCCCAATACATATCTACCTTCATCACTCCAGTATCACTGCACATGTCCAGTGCATTCGGAAAGTATTCAGGTTACTTTAATTATTTCACATTTTGTTACGTTACGGACTTATTTAAAAATTGATTAAATATTTGTTTCCCTCATCAATCTACAAACAATAACCCATAATGACGAAGCAAAAACAGGATTTTAGAAATTTTTGCAAATGTATTAAAAACAAAACACAGAAATACGTTATTTACCTACGTATTCAGACCCTTTGCTGAGACTCAAAATTGATCTCAGGTGCATCCTGTGTCCATTGAACATCCTTGAGATGGAGTCCACCTGTGGTAAATTCAATTGATTGGACATTATTTGGAAAGACACACACCTGTCTATATAAGCTCCCACAGTTGACAGTGGATGCCAGAGCAAAAACCAAGCGATGAGGTGGAAGGAATTGTCCATAGAGCTCTGAGACAGGATTGTGTCGAGGCACAGATCTGGGGAAGGGTACCAAAACATTCTGCAAAATTGAAAGTCCCCAAGAACACAGTGGCCTCCATCATTCATAAATGGAAGAAGTTTGGAACCACTAAGACTCTACCTAAAGCTGGCCGCCCAGCCAAACTGAGCAATCGGGGGAGAAGGGCCTTCATCAGGGAGGTGACCAAGAACCCGATGGTCACTCTGACAGAGCTCCAGAGTTCCTCTGTGGAGATGGGAGAACCTTCCAGAAGGACAACCATCTCTGCAGCAGTCCACCAATCAGGCCTTTATGGTAGAGTGGCCAGACGGATGTCACTTCTCAGTAAAAGGCACATGATAGCCCGCTTGGAGTTTACCAAAACACACCTGAAGGACTCTCAGACCATGAGAAACAAGATTCTCTGGTCTGATAAAACCAAGATTCAACTCTTTGGCCTGAATGCCAAGCACCACATCTGGAGGAAACCTGTCACCGTCCCCACGGTGAAGCATGATGGTGGCAGCATCATGCTGTGGGGATCTTTTTCAGCGGCAGGGACTGGGAGACTAGTCAGGATCGAGGCAAAGATGAAAGGAGCAAAGTACAGAGAGATCCTTGATTACAGGCATCATCCTGCCGCTAAAGCTGCCGCTTTCAAGGAGAGGGACACTAATCCGGATGCTTATAAGAAATCCCGCTATGCCCTCAGATGAACCATCAAGCAGGCAAAGCGTCAATACAGGATTAAGATTGAATTCTACTACACCGGATCTGACGCTCGTCAGATGTGGCAGGGCTTGAAAACTATTTGGACTACAAAGGGAAACATAGCCGCGAGCTGCCCAGTGAAGTGAGTCTACCAGACAAGCTAATTGCCTTTTTTGATCGCAAAGAGGCAAGTAACACTGAAGCACGCATGAGAGCACCAGCTATTCCAGACGACTATATGAACACGCTCTCCATAGCCGATGTGAGCTAGACCTTTCAACATTCACAAAGCTGCGGGGCCAGATGGATTACCAGGACGTATACTCAAAGCATGCGCGAACCAATTGGCAAGTGTCTTCACTGACATTTTCAACCTCTCCCTAACCGAGTCTGTAATACCTACATGTTTCAAACAGACCACCATAGTCCCTGTGCCAGAGAAAGCAAAGGTAACCTGCCTAAATGATTACCGCCCCGTAGCACTCACGTCGGTAGCCATGAAGTGCTTTGAAAGGCTGGTCATGGCTCACATCAACATAATCATGCCAGAAACACTAGACCCACTCAAATTCCCATAGCGCTCCAACAGATCCACAGATGACGTAATCTCAATCGCAATCCACACTGCTCTTTCCCACCTTGGCAAAAGGAACACCTATGTGAGAATGCTGTTCATCAAGGGCCTCCCAGGTGGCGCAGTGGTCTAGGGCACTGCATCGCAGTGCTAACTGCGCCACCAGAGTCTCTGGGTTCGCGCCCAGGCTCTGTCGCAGCCGGCCGCGACCGGGAGGTCCGTGGGGCGACGCACAATTGGCATAGCGTCGTCCGGGGTAGGGAGGGTTTGGCCGGTAGGGATATCCTTGTCTCATCGCGCTCCAGCGACTCCTGTGGCGGGCCGGGCGCAGTGCGCGCCAGCCAAGGGGGCCAGGTACACGGTGTTTCCTCCGACACATTGGTGCGGCTGGCTTCCGGGTTGGAGGCGCGCTGTGTTAAGAAGCAGTACGGCTGGTGGGGTTGTGCTTCGGAGGACGCATGGCTTTCGACCTTCGTCTCTCCCGTGCCCGTACGGGAGTTGTAGCGATGAGACAAGGTAGTAATTACTAGTGATTGGATACCACGAAAATTGGGGAGAAAATGGGATAAAAAATTTTTAAAAAAGAATTTAAAAAAAAGAGAATGCTGTTCATTGACTACAGCTCAGCTTTCAACACCATAGTGTCACCAAAGCTCATCTCTAAGCTAAGAAACCTGGGACTGAACACCTCCCTCTGCAACTGGATCTTGGACTTCCTGATGGGTCGCCCCCAGGTGGTAAGGGTAGGCAACAACACATTTTCTACGCTTATCCTCAACACGAGACCCCTCAAGGGTGCGTGCTTAGTCCCCTCCTGTACTCCGTTTACCCATAACTCCAACACCATCATTAAGTTTGCTGACAACACAATGGAAGGCTTGATCACCGACAACAATGAGACAGCCTATAGGGAGGAGGTCAGATACCTGGCAGTGTGGTGCCAGGACAACAACCTATCCCTCAATGTGAGCAAGACAAAGAAGCTGATTGTGGACTACAGGAAAATGAGGACCGAACAGGCCCATATTAACATTAACGGGGCTGAAGTGGAGCAGGTTGAGAGTTTCAAGTTCCTTGGTGTCTACATCACCGAAGAACTATCATGGTCCAAACACACCAAGACAGTTGTGAAGAGGGCACGACAACACCTTTCCCCCTCAGGAGACTGAAACAGCTGCACCAGAGAGCATCACCGCCTGGTAAGGCAACTGCTCGACATCTGACCGTAAGGAGCTACAGAGGGCATTGCGTATGGCCCAGTACATCACTGGGGCCAAGCTTCCTGCCATCCAGGACCTAAACTCAGCAAAAAAAAGGACCCTGTCTTTCAAAGATAATTCATAAAAATCCAAATAACTTCACGATCTTAATTGTAAAGGGTTTAAACACTGTTTCCCATGCTTGTTCAATGAACCATAAACAATTAATGAACATGGACCTGTGGAATGGTCGCTAAGACACTAACAGCTTACAGACGGTAGGCAATTAAGGTCATAGTTATGAAAACTTGGGACACTAAGAGAGGCCTTTCTACTGACTCTGAAAAACACCAAAAGAAAGATGCCCAGGGTCCCTGCTCATCTGGGTGAATGTGCCTTATCCATGCTGCAAGGAGGCATGAGTACTGCAGACGTGGCCAGGGCAATAAACTGCAATGTCCGTACTGTGAGACGCCTAAGTGACAGGAGTTACAGGGAGACAGGACGGACAGCTGACCGTCCTCGCAGTGGCAGACCACGTGTAACAACACCTGCACAGGATCGGTACATCCGATCATCACACCTCCGGGACAGGTACAGGACAGCAACAACAACTGCCGCGTTACACCAGGAACGCACAATCCCTCCATCAGTGCTGACTGTCCACAATGGGCTAAGAGAGGCTGGACTGAGGGCTTGTAGGCCTGTTGTAAGGCAGGTTCTCATCAGACATCACCGGCAACAACGTCGCCTATGGGCACAAACCCACCGTCGCTGGACCAGACAGGACTGGCAAAAAGTGCTTCAATGGCGGGTCGCGGTTTTGTCTCACCAGGGGTGAAGGTCAGATTTGAGTTTATCATTAAAGGAATGAGCTTTACACCAAGGCCTGTACTCTGGAGCGAGATCGATTTGGAGGTGGAGGGTCCGTCATGGTCTGGGGCGGTGTGTCACAGCATCATCGGACTGAGCTTGTTGTCATTGCAGGCAATCTCAACGCTGTGCGTTACAGGGAAGACATCCTCCTCCCTCATGTGGTACCCTTCCTGCAGGCTCATCCTGACATGACCCTCCAGCATGACAATGCCACCAGCTATACTGCTCATTCTGTGTGTGATTTCCTACAAGACAGGAATGTCAGTGTTCTGCCATGGCCAGCGAAGAGCCCAGATCTCAATCCCATTGAGCACATCTGGGAACTGTTGTATCGGAGGGTGAGGGCTAGGGCCATTCCCCCAGAAATGTCCAGAAAATTGCAGGTGCCTTGGTAGAAGAGTGGGGTAACATCTCACAGCAAGAACTGGCAAATCTGGTGCAGTCCATGAGGAGGAGATGCACTGCAGTACTTAATGCAGCTGGTGGCCACACCAGATACTGACTGTTACTTATGATTTTCACCCCCCCCACCTTTGTTCAGGGACACATTATTCAATTTCTGTTAGTCACATGTCTGTGGAACTTGTTCGGTTTATGTCTCAGTTGTTGAATCTTATGTTCATACAAATATTTACACGTTAAGTTTGCTGAAAATAAACGCATTTGACAGTGAGAGGACGTTTTTTCCCCCCTGAGTTTATTTAATAGGCGGCGTCAGAGGAAAGCCCATAAAATTGTCAGAGACTCCAGTCACCCAAGTCATAGACTGTTTTCTCTGCTACCGCACGGCAAGTGGTACCGGAGCGCCAAGTCTAGGACCAAAAAGCTCCTTAACAGCTTCTACCCCCAAGCCATAAGACTGCTGAACAATTCATCAAAAGGCCACCCTGACTACTTACATTGACCGACCACCCCCCTTGTTTTTACACTGCTGCTACTCGCTGTTTATTATCTATACATAATAACTTTACAAATTACTTCGACTAACCTGTACCCCCGCACATTGACTTGGTACCGGTACCTCCTGTATATAGCCTTGTTAATGTTATGTAAATATCTTATGTTAATTTTAGATTTTTTATTTATTTATCTTTACTTTAGTTTATTTATAAAATATTTTATTAACTCTTATTTCTTGAACTGCATTGTTGGTTAAGGGCTTGTAAGTAAGCATTCCACTGTAAGGTCTACACCTATTGTATTTGGCACAGGTGACATAACATTTGATTTGATGAAAACCTGCTCCAGAGCGCTCAGGACCTCAGACTGGGGCTAAGGTTCACCTTCCAACAGGACAACGACCCTAAGCACACATCCAAGACAACACAGGAGAGGCTTCGGGACAAGCCTCTGAATGTCATTGATTGGCCTAGTCAGAGCCCGGACTTGAACCCGATCGAACATCTCTCGAGACCCCTGAAAATAGCTGTGCAGCGACACTCCCCATCCAACCTGACAGAGCTTGAGAGGATCTGCAGAGAAGAATGGGAGAAACTCCCCAAATACAGGTGTGCCAAGCTTGTAGCTTCATACCCAAGAAGACTCAAAGCTGTAATCGCTGCCAAAGTTGCTTCAACAAAGTACTGAGTAAAGGGTCTGAATACTAAATTAAATGTATTTTTTTCCCAATTTGCAAACATTTAAAAAAAACAAAAAACGTTTTTTACTTTGTCAGGCTGTAACTTAAAATGTATAAAAAGACAAGGGGTCTGAATACTTTCCGAATGCACTGTAAATATGGTATTGGACTTTTTAATATTTAATGTACAGTACCAGTCAAAGGTTTGGACTCACCTACTCATTCCAGGGTTTTTCATATTTAAAAAAAATATTTTCTACATTGTAGAATAATAGTGAAGGCATCAAAACTATGAAATAACACATTTGGAATCATGTAGTAACCAAAAAAGGGTTAAACAAATCTATATATATTTTACATTTGAGATTATTCAAAGTAGCCAACCTTTGCCTTGATTCCAGCTTTGCACACTCTTGCCATTCTCTCAACCAGCTTCATGAGGTAGTCACTTGGAATGCATTTCAAATAACAGGTGTTCCTTGTTAAAAGTTAATTTGTGGAATTTCTTGCCTTCTTAATGCGTTTGAGCCAATTAGTTGTGTTGTGACAAGGTAGGGATGGGTATACAGAAGATAGCCATATTTGGTAAAAGACCATGTCCGTATTACGGCATTATTAGGTAAAAGACCATGTCCATATTATGGCATTATCAGAACAGCTCAAATAAGCAAATAGAAATGACAGTCCATCGTTACATCAAGACATGAAGGTCAGTCAATCCGCAAAATTAAAAACGTTGAAACTTTCTTCAAGTGCAGTCGCTAAAACCATCAAGCGCCATGATGAAACTGGCTCTCATGAGGACCGCCACAGGAAAGGAAGACCCAGAGTTACCTCTGCTGCAGAGGATAAATTCATTAGAATAACTGCACCCTCAGACTGCAGCCCAAATAAATGCAGCCCATCGCAACATCAACTGTTCAGAGGAGACTGCGTGAATCAGGCCTTCATGATCGAATTTCTACAAAAAACAAATAAATAAACACTACTAAAGGACACCAATAATTTAAAAAAAGACTATCTTGGGCCAAGAAACACGAGCAATGGACATTAGACTGGTGGAAATCTGTCCTTTGGTCTGATGAGTCCAAATTTGAGATTTTTGGTTCTAACCGCCGTGTCTTTGTGAGACGCAGAGTAGGGTGAACGGATGATCTCCGCATGCGTGGTTCCCACCGTGAAGCATGAAGGAGGAGGTATGGTGTGGGGGTGCTTTGTTGGTGACACCGTATGCGATTTATTTCGAATTCAAGGCACACTTAGCAAGAATGGCTACCACAGCATTCTTTAGCGATACACCATCCTATCTGGTTTGCACTTAGTGGGACTATCATTTGTTTTTCAACAGGACAATGACCCAACACACCTCCAGGCTGTGTAAGGGCTATTTCACCAAGAAGGAGAGTGATGAAGTGCTGCATCAGATGACCTGGCCTTCACAATCACCCAACCTCAACCCAATTGAGATGGTTTGGGATGACTTGGACCGCGGAGTGAAGGCAAAGCTGCCAACAAGTGCTCAGCATATGTGGGAACTCCTTAAAAAGCATTCCAGGTGAAGCTAGTTGAGAGAATGCCAAGCGTGATCAATGCAAAGTTGTCATCAATGCAAAGGGTGGCTACTTTGAGGAAAATATATTTTGGTTTAACACCTTTTTGGTTACTACATGATTCCATTTGTGTTATTTCATAGTTTTGATGTCTTCACTATTATTCTACAATGTAGAAAATAGTAAAAGAAAAGAAAAACCCTTGAATGAGTAGGTGTGTCCAAACTTTTGACTGGTACTGTATATAGTAGGCTTACTACTTTGTGTATTTCATATCGCTTATTCTTATTTCTCGTGTTTCTTTTTTCAAGTTTTACATTGTTATTGATTATTGCAAAGTTGGGTTTTGAGTTTGCAAGAAAGGCATTTCACTGTACTTGTGCATGTGACATTAAAACTTGAAACAGGACAACACACACACTTCTACTCTAACAGATGCAGCGGCATCCAGTGCCCCTAGTTACTAACCTGTGTGTGATAGATGTAGGAGGAACGAGGGCTACGTATAAAATCCAAAATGAAGGCAGCATCCTGTTAGCATAGGAAGAGGGATACACCACAGGATGAAAAACCCAAAGTCCATCAACAGGAAAAGAAGGGAAGGAGAGAAAGTTGGGGAAGGAGAGAAGGAAACAAATGCAAAGCGAAACCCCATAATAAGGAAGCAAAGATAAACCCCTATAAAACGGCAAACCAGCATTCCATACACACCAACAAAAAATGCCCCCAACCAAAACGCCCCAATTGAGCTCCTTTTTACCCAAGACCCGAAATTGAGCTCCTTTTTACCCAAGACGGAAATTGAGCTCCCTTTTACCCAGGCCGGAAATTGAGCTCCCTTTTACCCAGGCCGGAAATTGAGCTCCCTTTTACCCAGGCCGGAAATTGAGCTCCCTTTTACCCAGGCCGGAAATTGAGCTCCCTTTTACCCAAGACAGAAAGCCCTTGATCATTGTGTTCCTTCCCAAAACCACACAAAGACACCCACCTTGCGAGGGCTGTCCACATATGTAGTGGTCATGGTGACAGTGGAAGACTCACTGGTGGCAGCTGAGGGTTTCCCCTGTTGTTGCTGCTCCTCTAGAGTCCTGCAGACAGGAAATGCATCATCATTGTGAGACCGGTACAGTCAATGTCAGATACCCTGTGCTTCTAATAATTTGGAAACACACAAGGTTCCATTGAAAGCACACAGAGAGGACAACTACACTCACTTTTGGTTCTGCTCCAACTCCAGGAGAGCTGATAAAGCGGAGGTGCCTTTCTTGCCCAGAGGGGGTGCTACAGGCTCCGGAGGGTAGGCGGAGAGAGGACCAGTCACCTGCAAACCCTTCATTGCTGGTCCTTTCTACAGACAGAATGAGAGGGGAAGAAAGTACGACAGGAAGCTTAAAACAGCTCAAGACAACAACATTGGCATAGGATCATTGTTCCTGGCGGTCAGTTTCTCTCTTAACTGGGTTTGCAAGACTGCTCAATCACATCTTTTGAGTTTTTTGTGTGTTTTGAAATGAGTAAGACAGTGTTTTAGGGTGTTACCCTGATGATCCTATCAGAGCGGTGGCGTCTGCGGATGCGGTTGAGTCCCTCCAGGAAGCGGATGAAGCCATCCAGCAGGGCCCAGTCCCCGGTGCCCGTCATGCCCTCTCTGCCCGCCACTGTGCCCACTCCCTCCCCGTAAACGTCCCAGTGCCCCTCCCCGTCCGCCACACGTCTAGCACCTCCGGCCGGCAGCAGCAGGAAGCGGGTCCGCCAGAACTTCAGAGAGTCTATCAAACTATGGCACACGACCGGTAGAAATAAGAGTTATTTGGAAGTGTGACATACATATACATACATACATACATACATACTGAACAAAAAATATAAATGCAACACTTACACTTTTTTAATTTTTTTATCTATTTTTTACATTTAACCTTTAGGTAACTAGGCAAGTCAGTTAAGAACAAATTCTTATTTACAATGACGGCCTACTCCGGGCAAACCCGGACGACGCTGGGCCAATTGTGCACCGCCCTATGGGACTCCCAATCACGGCCGGATGTGATACAGCCTGGAATCGAACCAGGGTTTCTGTAGTGACACCTCAAGGACTAAGATGCAGTGCCTTTGACTGCTGCGCCACTTGTGTTGGTTGCATGTTTCACGAGGTGAAATAAAACATACCAGAAATGTTCCATACGCACTAAAATCTTAACTCTCTCAAATGTTATGCACAAATTAGTTTACATTCCTGTTAATGAGCATTTGTCCTTTGCCAAGATAATCCATCCACCTGACAGGTGTGGCATATCAAGAATATGATTAAACAGCATGATCATTACACAGGTGCACCTTGTGCTGGAGACATTAAAACGCCACTCTAAAATGTGCCGTTTTGTCACACAAAATTCCACAGATGACTTAAGTTGAGGGAGAGTGCAATTGGCATGCTGACTGCAGGAATGTCCACCAGAGCTGTTGTCAGAGAATTTAATGTTAATTTCTCTACCATAAGCTGCCTCCAACATCGTTTGAGAATTTGGCGGTACGTCCAACCAGCCTCACAACCGCAGACCATGTGTAACCACACCACCCCAGGACCTCCACATCCAGTTTCATAACCTGCGGTATCGTCTGAGACCAGCCACCCGGACAGCTGATAAAACTGAGGAGTATTTCTGTCTGTAACCCAGTGGGTGAGCCTGGCTCCTAAGTGTGTTGACCTATGCCCTCCCAGGCCCACACATGGCTGCACCCCTGCCCAGTCATGTGAAATCCATAGATTAGGGCCTAATACATTTATTTCAATTGACTGGATTACCTCATTGTTGCATTTATATTTTTGTTCAGTATAGTTGACTCTGTACACTCAGTGTTGGCTATGGCAAACTCTTTTACAACAGAAAGGGGTCCAAATGAATGTGTTAAAGCCTTCCCTGGGGCTGAACATGGCTCTGTATGTGACTGTGTGTTTGCTGAGCATAGGTACCTGAAGTCCTCAGAGCCAGCAGAGCAGATGTACTGGTCCAGGTAGTTCCACTTGTACTCCTCCAGTCTCTCGTGACCAAACTCCACCCAGCAGGACAGGAAGTGGGCGTCAGAGTGAGGGGGACACAGACTGTAGGTGTATTGGATCTGGGCCGACTCATACGGGTACCTGACACACACACACACACACACACACACACACACACACACACACACACACACACACACACACACACACACACACACACACACACACACACACTCTACAGGTGAGTGACATGCAAACAGTACAGTCTGATGATTTAGCTGGGAGTATGGATCTAATGTAAGGCTGGAGACTTACTTCGGAAGGTAGCGGGTAACAGTGATGATTTTATCCTTCAGGCAGACTTTATGGAAGGTACGGCCCATACTGAGCCAGTACAGACTCTCCTCCTCTTCTGGCCTGCGCCGAGAGACCAGCCCTGAGAAGGAGGAAGAGAGAGACAGAGGGTAAATGACTGCACTTGGTCCAAACTGAGATTACTGCAATTTACCAAATGATTAAATTATGCAAGTGAATATGTCGTATAACAGACTCATTAGCCTCTCTAAGTGAAGAGTGTCAGTCAGTAGCTAACTGCGACTGTGGTGTTATTAGGTAACTGTGTCAGAGCTGAGCCACAGGCCCGGACAGAGACAGTATAGAACACCTCTGGTGTAGAGTGGACTACTGCTGAGGGGCGGGGCCACAGCAGGCTGGGGTTTCCTTTTGTTAGGTTGGACGATGATCTGGTAGCCCTGCATCAGCCGCTGACAGATAAACTCCTCAAACACCTGAGGGGCACTCATCACCGGGGCCTCATCATCCCGCCTGAGACAGAGAGAGACAGGGTGAGAGCATCTGAAACAGCTGCATGTACTTGTTGGTTTATTAGTTGCTATATATTTCTCAGCAGACCACGCAGTCAGTCAGTGTTGCAGTAGTCATTTTGTATACTACGTGAGGTGTGTGTGTACTCTGCGTGTTACATTTTCTACCCCTCCAGGTCAGTGTGTGGCAGCATGTTGTACCAGCCCTCAGTGTAGTCGTTCTACAGTGTGTGTGTGTATTTTTGGTTTTACTATCCTTGTTTTGACCAGTAGAAAATTTGGACAAGTGGGGACATTTCCCCAGTCCCCACAAGGAAAAGGCTATTTTAGGCTTAGGGTTCCAATTAGGCTTACAGGTAGGGGATAGGTTTAGGGTTAGGGAAAATAGGATTTTCAATGAGAATCAATTGTTTGGCTCCCACAAGGATAGTAAAAGAAACATGTGTCCTGTACCTCTCCAGATCAGTGTGTGGCAGCAGGTCGTAGCAGCCCTCAGTGTAGTCGTTCTGCAGGGTCTGCCATTCAGGGAAGTAGTCGGTGGTGAGAGGCAGACAGGCGGGTGTGGTCAGAGATTTCCAGTCTACCCCCACCGTGCAACAGAAGCTGGGCACTGTCGGGGGGGCAGACAGCAGCAGGGCTTCAGGGGAACCCCCGCCACACACACGGAGCCAACCAGACAAAAATACCATACATACATACATACATACATACAACACAGAGACAGACACAAACAAGTGCCCCGTGGCAAACACACATACCACCCAACAGGGTGCATTTTGTGGACGAGGAGGAGGTAAGGAAATAGGAAAAGAAGGACAAGCAAAAGAGAGAAATACATTTGTAATGAAAGGAAGGTGTGCAGAGGTGGTTGATAAAGTAGGAGGGGAAAGTGTGGAACAAAGATACAGGTTGGAATGATAAAAAGAGTGGCGCGGGAAAAACAACAGCCAACGAGACAGAAACAAACAAAAATAAAAAGTAGAGAAAGAGAGAGGGAGAGAGAGAAAAGAGGGGGAAGGAAAAAAAGAGCAGAGGGTTATTCTCATTGCCTTCATTACACCTGATGATGATTCCAGTGTCACTGACAGAAGTGGAGCTCTGATCAACACATGCAGGAGATTGAGGCTCTGTGACAATCGACCTGGCAATCTGTGATGATGTGATAAGCATGTGATAAGCAGTGATCTCATCAGCAGTGTGATTACAACACACACATGCACGCATATATGGCTCATACAAACACACACATATGTTATATATACACACACACAGTACATGCAAAACAAACACACTACACATGCCACAGAGAAATGGACAGAAACTCATGCGTTTACATTTTAGTAATTTAGCAGATGCTCTTATCCAGAGCAATTAGGGTTACGTGCCTTGCTCAAGGGCACAGACAGATTTGTCACCTAGTCAGCTCAGGGATTCGAACCTTTCGGTTACTGGTCCAACGCTCTTAACCGCTAGGCCACCGGCCATCCATGCAGACAGTCAGGAGTCGCACACACACACACACATACCTGGAAGAGGCTAATTAAGCACATAATATTAGAGTCTCTGCTCTCAAGTGTATTATGTATGATAGAGTAAAAGATAGCAGATACATTGAGGAGAGAGATGTGAAGCCTGAGGGAGAAAATGGAGGAAGCCGAGAAAGAGTTAGAGAAGCTGGAAGATAGAGAATGGAAGTGAGAGATACTCAGAGGTAGAGAGAAGGACGTTAGAGAGGGGGAGGGGGTGGGTGCGTGACCCAATAACATGTGACCCTTTATGAACCCTAGTCTTTCCCTCACAGACAGACACCGAACGGAGGATTCAGCCAATCAGGGGTTCAGCTGAATAAGCTCTCAGTTCATTATGTGAGGGCTTATTCCAATTATCAGTTTGGCTGTCAGGCAATGTTCACAACCAAACTGATAGGATATTGTGTACATGACATGTGTGTGACTGTGTCAAAGTGTATCTGTGTAGTGAGTGTGTTTTCTTTCTTAGGGCAGCACAGACTCACTTGGATCCGGACTGCCAGAGGAAAAGTCCTCCAACGAGGAGCCACGGTTTACCGGTGTTCCTGTACAGACATTATCAGCATTAAAACCAACTGCGTGACCATCAACCATATAACATTAAGAGAAAAGATAGTTGGCAGGGTTTGTGTGTGATGAATACAATGCTTATATAGTGAGTCAGATGCACTAGCGTGTGTGTGTGTGTACCAGTGCTGTTGCTGCTGGCTGGGCTGCCATGAGTATACTCCTCCATCCCTCCGCTGGAGTACAGCCCATTTTCTCCTGCCTGTCGTCTCTCTGAGGCTGTCCGTCTGAACACACAGTCCACAGGGGGGGAAATAATCAATAGACAACTATAATTACATTAAAAATAAATTAAAAAGAGGCATGGCCTTCCCCCTGGGGCGTGTCTAACCTGCCAGTGGCCTCGTGATAGGCCAGTTCCAGGAGCTCGGCGGAGGTGTGGGCGGGGTCTCTCTGCTCGCTGCCCTGCAGTTCAGCCATGTTCTGTCTGGTCTGGTGGTGGATCTGGATGGCCTCTCCTGACGGACCTGGAACACATTAATTACGTTCCACGTGAAAGATGTCCTGTACTGGAATGTACGCATTGTACCTGTAGCATCATGACTGCCATGTGCTTGTAGTACACTGATACTTCTATTTTGTATTTTTGTCTCAAAATGTGCATCAGCCAATTAGAATCGTCAATGTAGTTGCACGTGCTAAAATGCTACATGTTAGCTGTTCCCATGACATAACCTCGCACATTTAGCCCTATGCTAACCTGACCAGGTGGTAGTGATTATTTCCTGTAACAAATTCCACATCAGCCTATCAAAGATCTTAGACTATATATATCCACCAACTCAACGGCATTTCTTAAAATAGGTTAACTTGGGATATTTTAAACCTCCAAATAAAATAGGTTAACTTGGGATATTTTGGGATATTTTAAACCTCCAAATAAGATATTTTAAACCTCCAAATATTACTTTTGTTTCACTTGGTCGGTCATAAGAGTAGTGTGTCAATATTGCACGATACATCCTTGACTAAAATACTAACGTTAGAATTAAAAAACAACAACATTTAAATGACAAAATCCCACGTTTTTCCTTAACCGTTTTACAAACATTTATGTGCTTTCAAGGGAAAAAGATCAACATTTGCGTTTATCGTCCATCAAAAAAAAAGGCAAAGAGCCTCATGGTCTTGTCAAATAGCTGTCATGTACCTCCACTACAATCACTGCCAGGTGACATACGCCGCTAAACCGTGAATTTGCACGGTACAGTAACCGCGGGTTCGAGGCTCCCTCACATCCAAGCTTTTTTGCTAAGGACAAAACATTTCACTGCTGGTCCTCGATGCTCAATTCAAATAACGCACTTGATTATTAGCAGAGCTTGTCTATAAGGCTGAAGAAAGATACAACTCCTTATAAATGTATTCTTAATCTTCAATGTGTTGGATGCACTTCCCTTCGCAACACACAATAAATGTAATTCTACATTTCAAAGGAAAAAAATACTGTATCTCACCCGGGATTCGAACTTGCCGCAAACAGCTAAAATTACCAGGAGCCAGGCTCGCTACACTGTGAGCTAATCGTCCAGTTGAAATTTTGCGTGTTTGATTAGCAGATGTTGCCGTTTGACCTCTGTTAAGGACACTCTTATGAAAACATAAATAATTATATCACGTCAACATTTGTAATTGGTCAATGCAGAATTACAGAAAACAATCATTCCCAGCTGGTGTTGTCAGAACAGAGCTAAGTGTGCCATGTTATTTTAAGGGGAAAGCTAACATTCAGCGTTCTATCACGAGAACCACGTGAAAGATTTGAATTGGCTGATGCGGATTCTGAGACAGAGAAAATGTTTAAACTAGCAGGTTTCAGTCTGTGTCTAATTCTAAGTGGATGAAGGTGTGTGTGTGTGTGTTTGTGTCCTCACCCACAGGGAAGGTGTGCATCCAGCGCCTGCGGTTGGAGGTGAGCTTCATGGGCATGCGTGAGGGGGCGAAGGGGTTAATGAGGGCCCTCTGAGGGGTGTAGCCCCCTGGGCGCACATGGAGGGTGGACTCAGCACTCCCCACAGTGAACCTCCCCGGAGCACTGGAGTCCCGCTGAGATTCCATCATCTTCTCCAACAACTCTGAGAGAGAGAGAGACAGAGACACAGACAGACAGACAGACAGACAGACACAGAGAGACACAGAGAGAGAGATAGACAGAGACAGACAGACACACAGAGAGAAAGAGACAGACACAGAGAGAGAGACAGACACAGAGAGACAGAGACACAGACAGACACACAGAGAGAGATAGACACAGAGACAGACACAGAGACATTAGCACAGTTGAAATAAACACTTATGGCTACTCAGCACATGAATGGATACCACACCCTCACAATTAAACATCACACTAATCACTCATACAAGGGGTTTATTCCTAGTACCTCTGGTGCTGGTGTAGCCCAGGGAGCTGCTGACCTCTCCGTACTGGGCTGGGGGCAGACGGGGGATCAGCAGGATGTTGGACACCCTGCCCAGGCTGTCATCAGAGGCCAGGCTCCGCTGCTCGTCAGGCCCACAAGAGCGGACAGGGGGGGACACACCGCCCCCTAGAACCCCACTCACATCCGCAGACCCCCAGCTTCTCCTTCCACTCACTTCCCTCTCTCGGACCACCCTAGAAGACCGTCACACCGAGTTACTCCTATCCTTACTCTTAACTCTATTTATTGGAAGTGTGCAATAAATGCGTGGTTGTGTTTGAGCGGCACCTGAAGTTGGTGCTCCTCTGGGCTCGGGACGGCCCAGGGAGTCTGAACACCTGTGCATCATGGGCATCGTAGTCCACCTGGATGGGAAGGCTGTTCTCGTCCTTCGGAGCCCCAAGAGCTGAGAGGCAATGAAGAAGAGGCACAGTTTGTTAGAGAAGAAAAGAGAATGATAGTTCATTGCAGGGAGGTTTAATCAATAAACACATTCTCTCTTACTGTGCTCTTTGTTGTTCTTGAATTTTTCTGCATGGAGCTAGACACAAACAGATGGAGAAAATAAATGACAGGTGAGCTGTAAGCCAAATTCAAAATAGTGGCTGCATCTGGATTAGGTCTATATATGTACCTTGCGTCCTGCCAGCTTGATGCGAGGAGTGAAGCAGCTGCAGGAGTTCTGGCTTTTGGATGTGTAAAAGCTGTGGTCATGGTAACAGAAAGAGATAACATTAGAAAAACATCCCTTCCTTTCTCTAAAACACATTCATCTCTTCACCAGGAATATTCAACAGTCTCTCATCCTGAAATATATGAACCTCGCTTACCCATATTACCCTTCCTCTGTTCTCCTCCATCTATCCATCTTTATCCAGAAGCTGTCTGTCTGGTCTTACCTGTGGTTAATCCAGTGGGGCAGGTTGTAGTCATCCCCCAGTCGTGAGTCTCCAGGCACTGTCCTGTTGTGCAGCTTGTCAACATCACAGGGAAAACATACAGTAACCATCCAATACAGGTCTCAGAAAACCAAATAATATTTTAAGGTATTTGAAAAGTACAACAGTTAGTTGAATTGGTCTGAATATAATAACACACATGGTTTGGATGGCTCATAGATATTAATATAGCCTATAGCCTAGAACTAAATACATGGAGGACATGGAATCACCTCAACATTAGAGTAGACCATTTTTGCCGCTTCAAAATGACTAACAAAAGTAAATTAGTAAGGTAATACAGTAACACTTGACATCAAGTTCTTATACATGTGTAGTAACTTAGTGATTATTAAAAAAGCTAAGTTGTTAAATAGGACTTTGGAAATTGCTTTATAATAAATGGAGTTATTACATAATTGGAAAAAGGAACAGTAACTATGCCTTGTGTACAGTAGTTACAAAACTCAGCTCATTGCAATGCAATTCAAATGCATCGACCAAAGTATTATGTATGCAAATAAAATGTTGCTCAAAAAGTAATGAGATTTTTACAAGAACAGTTTAATATTAAGTGTTAATGAGAATGATAAAAGTAACAAAATATGGCTATTATGTTTTGAAAGGAAACTAAATATCCCAAAACTGCCTTCTACTTTTTTTAAAAAGTAGTCACTTTCTGAGATGTGTATTTAAATTGTTTTAAAAAGTAGTCATTTTTGATGATCTGTTTTCAAACAGATGTAGTCACCGCCAAAGTAACTATTTGTTCCCCTTCCACGAAGCAGTTAAAACAGGTCTGCTGCAAATCGACTTGAGTCCAAATAATTTGGTCATAATGACGATTGAGGCATTTCCAGGGTTAAAAAAAAAAATGTATCCGTGACTGAAAAGTCCATCTCAGGCAAACTTTTTGGCTCAAGAGCCACACTGGGAGGGTTGCACAGATTTTTTTAAAGACAGATTTCTTTGTCAGAATTGATTTGCGGGCCAGAAAAAGGGCAATTATTTGAAAATATATAGGTCCATTATCATTTCTCCAAACTTTCTAGTTTTAGATGTTCAAGTGTGGCTGGAGATTTTATTAAAAAAATATATATTTTTATTTTTTAAATACAATTATTTACTAAAACCCTCATGCATCATCCATATTACAGAAATCCGTCGCAGTGATGGAGAACTCTAACCTCTGAGTTTATATTTGGGTTCAGTCCGTCTTACCTTAAATAGAGGCACTGCATGAAGTGGCTGCTCTCCCATACACACCAAGTCCACACCGATACCTGGCAAAGGAAAACAAAATGTCAGAATAATCACTTTAGTCCTATCATCTTCTAATAGCAAATAATTTATGAGCATCAACAATGTACAGTGCTTTCGGAAAGTATTCAGACCCCTTGACCGCTTCCACATTTTGTTAGGTTACAGCCTTGTTCTAAAATTGTTTATTTTTTTTCTCATTAATCTACACCCAATATTCCATACTGACAAAGCAAAAGCAGGTTTTTATACATTTTTGCAAATTTATAAAAAAATCCCAAAACGGAAATATCACATTTACATAGGTATTCAGACCCTTTACTCAGTACTTTATGGAAGCACCTTTGGCAGCAATTACAGCAACGAGTCTTCTTGGGTATGACTCTACAAGCTTGGCACACCTGTATTTGGGGAGTTTCTCCCATTCTTCTCTGCAGACCCTCTCAAGCTCTGTCAGGTTGGATGGGGAGCATCACTGCACAGATATTTTCAGGTCTCTCCAGCGATGTTCGATCGAGTTCAAGTTCAGCCACTGACTAGGCCACTCAATGACATTCAGAGACTTGTCCCAAAGCCACTCCTGCATTGTCTTGGCTGTGTGCTTAGGGTCATTGTCCTGTTGGAAGGTGAACCTTCAGCCCATTCTGAGGTCCTGAGCACTCTGGAGCAGGTTTTCATCAAGGATCTCTCTGTACTTTGCTCCGTTCATCTTTGCCTCGATCCTGACTAGTCTCCCAGTCCCTGCCTCTGAAAAACACCCCCACAGCATGATGCTGCCGCCACTATGCTTCACTTTAGGGATGGTGCCAGGTTTCCTCCAGATGTGACACTTGGCATTCAGGCCAAAGAGTTGAATCTTGGTTTCATCAGACCAGAGAATCTTGCTTCTCATGGTCTGAGAGTCTTTAGGTGCCTTTTGGCAAACTCCAAGCGGGCTGTCATGTGCCTTTTACTGATAAGTTGCTTCCGTCTGGCCACTCTACCATAAAGGCCTGATTGGTGGAGTGCTGCAGAGATGGTTGTCCTTCTGGAAGGTTCTCCCATCTCCACAGAAGAACTCTGGAGCTCTGTCAGAATGACCATCGGGTTCTTGGTCACCTCCCTGACCAAGGCCCTTCTCCTCCGATTGCAGTTTAGCCGGGCGGCCAGCTATTGGAAGAGTCTTGGTGGTTTAAGAATGATGGAGGCCACTGTGTTCTTGGGGACCTTCAATGCTGCAGAAATGTTTTGGTACCCTTCCCCAAATCTGAGCCTAGACAATACTGTCTAGGAGCTCTACGGACAATTCCATCAACCTCATGGCTTAGTTTTTGCTCTGACATGCACTGTCAACTGTGGAACCTTATATAGACAGGTGTGTGCCATCCCAAAACATTTCCAATCAATTGAATTTACCACAGGTGGACTCCAATCAAGTTGTAGAAACATCTCGAGGACGATCAATGGAAACAGGATGCACCTGAGCTCAATTTCGAGTAGCATAGCAAAGGGTCTGAATACTTATGTAAAAACATTTGTGTGTTTTTTCTTCTTCTTTGTATAAATTAGCAAAACATTTCAAAACCTGTTTTCACTTTGTCATTATGGGGTATTGTGTGTAGATTGCTGAGGTTTAAAATAAGGCTGTAACGTAGCAAAGTGTGGAAAAGGTTAAGGGATCTGAATACTTTCCGAAGGCACTGTATATGACTGTCCATCCCATTACTGTTGTTATAACTACCTACCATTGTCAATCATGCGCTGCTTGGTTAGGATCATGAGCAGTCGGTCCACTTCAAACACGCCCACCCCCGGGGTGATGACCACAGACATCTGACCGGTGCGATCAAAGTTGCGGTTTATGTAGTGCTTGTCAAAGACTGTGAAAGGCACAGGACCGTATTTAAATCATAAGGAGACAAGATGATATGTGGCTCAATATGAACACTGAGCATCACACAAAATAATGAGCAGATGACACACTCACCGTTGAAAGACAG
Source organism: Salvelinus fontinalis (assembly GCF_029448725.1). NCBI lineage: Eukaryota > Metazoa > Chordata > Actinopteri > Salmoniformes > Salmonidae > Salvelinus > Salvelinus fontinalis. The sequence goes on from NC_074685.1 coordinate 28,497,303, forward strand.
GTTAATGGCCTCAAGGTAATTCCCCTGAGCAGCAGTAGAGTTATGGCCGGAGGGGAAACCAACTATCACAAAAATAACCACATGTACACAAGTAAACATAAATAATATGGTAACATTCATAAGTGCCCTGCTCATAACGTTAAATGTACAAAGTTGTGTCTGATTCATTACCCGCTTCTTTTAGTCGCACCAAGACAGGATACTGAATGAAGAGCTTCTTGATGGTGACCAGTAGAGAGGTCCACTCATCACGTCTCTCAGTCTGAGCCACTACCCTACAAAGACACAACACAAGAGAAACACCCTGAGTCAGTCAGACAGTTGACAGATGAGGGAAAGAGTTTAACTGGTAACTACAACTAGAAATCAGTAGACATACAAAAACGGACATTGTGAAAATAGAATTGAAAGAGACAATGAGGCTGAAAGACAGTAAACCTGTAGAAATCTTCATAGAAACGGCCCTCGTGGTCCTGTCTGATGGAACCTCTCAATATCTCAGGAAACTCCTCTACAGAAGATGGAAAGAAAATTAGAACATTTAATCTAATAATAGCTAGCATGTGATATTCCTGATGTCTCATGAAAACAGAAATAAGAAGTCTCACCCAAGGTTTTAGCGTTGTAGAAAGTGCGTGAGAAAAGCACCACTGTCACTTCATGGCTGCAATACCTCTCCTGAAAAAGTCAAAAAAATCTCACTAGGATAAATACCTTTAGAACTGCATTGTTTAATGCAGGGTTGGGCCATTCCAGTCCTCGAGGGCCTGATTGGTGTCACAGTTTTGCCCCAGCCCCAGCTAACACACCTGACTCCAAAAGTCACCTAATCATGATCTTCAGTTTAAAATGCAATTTGATTAATCAGCCGTGTTTGCTAGGGATGGAGAAAAAGTGTGACACCAATCAGGCCCTTGAGGACTGGAGTTGCCCACCCCTGGTTTAATGCCTAGAAATGTGTTCATTAAGTTTAATTAATGGGTTTATGCATTGCAAGTATAACAGAGAACGTAATTCACAAACCTTCCATTTGGCAAAAAGATCAGACAAAAAACCACTGACTGCTTTCTCAAAGTAGAGATCCCCTGAAAACAAATGAAAACTTTATTTTCCTCCTCATTGGCATTGAGCAATGAGCCCTGTAGTTTGTCAATCTCAGTAAACCACCCACTCACTCAAGACAGAAGAAACACAGCCTCAATCTCACACACTCAACAATACCAACACCTGATAACCTGGGATAGAAGAGAAACTAACCGTAGATATCAAAGTCCCACATTTCGCAGCTCATCTGGATGAAGATGTACACCATGGCAGAGGTCGACCTGAACACCACCTGCATTAAACACCACAAATATGAAAGGAACTCTATCGTAGGGAGACTGGAGAACATATTTAGTAACTACATACAGTGTCCTGCAATATCTCAATAGACAGTTACTTTTGAAGGTGACATTGCTTACCCTGGTGTCTTCACTGATGTAGCCACAGGTGACCTTCTCTCCTTTCACCCATAACTCACTGGCCTGGGCTCTGAGGGTAACAGAGACAGGTTACAACGTAAGGAACAGAAGCTCACATAATAACATAAAACATATTTACACATGAAATAACATATTTATTATTATGAATGTGTTAAGAATGGTATTGCATACCTGATCCCTGCAAATTCCACTTTCTGGGTCACATAAGCACAGGTGCTCACCTAAGATAAATATAATGAAGTTCTAATAGGCACAGATTCAAGAAGTAGACTACCTTAACAAAACACCAATAGCATATACAGAGGTATTCAAACAGACTCCCTCTCACCAGACTCTTCTTCAGTCGCCACATGTCTCCCCTTCCAATGTATTGGTCTTTGAACGTGAGCTCTACGAGGTCCAGAGTTACATCCTAACACAGAAATCCATATACAGCATGAGCTCGCTTTAAAAATCAGCTTGAATACTGTAATTCAATCAAATACTATTGGAAATATGATTCATAGAAAAAACACCTTTGGATCCACAATGTTTACAATGACATCCTGGTATGCCCGGAGTTTGAAGGCTTGCGCCACCGTCTGGTCCACACTGATTGTCTCTGGAGGAGACGATGAATGCATTGTATTTAGGCTACAGATTTACTGATGAGCGTTCCTTGTGCATGTAATTTACAATCAAATGGAATATTGATCAGTTCACTAGCTAGGTTCTATAGGGGCTTCCCCTAAAACTGGAGGAAATGAGTCATGCTTTACCTTTCTGGAGGTCTTCTTTGAGACTCTTCACTTGCAGCAAGAGAGGGCTGTTGGAAAATGAGGAGAATCTATCATAACTTTGGACCAATATATAGACCCAGGCAAAAGATAACTTCCTGGCATGCATCCTCACCTGTATTCATCTGTGGGGTGTGCAATCTCAATTATGTCCCCAAGGGAAACTTGAGGGAACACCTTGGGGTTCACCACCAGCTCATCATCTGTGTATAAGGAAGGGTTATTCTCAACGACAGAAGAGCATTCATTTCACCCAACACATGATAAAACACTGTGAACCGTTTTACACCGTCACTGAAAGGAATTCACTCACCACTGCCTCCAAAGCCTTTCTTGTGCACCACAAGTTTGTATGTTTTATTCTTCATGATGGACAAGCTAAAGGCACACCGAATGCATGTTACCAAGAACGCATGTTATATAACCTTTCGGTTACACCCAACTCTATCAACCCGAAGAAACGAGAAGTTTTGTAGACACAAATAACACCCTATTAGTAACACAGAGCTCCACGCATGGGACACCACTGACTTGACGGTCTCGTGATGGTGGCTAACGTTAGCTGCTACAGCTAACTTGTGAGCTTTTAGCAAGTTACATCTACCTGGAAACACAACGTGAGACAATGCACACAAAAGTTGGATGAAGTTCAGACTTGCCTTTACAACGCATTAATATGAAAAATAGGTTAAACGTTATTGAAATTAGACGTTTCGTATATTGTTGTTTTTACTGCACAGCAAGGGTTCAACTTCCTGCAAAACATGGAGTATAACCGCCCACAGATTATAAAGTCATTCAACGATTGGTTTCTTGTCAGTTGTTGACGCTAGCTGATTGGGTGTTCGCAAGACCGCGTACCAAGTGGTACTGGCTACTGGGGTGCGTTCGTAAATTCACTCTGGCCATCTACTCCGTTTCAGAGCACTCTCGTTTGAGTGTGTCAGAGTGTAGAATAAATGATGAATTTACGAACGCTCAACACCCGTTGAATACGACCGGTGTCGGTAAACGTCGGCAAAAAAACGTTATTAAATTGTTGTCAGCAGCACAGTTACAGTCACCAACGCTCTGGATAACATGAAACAGCCTAAACCACTTCTGCACGGGAGAGTAAAATGGTCACAGTGAATTATTCTCTCATTTGTGTCTTGAAGTAGCTAGCAAGCTAGCCAATGTTAGCTTGGTTGCTTGACTGCTGTTGTGGGGTCAGAACGCTCGGATCAACCCTACTCCTCGACCAGAGCGTCCAGTGTGCGCTCTGAACGCCCCTAGAGCGAAACGCTCCGAATTACCAACGGACAATCTGACAACGCTCTGGATTTACGAACGCCCAGAGTGCACTTTGAGCGCCCTCTGGCACTCCGGAATGAATTTACGAACACACTGTGGGTGTGCTTAATTTTCATTCCCGTGCACTTTAGCACAGATTATTTATATTAACCACATACTATAGTGGCCGCTCTAACAATGAAAATACGTTTTTTCAACAATGGAAGGCAGTAGGGAGGAGGCAATACCATTCTAGACAATGTGAGGACAGATACTCGTGTGCAAAACTGTTTCCACTAGTTACGCCACTTTCTGGAGAAGACAGATTTTGGACCCAGTTATCGCTATCACTTCCTCTGTGACTCTAGTCTCCCTTGGCCAGGGATGGGACTCAGTCGGGTCCCAATTTACTGTTGCAAGGTAGAATAGTAGAATACACAATATGCTATTTTGACATTTGGTTGTGCGTCAACAGTTTTTCTATTTTATCTTATGTCAGTCACTGATAGTCACTCAATTAGCCCATGTCAGCTAAACATTTATTGATTGGTAAATTAGCCAGCTATCTAAACTTGTAGTAATCAAGGTCGAATTAGAGCCCCCATTGACTTGTTAGTCAGTTTCACTCTCTCCACCCTATGGCATAATATGTAGAATAGCAGGAAATTTCCTGTAAAACTGCTTATTTCCTCTCTGCCCCATGGCAAATGAGTATAATTGCACGAAATTAAACATACAACTTCAAAATGTGCATGAAATTACGTAATTAAGCATGTGTAGTAATTACTAGGGTTCTGTGTTTTCCCATGCAAAAGGGATTTATTTTGATAAAACACTTTACCTGCCTTCCCAATGAAAAATAGTCAAGACAATTCTAACATTTATTTTATGGAAAAGAGATGTATCTTTCTGGACGATGAAACCATGCTGCCTTGTTGACAAAATGGCCGACAGGCACATATTACTGTTCGATTTGAGAAGGGCGCTCCTCCCTCCCTGCTTTCGCCCGCTGACGTAATGGGCCATAGACCGGTGTCCCGCGGTTGGGCATAATCGTATCCGCCCAGTGTTGTAGGAAGCAACCATTGGAGGAAACACGTCCGCATAGGGCAGGGATGGACAACTTTGATGTTGGTGGAGGCCACAAATAATCTGAAGTCATCACGAGGGGCCGTAGTTGTCCCCCAGATAGATAAAAAAAATGTTGTGTAAATTCTACACTTTTGCCATGGGGTGTGGAGAAGATGTTGCTGTTTTAAAGCTATTTTGCTGCAATTCCACACATTTTGCCATGGGGCGGAGAGAAGATTTAGCAATTTTATATATAATTTCATGCACATTTTGAAGTTGTATGTTTAATTTTGTGCAATTATACTCATTTGCCATGCGGCAGAGAGGAAATAAGCAGTTTTACAGGAAATTTCCTGCTATTCTACATATTATGCCATAGGGTGGAGAGTGTGAAACTGACTAACAAATCAATGGGGGCTCTCTTCGCTGGCACCTGGCTCATGTTCGGGTGGCAGCCCGGTTTCAATAAAATCAACTTTCAGCCAGTGCAAACACGCCTACATGGGCGCCCGGGCGCGATTAATCGATTATTGTGGAGCTCCTGCACCTAAATGTAAACATTACCGGCATCCAAAATTAGTTCCAGCACCTATTTTAGTCTACGTCGAGCACTGCATATTGCTATTACAGCTTTGCACAGAAGTAACCTGTGCTTGGCGATACTTTCTTCATTCTCAATTTAGAAGAAATGTGTAACTTATCAATAGTTTATAACTGTCTGTGTCCAGTTGCAGGTGGTCCTCCAAAAACCAGAGAAAATTCAGAATGATATTAAATCCACTTTTTGCACAGAGTGATAAGTTCCCTAGCCAATTTAGCTGTCAGACTTTTTTCTTCTTTGATGACGTTTAAGAGTGGTTGGCATCTAATAAATGTTGCATTACTGCCATCTACTAGACTGGAGTATAACTCCCTTATACATTGCTTGAAAAAAACATGGGGGAAAAAGAAAGAAATCAACAAATACCCTACCATCTACCCTACACTTACTGAACACCCACCACCCTACTCCACTATTTAAAACTATCTAGTCCTTCACAACATCTTTGCAGGAACAGGTCGTTTTCATGCGCTGCGGCCACGGCCAAATTAAGAAGTAGATGACAGCGACCAAAACAAAGATCTACACACATGCAAGAGGCAAAACATGGATTTAATATAATTCTGAATTGTGTCTGGTTTTTAGGGAACCACCTGCAACTGGACACGGACATTTATAAGATACACTTTTCTTTCTGAATGGAGATAGAAGAAAGTATCCCCAAGCACAGGGTTAGTTGAACAGCATCACATATCTTGTTACACAATGTTGTAGCTTATTGAACTTGTCCTCCATTGAGGTGATTCTTTAATTCCTTGCATTTGTATTTCTTGAATTTACTGTTTGTGTAAATGCAGTGGCTAACTGTTCTTTCTTTTCTTTAATGCTGAAATGTTTTGTCACTGTTCTTGGTCAGTTGTGAACTCGGTCAGTAACTAGCTCTGTAGCACTTTACAAAGTGAGAGTCATCCAGTGAAAGGAACTGAGATATTTAGATGTTGTGAAGACCCATACAAAAATATGAAACTTTATTTTGATTAGGGGTAATGTCATCACCAGCCAGCTCTGTCTCTGTGCAGAAACAATTCAGCCTAACAATGAGGTTAGCAGTAAAAACAAAAATATGCAATAAAATTATTGGAAATGTAACTGCAGAATGTTAGGGCTACACAATACATAACGATAATACAGTATATTACATAAACTATCAAACCACTTCTTCTACAAATAAGTCTGAAATGCACCCTAATTTCCAAAATTCGACAAAATACTGAATTCATAAAATACTTTACAATGCATATAATAAAGGTCATTGATGACCGGATTAAAATCAAGGAAGTTGATACATTACATCCCAAAATGGCAGTACTAAATGATGATTATAAAGGCTGTAGACACTTGTGTGTCCACGTACGAATGATACCAGTGAAGACTGAGAAATAGAGGCACATGTCAGTCACAGCTCTTTCCACTTTTAAAATCCACTATTTCAACATCTTTCTAGACATATCACTCCCCTTCCTTCTCTTGACTCCTACTTCAAGTCCTCTTTCTTTTCTCAGCAGCAATTCGTATTCACTGCTTTGGACTGGGGCTCCTCCAGGTTGGCTCTGTCAGATTCTAAAGGGAAAGATACCAAGAACATCAATACAGAGTATTGGAATTTACAACCTCAATTCAAGTCCAATCTGAGAGATGAGCATCTGACAACATATTTATTCCCAAATGTTTAAATAAACATCCACTATTTTCCTCTCTATATACTGTATGTCCCTCCACCTACACTCTCCGACCCAAACCCCTCTGTTGCCCTTTGAGTTGTCTCTTACTGATGCTGTCTCCTCCTCCTATTTGAGTGGAGGTGATCCCTCTCTCCATGTCCTTCAGTACAGAGTCTTCAAAGGCCAGAGATGCCACCCGGAAGAAGAACCCCTGCACGTTCTCCCCTACACAGTCACACCGATAGTGAGTGTCATTACCATATCATCAAAATGCTTATTTACAGTAACAAGACCGGCAGCTGCATTGAATGCACTTGGCCCAGACACACTCCATACAGTGAAACAGCTTAACCTCTGATTACACAATAAGCACATTGCACACCTGGAGACCATCTCTATGTAATTATCCTGTGGTCTCTAAAACCACAGCTATGCTTGTGTGTATTAGGTCGTTGTTGGGGAATTGTTCGATATTACTGCACTGTCGGAACTAGAAGCACAAGCATTTCGCTACACTCGCATTAACAGCTGCTAACCATGTGTATGTGACGAATAACATTTGATTTGATATGCTAACGTCAACATGAACATCGCAATGAAGTCATGTTATAATAGTTTTTTTTGCTCCAGTCTGTACCTGTCTTGGCCGAAACAGACCAAAACTCAGCTTTCATTTTAGTTGCTATCTTGATGGCGTCTCTCTCAGTCCTCTGGCGCTCCTCTGGAGCCTTGTGCACAGAGAGAAAAGATTAATAAATTGTATTTGAAAGCATAGAAAGGAGCCAAAAGACAGAGCTAATGGATATGGTTCTTCATTACGGATACGGGGGGGGGGAATCATATTATACACCTATGTGTGCCTATCTACAATATATATCTATCTGTCAAGAACCATGTACATGTTTGTGCACTCACAAGTAGGTCACTCTTGGTTCCAACCAGGAAAACAGAACAGGAGCCAGGTTCATTCTCCCTCATGGCCTCATCTAACCACTGCCTGTGAGAGAAAAAGAGACATTTCATTTGAGAGGACATTTTACTTTGATTGTTCTGATTTATCTTTGTGCTCGCTCTTGATTTCATATTATATTAAATAAACCTACCATGAGTGCTCCAAGCTCTTAATGTCTGCCATGTCAAATACTGTGATTATCACTGTAATAAAAACACAGAGGCTTAGATACAGCAACAGTGAACTCCTCAGGGTTTCCATAGTCTACAATGGCTGCTTTTTACACAGGCAGTCAAAAGCTGATCTTTTAGTCTTTTGACCAATCATATCAGATCTTTTTCAGAGCTGTGAAACTAGTGGAAAAAAAGATAAAAATCGGGCTCCCTGTGTAAACGCAGCCAAAGGCATCTCACTGGCTGTCTCTGTCTTACCCTGAGCTCCTCTGTAGTATGCTGAAGCGATGCATTTGAATTTTTCCTGGCCAGCTGTGTCCCAGCTATGTAGAGAAAGAGAAGGGGGGGGGGGGGGAAGTCACCTTTGAATACAAGTAAAGAATCACAAGTTTCTAATAAAATAATAAAGCACATAATCAAAGAAACCAGAGGATGACCCTCACTCACATCTGAAGGGAGAATGGAGCTCCTGAAAGCTCAAACCTCTCAATCTCAAAGTCTACTCCTATGGTAGCCTTGTAGTCTCTGTCAAATACATCTTTGCAGAACCTGAAAATGCAGAACAGAATATACAATCATGTTAGAAGGCTGTTTTCCACCTAAAAGGAACATGATATAGCAGCCAGGTCGCAAGCTGAATACTTTACCGGTTTATTAGGCAGGTCTTGCCCACATTAAGGTCACCAACAACCACTGCTTTGGACATCTTCAGTCTGTCCCATCTTCAAAGGAAATATTCAACAGCTAAATCCAGTGTTGCTTTTCCAGATAAATCCAATACCAATCATTAAGTGAATCAGTCAGACATTAATCAATCAATTCATCTAACCAGGCAACTCACCCCTGATGCCTGTCAGCTCTTTCTTTGCAGGTAGCCTTGGCCTGGGTATCCCAGTCCTCCTTCATCTGCAGACAGGCCTGTGGAGTATAACACTGGAAACAACAGTCACATCAACGTTAACAGACATCACTCTCTGAAGTACAATCACACAGAAGAGTTTAAATGCATTGTTTGGTATCTGTAATGAAAACAATAATGCAGCACTGATGTTTATTTTGTTATGAGCTTCCATCTGACATACTGAAGGCCTTTTTTAATGGTGTGTCATGAAAATACCAGCTGTCTACAAAGTCTTGCTGTTCCAGTTATTCCTGCTGACATTACTGTAAAAGCTCTTCTCATATCCAGGCTTGAAAAATGTCACTCAAACTCCCCTGACCTTTTAATTGAATCTACTTTTGAAACGGCACCAGGAGACTGTGGGGTAAAATAGCTAAATCCTTGCGTATTAGGAATACTGTATGTGTGCAACATCCTCTGAAGCTTTTACAGCCTTGGCAATTTACATCTTCACTACTTATTTGACGAGACAATTTAAAATACATCAAATGTTACATCAGGCAACGGATACATATGCCAAAATTGTCGAGGATACATATACAAAAAAAGTCAAGACACTTGTTTCTATTGTGGTCCTATATTATCTACTCAGAATACTGTCCTGACCAAGGAGAGTTTAGGTGTCACTGCATGCTGTTAGAACTTATGAGTTGGGCCTACTCAGCAACAGCTGACAGAGAGACTTCATTGGGTACAGTAGGTTACTATACAACATTAACTTTATTAGTGCTGTTTTCAGAAATAGCCAGCCCTGTGATCACACACACTCAGACAACTGTAAGCTCCTGTGTGGATGTCACACAGTTTCAATAACATCAACCACATACTGTTGAGCCCTCCATTCCAACCTGTTTTGAATGACAGCACTTGTGACTTTTAACAAACGGTACACCAGAGCCACTAAAACATTATGGTAGGTTTGAGTTGATCCAGATGGCTAGCAGGCTGGTAGCAGGTTGCTGGTGTGTGCTCAGGTACCTTTGGGAACTTGGATATGACCCTGTCTCTGCTCACAGGTGGTGGGAAGTGCATCATCCCGTTCCTCATCTCCTGCATTATGGTAAGGCTGTGTGGTGGTCTGCCTGTAAACGAGAATCCTGGCCATGACCAGTGCAATGTACTGATTAGCTATATTAATTCCCATGCCATAAGTGTGCAGACTCCTGTGAAGGGTGCACCCCCTTCTCTAAAACACTGCAGTATGATGTGTGAATAACCATACTGGAGTGTTTTAGGGAAGGGGGTTCACATTCATTATTATGTAGGCCGTGCACAAATTACGTTTCAGTGGCCTAAGGTTTAAACTCCAGTGTTCATATACTATTTAGATAGCCTACATAAAGCTCTGAAGATGACTCAACGATAACATTTCTCAGATGAACAAAAAAGCTATGTTCAGCGACAGTGATAATAAAAAACACTATTAAGTGTGGAGAATCTAGACTTGTGTGTGCAAGTACTGCGGTGGAAACTAACGTTAGCTATGATGACTGTTTAATCTTCTATATTCTAGAACACAAAGTGGCTACGCTACAATATAGCAAGACGCCATGAAATGGCAACATTTGGCCAATGAAAGTATCCGCAACATAGTACCGTGTACCTTGAAATCAAGAATGATGTGTAAACTACTCACGGATTCTTGTCAACTGTTCCGTCGTTGCTGCTAAAAAAATCGTTCACTTGAATCTCGAGCTGGAAGCGTCAGATCTACCCCGCATCTCCATGACAACTACCTTTCAGTGCTCTACAGGGATATTTGTCATGTGATAAAAGCATGGCAGCCAGGCAGAAACGCGTAAATTCAACGATTGTTAGGCTATTAAAATGTCACATGTATCGAGTGGAATGTGGCCATTCTAACAAACGACATGTTTTGGATGTTCCAGTAGCTAGAATCATGTAGAATTCTAAATGACGTTAGGTCAATGCGGGTATGCTGTATCTGCTCCTGTGAATACTAGGGCCGTGTGCAGCTAGCTGCAGTCTATTCCATCTATTCGCATTGATAAGAAATCCTGGCAAGTACACTAAAGAAACTGAAGTATGTGTTTGATTTTGTTGCTAGTATTATGCACTTCCTGTAATAAGAATAGTGGTCTATCTCTTTCTCCCCCCTCTTCTCTCGTCAGCATGTTTGAACACACAAGCTCTCAAAACGACACAGAGAAAAATGTAATTGATCGTTTTGGACCTCCAGGTGACTGCAGATGAAACTGTCTGTGAGAAGGCAGTTAATAAGATCAATCATTGAAATGATCCATAGCTCTGAGAGGTTTAATTTCCCTCTCTCATTAAGAATGTATTGGCTCATCAGCTGGAAGAGTCTCAGTGGGGAGACATGTAGAGGCCACTCACTGCTAAGCACTTTTTCTAAGTGGGCACAGTTAGGCAATTATCTGGCTGGTGGGGGGTGGGCAATGTTACATACATTTTTTAAATAATATCCCACCTCTGTTCTCAGACAGGTGTCTTCTCAGTATGCCGTGAATCCGTCACTGCTGCAAGTTCCATTCTCAGCCACTGGGAGGCAGCAGAGGTCTAGATACAGAGCCACCCATGCATACTGCTGGCTGTGTCATGCACAACAGGTTTGATTTTACCCCACTTACTACCTACATTATCTTCCTATCTTATTATTATAAAGGATTGTCCAACTGTCAAGTAGGTCCCCGGCCTGGAGCCTTAACAGGATCTGTGCCAAAGTGTTGTCAGTGCCAACTAATGTCCTCTTTATGTCCACTAACACAAATGCATGTGGGACAATAGCTCCCTTTCACCCAAGGTGTAATTCCATTTCATCACTGATCAATAATAATGGACTGTAAGGCAGTGTATGAGGCTTAATTGCACACCTTACCTCCCTAACGTTAAGGCTATCCTGTTGCAAAGCCATTTGGGCCTATCAGTGACAGAGACAGGACAGACAGGTGGCAGATAGGCAATTTAGTAGAGGACAATATCACACCGTCTGGAAGATGACTTTTCAATAGACATTCATGTGTCCTCTCTGATTTTCAGCATAGAACTTGGGCCTGTTATTGTGTTTGTTTCATGAAAATATTGTGTATGTTCAACCCCTCTGTTGAAAAATGGCATTTTCAGTCATTTTCTATTTCTACTACGCTTTACTGTGATCATTTGAGCACAGAGTCTTTTGATGTGTCTGTCATAAGCTGCAAATTGCACAGAAATCAATATAAATGTAGTTGTGATCCCATGGAGTTACAACAACAAGATACAAAGCATATAAAGATATGAAGCCATTTGCTTTTCAACACCAGTAGATGCCTTAAGAGCATTACTGGTGGAAACACTAAGCATGCTCCAGAAACATTGCTCAAGACTCTCAATGTTATAATTCCTAACAATTTGTGAGTGCAGAACTTGTTTCCATGTGTGGCTGCTCGGTTTGTTCCGCATTGTTTCCAATTTACCCACCAACAACATTGTGAACATTCATCCTATAGATGGTCAGTCTGCTGTGGACACCACAGTGGTTCTTGCCTTTGCAATGGGATCTACTGTAAGACATATTTTGAGTTTTTTTAATTATATTTCCTTGATGGATGGATAATATTGAACATAGACGGTCCAGTCTGTTAGTTCTCCATACACTTTCAATTATACACCCATAACCAGCTCTCCTATCATCCATTAACTCAAATCTTTTTTGTAGGGGAGAGTGGGGTAAGTTGAACCAAAGGGGTAAGTTGAGCCACCCTTGTTTCTAGGAAACCATACCAAAAATTCACAATTTGACCAAATGTTTAGGGAGAGGCCGTCATTTCATGGAGTCTGTGAAGGAAGAAACCACATGGAAAAAGTGGTAAGCAAGTAAGGTAAAAAAAATTCCACCAAGTCAAATTTATTTATTTATTAATTTATCTGTTTAAGCTTCAATATGAGGTCCTGAACCTCGAATGAAAGTGCATCCTTGTAGTTGTGCTAATATAGTCAAAATGTTTGCCTTTGTGTAAGTGAGCCAATAGCAAGTTGATCAAATTGAAGTGTTTTCTTCTCAGACTTATTGCTGGGATATGAGGTAACAACAGTTACCTATGTTAAAAGTGTAAAAAGTGTAAAAAAAAAAGTACAAAAAAAGTACAAAGTCTGTGTTAAATATGTTTAAAATGCTTAAAAGACAAAAAAGCAATTGTGATAGTATTGAATTGTGTTTGGGAAATAAAGATACACATGCTTTAAAAAAGGTAGTGTTAATATTTCATTTGGTACATACATTTGTAGGCAGCTTAACTTATCCAATACCCGGGGTAAGTTGTACCAAGAGACCACTTGTTTTGGACAAGCTATGTTTTCAAAACTGTGATGTGTAAATTAATTCAGATTATTTTCTGGGTTACATTTTAGTCATTTAGCAGACACTCTTATCCAGAGCAACTAACAGGAACAATTGGGGTGCCTGGCTCAACGGCACATCAACAGATTTTCAACTAGTCAGCTTGGGGATTTGAACCAGCGACATTTTGGTTTTTGGCCCAACGTACTTAATCACTAGGCTACCTGCTACCAAGGAATATACACATCCTGAAATAAAAAGTGCATTCGGAAGTATTCAGACCCCTTCACTTTCTCCACATTTTGTTACGTTACAGCCTTTAACTAAAATTTATTTTTTTAAACTTCCCCTCATCAATCTACACACAATACCCCATAATAACAAAGCAAAAACAGGTTTTTAGAAATTTTTGCTAATTTATACAAAATAGAAAACTGAAACATAACATTTATGTAAGAATTCAGACCCTTTATCAGTACTTTGTTGAGGAACCTTTGGCAGTGATTACAACCTTGAGTGTTTTTCGGTATGACGCTACAAGCTTGGCACACCTGTATTTGGGGAGTTTCTACAATTCTTCTCTGCAGATCCACTCAAACTCTGTCAGGTTGGATGGGGAGCGTTGCTGCACAGCTATTATCAGCTCTCTCCAGAGATGTTAGAATGGTTTCAAGTCTGGGCTTTGGCTGGGCCAATCAAGGACATACATAGACTTGTCCCGAAGCCACTCCTGTGTTGTCTTGGCTGTGTGCTTGGGGTCGTTGTCCTGTTGGAAGGTGACCCGTCGCCCCAGTCTGAGGTCCTGAGCACTCTGGAGCAGGTTTTCATCAAGGATCTCTCTGTACTTTGCCCCGTTCATATGTGTCTCCATCCTGACTCGTCTCCCAGTCCCTGACACTGAAAAATATCTCCACAGCATGATGCTGCCACGACCGTGCTTCACTGTAGGGATGGTGCCAGGTTTCCTCCAGACGTGATGCTTGGCATTCAAGCCAAAGAGTTGAATCTTGGTTTCATCAGACCAGAGAATCTTGTTTCTCATGGTCTGAGAGTCCTTTAGGTGCATTTTGGCAAACTCCAAGTGGGCTGTCATGTGCCTTTTACTGAGGAGTGGCTTCCGTCTGGCCACTCTACCATAAAGGCCTGATTGGTGGAGTGCTGCAGAGATGGTTGTCCTTCTGGAAGGTTCTCCCATCTCCACAGAGAAACTCTGGATCTCTGTCAGAGTGACCATCGGGTTCTTGGTCACCTCTCTGACCAAGGCCCTTCTTCCCCGATTGCTCAGTTTGGCCGGGTGGCCCGCTCTAGGAAGAGTCTTGGTGGTTTAAAACTTCTTCCATTTAAGAATGATGGAGGCCAATTTGTTCTTGGGGACCTTCAATGCTGCAGAAATGTTTTGGTACCCTTCCCCAGATCTGGCCTTCGACACAATCCTGTCTCGGAGCTCTACGTACAATTCCTTCGACCTCATGGCTTGGTTTTTACTCTGACATCCACTGTCAATTGTGGGACCTTAAATAGACAGGTTGTGCCTTTCCAAATCATGTCCAATCAATTGAATTTACCACAGGTGGACTCCAATAAAGTTGTAGAAACATCTCATCTCAAACAAATGGCCACTATTACTATTTGTCCATAACCATACTCACAAAATAGAAGTATTGATGGAGACTCTCTCTCTCTCTCTCTCTCTCTCTCTCTCTCTCTCTCTCTCTCTCTCTCTCTCTCTCTCTCTCACTATAGATGAGGCTTTGATCTCAACAAGGTTAAAACCATGTGCGGCTACAGGGTCATTAGGTCAGGGTTGAGATGAAGTAATCAGGCATGATTCTGACAGCCACTGTCCAGTCCCCAGTCTGGAATAGTAATTTCTGGTCACCTGCTGAGGGTCAGACTGAGCATCCTCCCCCTCAGAGCTGCATAGCTCAATCAGCATAATTTGAGATGTAGAAATTAGGGATGGATATATATCGTGCTCCCACCCATCCAGGACATCTACTCGAAACGGGTGCTTGAGGAAGGCACGCAGCATCATCAAAGACCCTACACACCCCAGCCACGAGCTGTTCACTCCCTTACCGTCGGGCAGACGGTATCGGAGAATGAGGTGTGATGCCAACAGGCTCAGAGACAGTTTCTATCTACAAGCCATCAGATGGTGGAACACTTGAACTGGACTGACCAACTGCTCTGATTCTACGCACCTGAGCACAGATGCACTCACTCATGCACACACCTACACAGACATATACACACACACATGTACATTCATGTTACACACACATCACAACTGCTGCTACCAGACTCTTATTATATTGATCAGTACACTGGCCCCCATCCCCCCCTTCCCCAATACACATGTAAATATTGGACTATAAATTGTTCCTTCCTGTAATATACTTATGCTAAAATGTTTATTCTGTTCTACTGAGCCATTTATTTTATGTTTGTACTCTTTTGTTATTTCTTATTGTTGTCTTATTGCTGTTGTAATCAGTGACGGCGCCAGAGAAGATGGCTGACATTTTACGTGTTTCTAACTGATTGTGTTTTTATGTTCGTTTTTTTGCGTTGCTTCTAACTTGTTTTTTTACTTATTTTGTACATAATGTTGCTGCTACCTTCTCTTATGACCGAAAATAACTTCTGGACAGCGATTACTCAACACGAACTGGCAGAAGTTTTTTTTTTTCCTTTAACGAGTCCGACGAGCCCAACGAGAACGCCGTACTGCTTTCCCGGGAACAGGCCCAAATCCCCGTCATTTGCATGAAGAGACGTCGGAGAAAAAGAGGACGGAGGTCGGGCTGCTTTCTGAGAATTCGTAGGCGATCGAATAAACCCCACCCTGCCTTCTGCTCTTCTAGCTAACGTGCAATCATTGGAAAATAAAATTGATGACCTACGAGGAAGAATAAACTACCAATGGGACATTAAAAACTGTAATATCTTATGCCTCACGGAGTCGTGGCTGAACGACGACATTATCAACTTACAGCTGGCTGGTTATACACTGTATCGGCAGGATACAACAGCGGCGTCTGGTAAGACAAGGGGTGGCGGACTATGCCTATATGTAAACAATAGCTGGTGCACGATATCTAAGGAAGTTTTTAGGTTTTGCTCACCTGAAGTAAAGTATCTCATGATAAGCTGTAGACCACACTATCTACCTAGAGAGTTTTCATCTGTATTTTTCGTAGCTGTCTAAATACTCCCACAGACCGATGCTGGCACTAAGACCACACTCAATGAGCTGTATTTCGCCATAAGCAAACAGGAAAACGCTCACCCAGAAGCGGCGCTCCTAGTGGCCGGGGACTTTAATGCAGGGAAACTTAAATCGGTCTTACCAAATTTCTATCAGCATGTTAAATGTGCAACCAGAGGGGAAAAGACTCTAGACCACCTTTACTCCACACACAGAGACGCATACAAAGCTCTCCCTCGCATTCCATTTGGCAAATCTGACCATAATTCTATCCTCCTGATTCCTGCTTACAAGCAAAAATTAAAGCAGGAAGCACCAGTGACTCGGTCAATAAAAAAGTGGTCAGATGAAGCAAATGCTAAGCTACAAGACTGTTTTGCTAGCATAGACTGGAATATGTTCCAGGATTCTTCCTATGGCATTGATGAGTACACCACATCAGTCACGGGCTTCATCAATAAGTGCATCGATGAAGTCGTCCCCACAGTGACCATACGTACATAGCCCAACCAGAAGCCATGGATTACAGGCAACATCCGCACTGAGCTAAAGGGTAGAGCGGGACTCTAACCCAGAAGCTTATAAGATATCCTGCTATGCCCTCCTGCGAACCACCAAACAGGCAAAGTGTCAATACAGAACTAAGATAATATCGTACTACACCGGCTCCGATGCTCGTCGGATGTGGCAAGGCTTGCAAACCATTACAGACTACAAAGGGAAGCACAGCTGAGAGCTGCCCAGTGACACGAGCCTACCAGACGAGCTAAACTACTTCTATGCTCGCTTCGAGGCAAATAACACTGAAACATGCATGACAGCACCAGCTGTTCCGGACGACAGGGTGATCACACTCTCCGCGGCCAATGTAAGTAAGACCTTTAAACAGGTCAACATTCACAAGGCCGCAGGGCCAGACGGATTACCAGGACATGTACTGCGAGCATGAGGTGACCAACTGGCAAGTGTCTTCACTGACATTTTTAACCTCTCCCTGTCCGAGTCTGTAATACCAACATGTTTTAAGCAGACGACCATAGTGCCTGTGCCCAAGAACACTAAGGTAACCTACCTAAATGACTACTGACCTGTAGCACTCACGTCTGCAGCCATGAAGTGCTTTGAAAGGCTGGTCATGGCTCACATCAACACCATTATTCCAGAAACCCTAGACCCACTCCAATTTGCATACCACCCCAACAGATCCACAGATGATGCAGTCTCTATTGCACTCCACACTGCCCTTTCCCACCTGGACAAAAGGAACACTTATGTGAGAATGCTATTCATTGACTACAGCTCAGCTTTCAACACCATAGTGCCCTCAAACCTCATCAATAAGCTAAGGACCCTGGGACTAACACGTCCCTCTGCAACTGGATCATGGATTTCCTGATGGGCCGTCTCCAGGTGGTAAGGGTAGGTAACAACACATCCGCCACACTGATCCTCAACACAGGGGCCTGTCAGGGATGCGTGCTCAGTCCCTCCTGTACTCCCTGTTCACTCATGACTGCACGAGTCCAACACCATCATTAAGTTTGACGATGACACAACAGTGGTAGGCCTGATCACCGACAACGACGAGACAGCCTATAGGGAGGAGGACAGAGACCTGGCCATGTGGTGCCAGGACAACAACCTCTCCCTCAATGTGATCAAGACAACGAACATGATTGTGGACTACAGGAAAAGGAGAACCGAGCACGTCCCCATTCTCATTGACGGGGCTGCAGTGGAGCAGGTTGAGAGCTTCATGTTCTTTGGTGTCCACATCACCAACAAACTAACATGGTCCAAGCACACCAAGACAGTCGTGAAGAGGGCACGACAAAACCTATTCCCCCTCAGGAGACTGAAAAGATTTGGCATCGGTCATCAGATCCTCAAAAGGTTCTACAGCTGCACCATTGAGGGCATTCCGACTGGTTGCATCACTGCCTGGTATGGCAACTGCTCGGCCTCCGACCGCAAGACACTACAGAGAGTAGTGCATAAGGCCCAGTACATGACTGGGGCCAAGCTTCCTGCCATCCAGGACCTCTATACCAGGCAGTGTCAGAGGAAGGCCCTAAAAATGGTCAAAGATTCTAGCCACCCTAGTCATAGACTGTTTTCTCTGCTATCGCACGGCAAGCGGTACCGGAGTGCCAAGTCTAGGTCAAGAGGCTTCTAAACATCTTCTACCCCCAAGCCATAAGGCTCCTGAACATATAATCAAATGGCTACCCAGACTATTTGCATAGTGTGTGTCCTCCTCCTTTTACACCGCCTCTACTCTCTGTACATATTACCTCGACTAACCGGTGCCCACGCACATTGACCCTGTACCGGTACCCACTGTATATAGTCTCGCTATTGTTATCTTACTGCTGCTCTTTAACCTCTGGTAACTTTTATTTCTTATTCATATTTTTTAAACTGCATTGTTGGTTAGGGGCGTATAAGTAAGCATTTCACTGTAAGATCTACACCTGTTGTATTCGGCGCATGTGACTAATACAATTTGATTTGATTTTTGATTTGTTTGAGAAGGAACCTGCAAGTGAGCATTTCATTGAAAGATGTCTGCCATGCTTATCCTGCACATGCAACTAATAATTACACTTGAACCTTGATACATTATTGACTAAAATGCATTGCATTTTAACACATTTTAATGCATTGTTATTTGATGAGCTGGAAGATAAATGACTTTTCTTTTTCAGCAACTTCTATCATTCCATGTGAGCTTACTTCATGAAGCAATAATGCATCGATTCTGCTGCTATACATTTGATGTAATCGCCGGTTAATACTTGGTCTAGCGACATGTTTGTAGACAATTAGAATGCGACAAGTGTCGCTGGTCAAAAGAACATTTAATTTATACTCTGGTGGAATGACTGTAGATTGTCGCTGCAACTGTCAGTTTCCTTGTAGCACTGACATGAAAAAAGTTAAATGGCTGGTTTACAGTCCGTCTCTCGACATGTTGACAATTGTCGTAGCGACATCATGAACATTCTATTGTCATCCTACACCAAACTTATGAACGTTATGAAAAAGTATATGCAGCCAGGTGCTCCAGATAGCATACTTTTTTTTTTCTGGGGGGTGGATCAGCTAGCATACTGGATGGATCAGATAGCATACTTTCTCTATTTTAACACCAATAAACCCATCTGTTTTAAAAATGAATTTGGTAAATGTCAACCAATCAGCAAGCCAGGCAACTAAAATCAATTTTTAAACAATGTTTTGGTTCGTTAAATACTAGTTAGGTAGCTGACTAGCCAGTTCAAATAATGACCAGGGGGTTGCTGACAATGTCTTAACTTTAGCATCTTTTTATTCATTATTACAAGAAAGTAAACCCAACAACATTATTATTTGCAAGGTAATGGCGAGCTTACAGAAAATCTCTTACTGCCACAGTGTGACGAAATAAAAGTAGCTCATTCTATCTGATAATTTTAGAACTGTGGCAGTCCGGTAACCACGACAATGGACGTTGCGACAAGCAGCAGAGACTTTTTTCATGTCTGTGCGGCAAGGAAGCTGACAGTCACAGCGACAATCTACAGACATTCCACCGGAGTATAAATTAAACTTTGTTTTGACCAGCGACACTTGTCTACAGACGTGTCGTTAAACTGGCCATTCATAATAACAATGACAAGTTTGATGTCGGACGACAATGGAATGTTCAGGATGTCGCTACGACAATTGTCTACATACATGTCGATAGACAGACTGTAAACCAACCATAAGAAGCAGGCGCTGTGGATGGCCAAACAATGACCCGTGGAACCATTAGCAGTAGGAAGGGGGTCAATCAGGGTTTGTGCTCTAAGTTGAATTTGTGGCTATCCCAACCGCCTCTGCCACCCTGTCAAATCTCTGCTGCAACAATGTATCACTTAAATCAATTTACTGGTAATTTAATTGCCTACTCTAATTGTGTGTTAGTTATTTGTCCCTCCCCACCATGTAGCATGGTGGCTCAGATAAGAACAAGCTCTTTTAATGGTGATTTAGGAGAGAGAGAGAAAGAGAGATGGCTTAGGAACAGGATGTCCCACTCAAAAATTCGAAAATATATTTTTTGTTGGCGGGTGTGGTGTTAGATTAGAATTAAAGGCATAAGAGACAGCAAAACATAATACCAGGGCTTCATCCGCATGGTGTAGAGCCTGTTCTCATAAAGATCTGAAACATAGTAGTGTGTACTGTATTTCCCTGTCTACTCCCATCCTACCCATGACCACCACCCAAAAACACATTCTCTGCACAACCAGAATTTGCATAATTCATTTTATTTATTATTATTTTTTATTGTTTGGCTAAATTGGTTGTTTTTTGTTGAAGTGAACATCCTGTCAAGCCTGAAGCCCTTAGCTGAGTTGTTTCCTCTGCTGAAAAGGTGAGGGTTGGAGGAGAGAAGTAGAGCAGGGCTTTCTTTCTCTCTTTCACATTATCTCTCTCTTTCACATTATCTCTCTCTTTCACATTATCTCTCTCTCACACATTCTCTCTCTCTCACATTCTCTCTCTCACTTACAGTATTCCAACTCAACCTTTTATTTATTGTTTTAACAGAGTGAACCTTACAGTATATTTACACATCATACCCACTGTATAACAATTACCATGTAGATAGCGCAAGGAGGATTAAACTGAAGCGTTTGTTTTTTCGCATTCATATTTTTTGCAGTCTTCAAACTTTTTTCCCTTTAACCCTCCCCGACCCACTCTATCATCTCATGCTGGGTTTGTAATGAGCTTGTCATTGGCGTCATCATCATCATCATCATCTCAAGTTATAGTACTCTTTTCAATAAATTCCTCTTAGACAACAGCTGTACAATCGTACACAGTGTTTGACTTGTATATATATTTTAGGGAATATATTAGTTAAACCTAAAATAACAGAAAACAAAATAAAAAATGATCAATATCCCAATTAACAAAATCATGCATGTTTTAATGTTTCTGTCAATAAAACCAACATTATTGATGGGATCTGTTTTTATTTACACTAAAATTGGCACTGTTTTTGATGTCTTTGTTGCTGGAAACTGGAATGATCTTAGAGAACACCATCCACTCTATGGAGTGTAACACTCTCCTGGTAGGTCAGAGACCTGCTCTAAGGGGCAGGTTTGACAAACATTTTTTTTTTAACAAAAAAAAAACTGAAAATATAATGAAGAGGGACAAACAGATAACCTTAAAGAGCCATTTAGCCCTCAATAAATGAGATACAGTGTGTGTAGAAAATACCCTTTACTTCAGCTTTCAACTGTGGCAGTTTTCTCCTTTGGATAGAAACCCTGTGACATAAGTCATGTCCTCCAACTATTTTCCCAGGACACCTGTGACTCACCATCTCCCTATACCTTGCCAGGTAAACCCGCTGTCCAGCTTTTTAGGGGAAAATCCACAGGAATTTATTGATTTTCGCAAAGCAGCATTAATTGACTGAGGCAAATAAAACAACCTAAAATGACAAACGTAACTCTGAAACTGCCAGTCAAGAACTCCTGCTCAATACCAGGTTTGGCAGGCAGAGGGTAGGGGTAGCTGTCTTCAGTTTCCATTGTTTCCACGCCAAACAAGTGCTTGACAGTTGATCCCAAGTCCTTGTGTGTGAGCAAACATAAGCATGTGTGTGTGTGTGTGTCTCTACATACTCATATATTCAGTGCAAACACATTTATGCTGACCTTGGGTAAATCCCATCTTGACCTTTGACCCTCAACTCTAATATTTCAAGCAGATCAGTTGATCCTATAGCCGTCCCTGACAATCCCAACCCCCTCGCTCCACCTTGCAGGTTCTCTCTTTCCTACACTTCCTCAAAGAGACTGACAGACAGGCTTTGTGTGTAATGGGCCTGGTAGCGAATAGGTCTACTGCTGCCATGCAGCCCTCTCTCCCCTCCCCACCCTACCCCCAGTCCTAGCACAGCCCAATGTACTTGAGATTGTTCTGGATGATCACGTCCGTGACGGCGTCGAACACAAACTGGATGTTGCTGGTGTCTGTGGCGCAGGTGAAGTGCGAGTAAATCTCCTTGGTCTCCTTGTTGCGGTTGAGGTCCTCGAACTGCCGCTGCACGTAGACTGCCGCTTCCTCGTAGGTGTTCTGACCTCTGTAGTCGGCGAAGCACACAGTCAGAGGGATGCGCTTGATCTTCTCGGCCAACAGGTCCTTCTTGTTGAGGAAGAGGATGAGTGAGGTGTTGGTGAACCAGTTGTTGTTGCAGATGGAGTCAAACAGACGCAGGCTCTCTGCCATACGACTCTGTAGAGAGAAGGGATGGAAAGGGAGAGAGAAGAGGCAATCATGAGAAAATTGTTGTTCCCTCACGTGTGACACAGCCTATTGACATGTAAGAGAAAGAGGCTGATGTTGGGCCAAAGCTGAAGATGGTTATAAATTAGTCATTTTTAGTGATTGTGAATATGATTTGCTGTAACTGCTAAATCTTCCAAAAGATTAAATATGTTTCCAAAAAGTCATTGAAAATGAGAACACGATTTGACCCTGTAGTGTAGATTAAAAATCTTTGTGGCAGTTCTTCAGATCTCCACTCGAGCAGCCAAAGGTGTGGTTTATATGTTGTGTAAACATGGACTGGAGACTTGGTCAAAGACCTGCACTTGAACTCTCATCCTGGAAAAAAACAGAGCAGGTCTTCTCTCTCACTTCAAGCTTAGCATGAGTAAAGAACTGTTACTGCCCACATGATGAGCACTAAATGAGTTACTGGAACTGTGCACAGTTAAAAAACACATCAAAGTCTTGTTTTTGAGGTCAAATGATGTACAGATGTACAGATAGCCTTGCCCTCTCTGACGTAAGACAAATGGTTGAAATGAGTATGAAATGTATTTCAAATCAACAGTATCACGTTTCAGGGAATTTTCATGGTATTTTACACTGAACATAACCATGAACAGGAACAATTCTCAGTGTGGATAGATGGACTAAGCGACAGAATAAACTCGATAGGTTGAGTACATCTCTTAAGCCCATCCCAGGCATGACATATTTACTCTACCTTTGAGCTTTAGCCATGGGAGCAAAAGCATAGCCTGCCTTACATTGGCTTTGCCCAAAGCACAACTTCACTGTCTGTTTTCTTTCTATGATTGCAAGATTGTGTTTTTGGAGGCATATTAAATTAAGCAATATACAATCTTGTGGTTCTTAGTTTTCTGCTACCAGACCAAGACCCATTTGTTTGTGCTGCCTCGGAGATGTCAGCTGTGTATTATCCAAACCCCTAGGATACATTTTATTTTCCTCCTAGGATGCTTTCCAAATTCATGAATGGGAGCCAGTTCTGTTAAAATGTGTAGCCATGAGGGCCACAGTCATAACTGTCAAGATCACATGCTCCCAAAAATGCAATTTGTTGTGAAGGTTTGTGTTTCAAACCTCTAAAACACATGAAATACAAATTGCAAAACCAAAGAGGACTGTAGCCCTTTACACTTGTACCCATATACGTGTTGAAAATGGCAGATGTGGGCCCTGATAATTGCCTAAATTGGAATGCAGTGGCTGTACAGTAAAATGCTATAAATCACGTCAGAGCTCAGGCTCTGCGCTTCACAGCGCTGTAGGATTTTGACTGACAGCCGTTCTGAACATGAGCACCACACGAGACAAGTTGCCCCATCACTCCCGCTAATTGAGCAACTTTTGGACATTTTTGTCATCTGAGTGAGGGAAATGCTGTAAATTATTGAGACGTTAAGGAATATAATAAATACTGCTTTGATGTCATACAACAGGCTAGTCTCAGATTAGACATAAACAAATATCCGGGACACTAAAATTAGTATGATATGTTATGTTTGCTATGGCTACATAAGACAGAATTTAACTTAAGGAGAAAAACACTAACGTCTAACAACCCAAAGGTTGTGTGTTCCAATCTCATTACAGACAGCTTCAGCATTTTAGCTCATTTGTAACCTTACAACTACTTACTACTTTTTAGCTACCTTAAACTATTTAGCATGTTAGCTAACCCTTCCCTTCAACCTAACTCCTAAACTCAACTCTAACCTTACCCCCAACCCTAACCCCTAGCCTAGCTAACGTTAGCGTTAGCCACCTAGCTAACGTTAGTGTTAGCCATCTAGCTAACTTTAGCCACAATAAATTGGAATTCGTAGCATATCATTTGCGTATTGTAAATTCGTAAAATACTGTACGAGTTGCAATTCGTAACATACTCTATCATACGAATTGGAATTTGTAACATATCATACCAAATGGATGATGCACATCCACAAATTTAATACATACCATACCAAACGTAACATATCATACCAATTTAAGTGTGCTGTATTTTCGTTTACTATGTTATGTCTACCCCTGAGTCCAGATCGCAGTCATACAAGCAAGCCAAACAGCCATGAGTCCAAATGTGCACTTGACATTTCCATATCATGAAACTAATGTCATATACAGTGTCAATATTTATGATCACTTTGTTTGATATACAGTTACAACATGACATGGTGTCATAGCATGGGTTGTTCTGAACACAATGAGCCTATGTTTGTCTGTTTTGAAGAAAATTTGTCTCGGAACATACGCCTGAATGCACTCATGACTCCTTTCTATGTGCATCACAATTACGTTCTGTTTCTCTGAATTGCCTTGTTATTTTAGAATTTATCTCGTCATGTTGGCAGTAGAACAAGCTTTCAAATTATGCTCACCTGACCCAGATTGATAATTAATATTGGGCCGTTTTTGGATGGTGTAAACAACAACAGTAATTGTGTGATGACGGGGATGCAGGTCTGTGTTCTACACAAAACAACTCCAATTGAACTGCTCTAGTTCCTCAACGGCACAGCTAGGAGAGCTCAAAAAAGCACCTTATAGTTGAAGACTCTTCTTTGAGTCATACAAGTGCATTGAAATAACTCAGGAACTGTGCACACTTTGGAGAGGAGTGTGGCCACTTGGAGACCTCAGTCAGTCCTCTCACTCAAACCCATGTCATTTTTATGAAGTTTTATGAAGGTGGTTAACACGGTCAAGACCTTTCCTTCCTCTGGAGGCCGCCAAACTATATATGTGTGCTATGATCCTCTCACATCTGAGATGTTGCCTCACATGCTGGTCACAAGCAGGAGTTACTATCCTGAAACCAATTGAATCACTTTACAAACAAACACTTAAGATTTTTGATAACAAACCAAACAGTTACCACCATTGTCATATCATTTACAAACATAATTTATTTAGTCTAGATAGCTTTAAGCAGAATGTAGATGCAAGCCTTGTCTTTAAGATCCTGCATGGTCTTGCCCCTCCACCCCTATGCCGGCATATCATGCTCAAGGAAAGCACCTCCAGGAAAACAAGGGCAGTAACTAGAGGGGATTGCGTTGTCCCTTTTCGACACAGTAAAACCGGTCAATCGGCCTTCTCTGTTAGAGCTACAATATACTGGAATGCAACGCCCATGGACTTGAGAAGCTGCACTGATTATTGTACTTTTACATTTAAATTGAAAACATGGCTAAAATCTATCCAAACCTGTACACATTCAGTCTTGTGTCAGGTCAACTGTTGTGTCCTCACCTTTGGTGTAATCATTTCCCCATAATCTCCAAACTGTTCCCTTTCAATTGCTACCATGGTTATGCATATGCTTTTCATATTTCTTCTGTAAGAAACATTTCAATTTAGCCCTATGCATATACAGTAGGCCAATTCCCATGCGTGTAAAGAGTTAACAGCTCCCTAAATCACTGGCATACTGAAATATATATTCACATATTACTGGGGAGAGGAGTTGTTATATATCAAAGAAGAACAAGGAAACAGTTGTTGGTCATGCAGTGAATCATAGTTTGAGCACAAGGGAGTGCTGGGCAGTTGGTGAAGCCAAATGTGAAAAGAACAGTCTGACTGACATCAGTACAGATGCAGCAAGTAGAGCTCTGTCTTGCATGAGGCTTTTCCCAAGATGTACAATATCTATGAGATTAACAAAAATCTGTGGCCTGATAGATTTCATATCCCATTAAAAGTCCCCGGTACTAAAATGACTAACACTAGACATACTGCAAGTGTGTGTGTGTGTGTGTGTGTGTGTGTGTGTGTGTGTGTGTGTGTGTGTGTGTGTGTGTGTGTGTGTGTGTGTGTGTGTGTGTGTGTGTGTGTGTGTGTGTGTGTGTGTGTGTGTGTGTGTGTGTGTGTGTGTGTGTGTGTGTGTGTGTGTGTGTGTGTGTGTGTGTGTGTGTGTGTGTGTGTAAGAGAGAGAGAGATATGGGAGGCTGCAGGCATGTGGTGTGAATCCAGTAGCTTGTGACTGAGTGAGGAGTTCAGTTTGAAGACTGGGCGGCTGTTTAAAAGGTTACACAAAACATCATGGTGCTCTGAGCACATCACAAGATATGCTCAGAGAGAGAGAGAAAGAGAGAGCGATAGAAGGAGAGAGAGCGATAGGTGGGCAAGTGCAATTAAACATAGTTTAACAACAAGAGGGTTGTAGCGTATAAAGTCTCTGTTGTCTCATTTACTTGAACTATAAATCATCCACACTTATTTGTTGTTGCGTACAATATGTAGTGTTTTGCATTGTTAAACAAGGGACTAGGCAAATTAACTCATTTGTATACTGTAAGTTCTATGTTCTATATAAGTTCTATGAACCAATCATCTGAACATACAGACTTGTTATGAATCCGGTGCTGTGGCGCGAGACGCAAGCCTCTTTTCTCTGGCATAAGTAGGCATCCTTGGGGACTGAGCTTAGGACCCTAAGCAGTGTACACTAAATAAGGTCAGAGCCAGAGGCTCCCCCTCCATTTGTTCTCATGGTGTCTACACCAGAACCCTGCTGCGTGGAGAGGAAGGCAGCAGCACACCCACTGTGCTTTGGGACTCTCTACCCTCCTTACCTGTTCACTCCGTCATCGTTAGAGTTACAGACGGAGAGAGGAGGGAAGAGGGGAAAGCAGAGTAGATACTAGGGTAGCAGCACACAGCAGGACGCTTCCCCTCCCCTAGACCCTGAACACACCATCCCTCCCCGTGGCCTATAGGCAGAGCCCCCGCCCTCTCCCTGAGCACACACAGGCCTTAATTAAGATTAAGTATTAATGAGGAGGTTCAATCCTGTGTTAATGCTTTGTTTCAAGTAAATACAAATCTCTGGAGTGAGTGAGGAGCCACCCCTACATAATTCAATTAAGGTTCGATTCGATTGGCACTACCTTATATACTGAAGAAACATATAAACTCAACATGCAACAATTTCAATGATTTTACTGAGTTACAGTTCATATAAGGAAATCAGTCAATTGAAATAAATTCATTAGGCCCTAATCTATGGATTCCCTAAAAACTTGAGACATCTGTGGCATTGTGTTGTGTGACAAAACTGCACTTTTTAGAGTGGCCTTTTATTGTTCCCAGCACAAGGTGCACCTGTGTAATGATCATGCTGTTTAATCAACTTCTTGATATGCCACACCTATCAGGTGGATGGATTATCTTGTCAAATGAGAAATGCTCAAAAACGGGGACGTAAACAATTTGAGAGAAATATGCTTTTTGTGCGTATGGAAACTGTCCGGGTCTTTTATTTCAGCTCATGGAACATAGGACCAACACTTTACATGTTGAGTTTATATTTGAAAGTCTAAAGTCTGGACACACCTACTCATTCAAGGCTATTTCTTTATTTTTAAACTATTTTCTACATTGTAGAATAATAGTGAAGACATCAAAACTATGAAATAACACATAGAATCATGTAGTAACCAAAAAAGTGTTAAACAAATCAAAATAGATTTTAGATTCTTCAAAGTAGCCACCCTTTATAAAGAAAAACCCTTGAATGAGTAGATGTGTCCAAACATTTGACTGGTACTGTATATCCACTGTACATTAAGACATGGGACAAAAATAATACAATTGCCTCAAGAATATCATACACAACGTTTTCCATTATTATTTTTCATTATAATTGCCAGAGCCTCAAAAAAAGGTATCTCTATACACACTACACTTTTATTAATCAAGGTAGTTTATCGCTCTTTCCCTGTTTTGTAATGCTACCTGAATATTTTGAGCTAGCATTACCTCACGTTTTTTCAACCGATGCTCTGTAGCTGTCTTTAGCGCTTGTTACTCCACCCCATCCCTCTCTCCTCTCTCTGTGTCTGTACGCTGTGCTGCTGCTCACTGCAGCCTCATTCAATCAAAAGCTCTGGGCTCTGCAAGATTCAATTAAATGTGCAGCCTATAAACAACATTTAATTCCAGGATAAATTCAATTCAAGAAGCTTCCATGATTAATTTGAATGGATTCAACATTTTACTGTGATTGATTTCCCCAATACACCCCTATACCATAACAATTGTGATTTACAATGTATACATTCCTCAAGGACTCTAAAGTGTCTATCATAGTCCAAAATGTGTATGCTTACACACACCAGTGTTCTAGAATATTGCACTGCTGGCTTTCAAACTTTTCGAATTCTCAGCGCAGCTCAAGCAATTTCTCCAACTGTCAACACATTCAAATTAATAGAGTACGCGTTCCAGAGTCGCGTTGGTTTACTGCAAGGTGCACATTCGATGGTGGTCTGAGTGCTATGTCACAATGGGACGCCGGACTGTCGCGTCTCAGTGTCTGTGGACTACGATTTATGCTTTACACTCACGGCAGCCTGGTCTCATAGACTAGACTTAACATAGCAAATGTAAATTCAAGACACCCAAATTAGTATGATTTGTTATGTTTGGTATGGTAACATAAGACATGTGGTTAGTTAAGGCAGTGGTTGGTCGGGGTGGATGGGTGGTCGTATAATGCAAATGTCTAGCAACCCAAATGTTGTGAGTTCAAATCTCATCACGGACAACTTTAGCATTTTTGCTAATTAGCAATTTTTCAACTACTTACTACTTTTTAGCTACTGTGCAACCACTTAATATGTTAGCTAACACTTCCCTAACCCTAACTTTAACCCTTTAACCTAACTCCAAGACTTAACCCTAACCCCTTACCCCTTTCACCTAGCTACAATTCATAACATACACTGCATGACCAAAAGTATGTGGACACCTGCTCGTTGCCACAAGAGCATTATTGAGATCTTAAATTCGGATCTTAAATTCTGTTTAAACACCTCATAGTTGGTGAGTGTTTCAGTAGCTAACCCAAGAATGGTCCTACTCTGTCATCCTATCTGCTGTGAAACCCAGTTTCCAATTAGACACAATTCCCCATTCATTAACATGAAATTGTATTAGCTTAACTTTTTCAATTATGACTTTCATATTAACAGCGTGAGAAAGTATGCTTACGCTCCTTAGGAGATTTTAGAAGTGTAGAAGTGTGGTCCTATTTTGGATCCTCTGGAGTCACTGGACACTTTAATTTAACACCTCTACTATGTCTATGGGGCTTAGAGTGCAATCACATGTCACTGTAGCAGCTCTGTGAAATGTATGTCCACTGTACACCACTCCAACCAGAAAGCCCTTGTACTTTGTTTTCTCCTCACATGCACACAGTACACACTACCGCATACAAACATGTATTCGTTTACAGTACACACACGCACGTAGGCAGAACACACACATGTGGTTGCACGCGCACACACACCCTCCCTAAATCACAGCTCACTGTCAACAGCCCAGGATTATTAGGAGCATTTGACTGGTCTGTTACTAGGCAACTGAAGCCATGGCAACCAATTCATTATGAAGACAGGGATGGGACAGGAAAAATGCATCAGGGAATGGGTGGGTGGGGAAAGAATTGCAAGACTTTAATTTTTCCCCGCAAAGACAGCCATCCTCTCTAAAAACCCTGTGTAGCATGTCCTACCAGTGATCCAGTACTACACTCCATGTGATGGAATAAGAGAGAGCCGATGTCTCTTTTCCTAGTTCTTTGGTTACAGTACTCTTGATTCTGCACATTCATTTCCTGCTGGTTTCTCAGGTGGCGATGTCATTCAGCCTTCTATTCCATGTTAGTATATCACAATCTGAGGTCATCATGTGTTCCCCTAGCCTCCTGTATTTTTTACATTTAACATCAGCCAATTGCGCATGTTAAAACAGATGTGAAATATTGCAGTTTAAGGCCACCATTGCAACTGGGTCCATTTTGTTATAGAGCATGGTTGAATGATGACTGTGGTTAGTGAGTTATGGACGGTGTACCATAGGGCCGTACAAGCTCCATTAATTAAGTAATTGTAGATCCAGAGCTTTTTCTCAGTGGAGAAACCTCAGCACTCTGCTCCCAGTTGTGCTACACTCTCTAGGAAGCTGTATCTTGCTCCTTTGTGTCCCTCTCTTTCCCTATCGCTCACCTAATCAGTCCGGGTTTCAAATACATGTGTATTTGATTAATTGTTATATAAAATAGCCTACTCTTTGGAAGTATTTTCAAATACCTGGATTAAATGAATGGGAGTGTATTTTGAGCATTTTCAAATACATGCCAATACTTTCCAAGTACATTCCAATATACTACTTTTAAAATAAAACATATCTGAATACTTAATTTAAAATGTCTGTGAAAGTAATTATCAGTCCCATTCTATTTGCCATGGTCTTTCAACCTCAACCCATCTCTTTTGATTAGTAACAGTCCCAAAACCAAAACCATAAAACATACACGTACACTGACAACAAAAAAATGGAATGAGTAAACTGCCTAGAGATAGTGTCAGGGCCTCAGGTGTCTCTTCTTGTCTCAGACAGTCCATCAAAGATACACACAAAAAAGAGTACCTAAAATGTTTTCATGTTTAAGACTAAATTATTCAGGCCCTCTCTGATCCCTCTGATCCCCCTTTCTGTTGTCATGCATGAGAGTCGAGAGAGAGAGAGAGAGGAGAGAGAGAGAGCTCCATTTGAGACTGAGCGGCATCAAGTTGAGAGCTCATTGAGTAATCTAATTCAGAGGCTCACCACAGCCCCTTTCTCCATGTCTCCCTCCCTGCCTCTCTGATTCCCCCTCTGACTCCCTGCCTCTCTGATTCCCCCTCTGACTCCCTGCCTCTCTGATTCCCCCTCTGACTCCCTGCCTCCCTGATTCCCCCTCTGACTCCCTGCCTCTCTGACTCCCCCTCTGACTCCCTGCCTCTCTGATTCCCCCTCTGACTCCCTGCCTCTCTGATTCCCTCTCTGACTCCATGCCTCTCTGATTCCCTCTCTGACTCCCTGCCTCTCTAATTCCATCTCTGACTCCCTGCCTCTCTGATTCCCTCTCTGACTCCCTGCCTCTCTGATTCCCTCTCTGACTCCCTGCCTCTCTGAATCCCTCTCTGACTCCCTGCCTCTCTGACTCTCTGATTCCCTCTCTGACTCCTTGCCTCTCTGATTCCCTCTCTGACTCCCTGCCTCTCTGATTCCCTCTCTGACTCCCTGCCTCTCTGCCTGTCTCCCTGTCTTCAGATGCATTCTCATCTTCCTCCGAGGATTTATGAGACACATTGAGACATAATACTACATTGAGTCAGACACTAATACTTCTAGAGCTGTTTTTGTCATTTCTAACATAGTATGTGCTTGAAGGCTTGAAATACACCAGAACTTAGTTTGCACCAGAACCAAATGTTTCTTTAAACAGAATACTTCATGACGCTGATTGGAGTACTAGGCCACTGTGTAGGCCACTGTGTAGGCCACTGTGTAGGCCACTGTGTAGGCCACTGTGTAGGCCACTGTGTAGGCCTATTACATAGCATCTAATTAACAATGAAATAGTATTCATATTATTCATGGTCATCCCTCAAACCTTCATACCACTTTGGGTTGAAAAAGCCTCTTGCAATAATGCGGAAAGCTGTGGAAACTGTTCCAACAGACATTTCACTAATAAGGGCCCAAATCAGCCGTGCCTGCCAACCACACCCGGAGTTCAGAAATAAGCCTCATAGACAGACAAGGGGAGGAAAAGGGTGAGGCCTCTGATTTCCTCCAAACAATCCCCTTTTCTCCTTCTCCATTCCTCACTTCCTCTCCTTCTCTCTCTTCACCCCCCACTCAGTCAATTGTTCCTGCACCTGTGACGTCCTACTGCTAAACAGTGCCATCGCAAGCTGCTAATTCTCACAGGTACACCCTCACACCTTACACTATGAACTCAATTAACACCTAACTGCATTATCCTCTCAAGAAGGTATTTATAACTCGCTAAAAAGGGCAGCCGGTAGCTTTGCGGTTAAGAGCGTTGGGCCAGTAACTGAAAGGACGCTGGTTTGAATCCCGGGGCAGAGTGGGTGAAAAATCTGCCCTTGATCAAGGCAATTGAGCCTGTGAGTCGCTCTGTATAAGATGACTAAAATGTAAACTAATTGATTTCATGTACTAAATCAGCGAGTGCCTAATACATCTTGTCTTATTTATGTTATATGTGAATTATCAGGCCACAGGAAAGTAGAGTATACACTACCGGTTAAAAGTTTTAGAACATCTACTCATTCAAGGGTTTTTCTTTATTTTTACTATTTTCTACATTGTAGAATAATATTGACGACATCAAAACTATGAAATAACACATGGAATTATGTAGTCACCAGAAAAGTGATTCTTGAAATAGCAACCCTTTGCCTTGATGACAGCTTTGCACACGCTTGTCATTCTCTCAACCAGCTTCACCTGGAATGCTTTTCCAACAGTCTTGAAGGAGTTACCACATATGCTGAGCAATTGCTGGCTGCTTTTCCTTCACTCTGCGGTCCGACTCATCCTTAGATGCAGAAGGTTGTAAAGAGCGGTATAGAGTAGTGTTGACGCAGCAGAGATAAAATCAGGCTCGTGCTCTTGCATGTGTAATCTGCTCCTAATGCTTCTCACAAAAGGTAGCCCTTTTTTGTGCAAATAAAAAGTAAAAAAAATAAACTTTTAGCTCTCTATCTAGGAATACAGTCTTCCCTTTTCATGCTTTCACGGGGTAAAGCTATCATATCCACACAGAATGTCAGATATGCAGTATATTCCTCTTTGAAGGGTTAGTTAGGGTTTGTTACTTGATCATTTACCTGTTTTTAACTCCAACATTCTGAGGACACATGCTAGAGGTCAACTTGGGCCCCTGCCATTTCAAGTCACATGTTGTCTATTAAACTCTGCAGAAATGAGTAGTGGGCCTAGATGTAATGCATCCTGAGAAGTGTGAAAAGGAGAACACCACAGTGCCATATCTAACAGCAGGTCCCAAGGGTGTGATGACAGAGTGTGGACAGGAACTGGCTGGTTGTGTAATGGCAAATGTTGCATGTGTTGCCCAATGGCTTCCCTTACCGTCTGGTTGTCCTCGTATAGCTTGAGGTCATAGCCGCTTAGCTCCACACAGAAAATGATGGCGGTCACGCCCTCGAAGCAATGAATCCACTTCTTCCTCTCCGAGCGCTGCCCCCCCACGTCCACCATCTTGAAGGTGAGCTCCTTGAAGGTGAACTTGTTCTCCACGATGCCCGTAGTCATGTCACGGGAGCACAGGATGTCCTCCACGGTGGGGATGAACTCGTTGGAGGAGATGCGGTCCAGGTCGTTCAGATAGTAGGCAGTGTTATCCTCCAGGTGGTACTCGTTGGAGCGGCAGAAGCACTCCTGCACGCCTGAGTCGGCCCACAGGCGCTTCATGACTCCCTGCAGCTCCTCTGTGATCTCCCCTTTGCTCTCGGCCGGCCCGGTTAGAGCGAAGAGCTGCACGGCGTCATAGGCGCGGTCGGGGTTGTGGAAGTCGATCTTGAGCGTGGCCAGGGCACGGATGATGCGTGTGAGCGAGTCGATGGCGTTGTAAAGGATGAGGGGCTTGTACTCCTTGCAGGCATCCAGATTAAAGCCTCCGCTGTGGATGATCTTCATCTGCTTGACGATGGTGCTCTTGCCAGAGTTGCTGGTGCCCAGCAGAAGGAGCTTGATCTCACGTCGCTGCCGCTGGCTCTCCGAGCGCAGGTGGCGGTCGATCCGGCGGGAGCGCCGCGCCGCCTCCTTCTCCTCCGAACTCTGCCGGCAACCCATGGTCGTCTGCCACGCGGTGAACACCGAGGAAAACGTGGTGATCACAGAGGAGAACGTGCCGGGTGGCAAAAGGGGCGCGTCCGGGGTCAAACTAAAATAATCTGGAAGATCAAAAGGAACAGAGATAAGAGACTAACGAAGAGAGGGATGGATGTCAGAGCAGGAATAGGATTACGTTTGAATCTTCAAAGCTGCAGGGGCTTGATGGGAAGCAAGAGAGACACCTTCCAGTCAGAGCAAACAAAGAGAAACAAGAACCATAGAGCAGGAATGACTCAGGAATATTTCATTCTCCTCGTGATCTAGAGGCTGTGCGTTGGTCCTCTGTGGGTTCATCCCAGGATTTGGGACTGACGTTGGCACAGAGCTCTACCAGGACATGGTGGGATGCCCACACAGAGCCTGGAGCTGGGGCTTGGGCTGGACTGCCTAATTCCACGGGTGCTGGGGGTCATATCAGGGGTCACCCCCTGAGGAAACTTACAGAGCAGGAATGGAGATGGAGGTGTTAGTGAAGACAGTGTTCGGGGATGATGTGTAGGTGCAGCAAATCCCCCTCGCTCTCCTCCCTCATGGCTCTCACGTCACCGCTCCCAATCTTGGTGACAGCAGTCATCCAGGGCAGTCCTTCACGCCTTGTCTACCTCCTCTCTGGGCTATATTCTGCTCCGTTTCCTCCTCGCAGTGGTGCGTCTCAGGAAACTGAAGGCCCTCGTTTCTGCCAACAAAAGAGGGAGAGGAGAGACATGATCAATGAACACAGTCCTGATGAATCAGAGCATAGGAGCCCGAGAGGAAACCGAGAAGTGGAGCTGAGCTGCTTCATTTACGTCTCACAAAACACAAAAAATGCAGATACTAAAATACACACTCAAACAAACATGTAGAGAGAGACACACACAAAGAACACAAAATATCATACCCCCAAAACTGACAGTGTATTTCCACTGCAATGCATGTGGAGCACACAGCACTCGTTCTCTTGGTCAAAGCCCAGACCTGTATCTCGGATCCTCAGCTGTGTCGCCATACTGTCCCTCTCAGTGCTCACTTCCTCTTTACTGTTTCTTTCTAACAGGCGTTTCTCCTATCTATCTCCATCTGCAGCCCTGTGTTACCATAGACCTAGTCAGAGCTGAGTCATACACAAGAAAACACACACACACACACACATATACACACAAACACGCATCCACACACACACGCATCCACACACACTAAAGCAAACCCAAAAGATATCCAGGGTGTGAAACGGAAACACATGCAAGATGAATGAATCTCCCCCTAGCCGCTCTCCCCTCACTTCGCCCCTGGACTCTCCCGCTCTCCTGTCTACCTAAGGCTCTGCAAGCTGATGTCATGTGTGCTGTTTATTTACTATCACAGTGGAAAATAACTGCCTCAAGCCGACAGGTGCCTCTCACTCTTTCATTCCACTGCAAAGCCTGATCTCAACCTCCAATTTGTGATCCTGCAGGTGCATGGTTCAAAACAGTCAGGATTTTTTTTTTTCAGCTTTGGATATCAAGCAGAAAACAAACAGATTGCCTTACAAAAATACTGTCTACAAAAATGCTGAAAACATTTTGCACCATGTGGATTTTTCTGGATGATTAAAATGTTCTTACATCATATAATCACCGTGTGAATACACTGCATTTTATGTGCTGGAATACTGCAGGTAGTCTGGCCCAAAATGATTGGCACCCTTGATAAAGATGAGCAAAAAAATACTGTATCAAATAAATAATAACGACACTGAGTGAACAAAACACTAGGAACATTTGCTCTTTCCATGACATAGCCTGACCAGGTGAAAGCTATGATCCCTTATTGATGTCACTTATTAAATCCACTTCACTCAGTGTAGATGAAGGGGAGGAGACATGTTAAGTAAGGATTTTTAAGCCTTGAGACAATTGAGACATGGATTATGTGTGTGTGCCATTCAGAGGGTGAATGGGAAAGACAAAAGATGTAAGTGCCTTTGAATGGGATATGGTTGTAGGTGCCAGGCACACCGGTTTGAGTGAGTCCAGGACTGCAATGCTGCTAGGTTTTTCACACTCAACAGTTTCCCGTGAGTATCAAGAATGGTCCACCACCCAAAGGCTATCCAGCCAATTTGACACAACTGTGGGAAGCATTGGAGTCAACATGGGCCAGCATCCCTGTGGAATGCTTTCAACACTTTGTAGAGTCCATGCCACGACGAATTGAGGCTGTTCCGAGGACAAAATGGGGTGCAACTTAATATTAGGAAACAGTTCCTAATGTTTTCCACAGTTGTGTCAAGTTGGCTGAATGTCCTTTGGATGATAGACCATTATTGATACACACAGGAAACTGTTGAGCGTGAAAACCCAGCAGCGTTGCAGTTCTTGACACACATACCCCGCTTAAATATTTTGTCTTGCCCATTCACCCTCTGAATGGCACTCATATAAAATCCATGTCTCAATTGTTTCAAGGCTTTAAAATCCTTCTTTAACGTCTTTAATGTTTTGTACACTCAGTGTAGCTCAGTATTTGTATTATTTATTTTATGCAGTCTTTTTTGCTAATCAGAACCAAGGGGTGCCAATCATTTTGGACCTGATTGTATATTACAGTGAATGGGCTGCATTATGAGCTCGGACTCTGATAAATAGATGCACATTGTGACAGGACAGACCGTATGCTATTGGTTGTGTAACAAATGTGAAATCACGCTGTGGCCTAGTTTTGTTGGCCAGACTACCCTCTTCAGACCTGTCACACACAGAGAGAGAGACAGACAGACGGCGAGGGAGAGACTGAGAGGGAGAGACCGAGAGGGAGACAGAGAGAGCATTCCCCAAAGTTAGTGAGGTCCACTCTTGAAAAGACTAAGAGGACTGTCTGACACAGAAGAAACACCACACAACGCAAACAGGAAAGACAGTATTGTTCTTCTGTTTCAGGCACCTGATTGCCCAAGCTCTCAAAATGGCGGAGCCAGCCAAACCAGTTAGAAAGCTGCACATCACTGATTTTCAGAGGCCATAAAAGGAGTTATTACAACGAACGGTGCATGAGCTCATTTCAATGTGCAATTTCAGCGTTCTTCAGCATTGCCATACTGCCTCAGAGGTAATGCTTCTTTAGATAATTGCTGAGGAGGTGGTGGGATGTGTATTTCTTCATGATTACGCAACAATATCCCCACATTTACCGCAGGCTCTTGTGTGTGATATTACCCATTTCCCTCTCTGAATGTACAGACTGTCGTACACTTAATGGTGGGTTTATTTGTTCAGTTAGATTAGAAAGATTGACGGTTTAGGTATTAGTTGAATGGCGAACGAGCATGGTATTTGTCTTTTGGTGTTAACATTACACTTTTGCAAGCATTTAAAGGCAAACATGCAACTGAGCTAAATGATCAAAGCTGAAATACACCAATGGGCAAATTATTTTGATCAGTTCAACTATCCCTTTACTCCCTGTCGCTACATTTTGGCTTGTTTCGGTTGTTCAGTTGACCAGTTAATTCTACATGTAGGCCACTGACTTGATGGCATGACAATGTATGCATTATGTTAGTGTGGAAGCACAAACACCAGGGGCAAGATAAGGCACAAGGTCGGTCGGCAGGCGTTCCACTCTGAACACACAGAAAGTCAGGTATAATGGGCACAGTGGAGTGCCTCCTCTGCTTACGGAACTACAGAACTGCTTGCACTCTTTCTCGTAAGGCACGTGCTAAGTGAGAGGGGGGCATATGGGGTTAGTATCACTTCACAAATATTATTTCAGTCAACTACAATACCCCACCCTTTTTGTGTCCAAATGAAACCGTACTTTTTGAAACCGTTTAACTGGATGCACTTTAAACCTGGTTACCCGGAGCACACTTCACCAGTTCACTGAATTAAGGACAGTAGTTGTGATGTGGAGAATAATGGAGTTGTGTGACGTAGTGAGGGCGTGTCCCTTTTTAAGAGTACGCGAGAGGAGGGAGAGGGAGCGCGGAAGGTGCCGTGGAAAGAGGCCAGGCCAGACTCATGTTTAATGGTGAGCACTGAGGTAATGTGATAGTCAGGGTGAGACCAGCTCCGTCACTCTCTCGCCTCTCGTTCACTACACGACACAAATGGCTTCCTCTCCCTGAGCGCACCTCCTATTTCTAATTCGACCGTGCCGCGAACAATTACAATATCTAATCATTATTAGAAATGAGCAGATGTACTACTGTCACGGTAGTGTAATGGGCTATTTCTGTCATGATAGTGGAAAGCACCAATTTGCCATCAGAAAAAGGTCAATCATATTAGTTTGGGAGGTGATGGTAATCCTCAGAGGGTTGGGTAATAGAAGATTCCTGGTTAACGGACAGAATGCATGCACAGGTCTTTATTACCTGCATGAACAATTAGTTGAAATGTACATTATGTGCAAATTGTGTAAAACCCACACATGCATGACATTGCATCAGCATGTGTAGGTGTTCAAATGGAAATGGAAAATGTTATGTATGATGTTCTTGAAGCAATTGTGTTATTTGTGTCCCATGTCCTAATGTACTGTGGATATACACTAAATAAAAATGCAGTGTGTGAATTGTTGGTCCCATGTTTCATGAGCTGAAATAAAAGATCCCAAAAATTTTCCATACGCACAAAGATATTATTTCTCTCAAATGTTGTGCACAAATGTGTTTACATCCCTGTCAGTGAGCATTTCTCCTTTGCCAAGATAATCCACCTGACAGGTGTGGCATATCAAGAAGCTGATTAAACAGCGTGATCATTACACAGGTGCACCTTGTGCAGGGAAAATAAAAGGCCACTCTAAAATGTGCAGTTTTGTCACACAACACAATGCCACAGATGTGTCAAGTTTTGAGGGAGCTTGCAATTGGCATGCTAACTGCAAGGATGTCCACCAGAGCTGTTGCCAGAGAATTCTATGTTAATTTCTCTACCATAAGCTGCCTCCAACGTTGTTTTAGAGAATTTGGTAGTACGTCCAGCTGGCCTCACAACCGCAGACCAGACCACGTGTATGGCATTGTGTGGGCGAGCGGTTTGCTGATGTCAACGTTGTGAACAGAGTGCCCCATGGTGGCGGTGGGCCTATGGTATGGGCAGGCATAAGCTACGGACAACGAACACAATTGCATTTTAACAATGGCAGTTTGAATGCACAGAGATACCGTGACGAGATCCCGAGGCCAATTGTGAGGCCCATGTTCTGTGACCAGCAGACGCATATCTATATTCCCAGTCATGTGAAATCCATAGATTAGGACCTAATTTATTTATTTCAATTGGCTGATTTCCTGATATGAACTGTAACAAATTGTTGCATGTTGTGTTTATATTTTTGTTCAGTAACGTTATATGATACCAGGACTATCCACACATCACCACTCTTTTTCACATGTAGTATGGACACTATCTTTTCCTTACAATTAATAAATAAAATAGGACTATGAAAGAGGTTGCAATGGGGTCAGTCTGCTAGCCTTCCTTTATTGTCACGGCTGTCGACAAAAGAGGACCAAGGTGCAGCGTGGTGAGCGTACATGTTCCTTTATTAAACAAGACGCCGAACAAAACCATAAACACCACAAACAAACTGTGAAGCTCAAAGGCTATGTGCCCTAAACAAAGTCAACTTCCCACAAACACAGGTGGAAAAAAGAGCTACCTAAGTATGGTTCTCAATCAGAGACAACGATAGACAGCTGTCCCTGATTGAGAACCATACCCGGCCAAAACATAGAAATAGAAAATCATAGAAACACAAAACATAGAATTATCACCCCAACTCACGCCCTGACCAAACCAAAATAGAGACATAAAAAGGATCTCTAAGGTCAGGGCGTGACATTTATCCAATGGGCTGGGCTGAATTAAATAGAATTAATCGAGAGGCACATACAGATTGTAGAGCGAGACAATGAAAGCCAAGCCAGACAATTTAAGAATTGAGGAACAGGCAGGTGCTGTTTTGTGCTAGTGTCATGTTTAGTGATGACAGAGTTGCTAGACAGAGAAGTAATGTTGTTCTCAGGTCATTATGTTTTCAGAGCGGAGTGTGTGATGAGTATGGTTTTTGTTAACTGCCAATGGTTTAAAAATGAGGTGAACAGGTGTGTGTTCATGTTTTGTATTTGAAGAGGGATCATGTTAGGTGTTCAAAGTAGAGCAAACATACTGTACTGTCCATTGTCCAAAGGTTTCTGACACAACAGCCAGCTTGACACGTGTTGAAATAAACATAAGTAATCAAGTAGAAATACAGGTATACAGGAGTATGATTTTCAAATTCAAAAATACACCTGAAGAGGTGTGTTGTTTTAGATATGATAAACTCTGCATACTAGTTGTTCCGAGAGTATGCAGCAGCTCCCCCAGGCCGAGGGTTACCATGCCTACCTTGTATGCCACTGCTCCATCTCTCCTGCCACTGAACAGGCCTGGCTCTGGCAATAAATAGATTATGTAAGTCCTGACAAAAAGCACAATGGCATCTCTGTCTTATTGATGAATACTATTGTTACGTAAAGCATCTCACCAGCAGTTGCATTGTGCGATATGCCCCAGTCCCTCTTCACTCATGTCTACACACATGCATGCCCCCCTCCTCACACGCGCATACCACATGAACACACATGAACACCCCAGGCCTCTTCCCAACAATCACAGTCACTGGTTACTTTACATCACGCTGAGGTTACTTCCCCCCCTCTCCCTCTCTTTCCTCTCCCTCCTCTCTGTCTCTTTTTCTCTCACACTCTCTCTTTCTCACTCCCTTTCTCTCTCCCATCTCTCTCTCTCTGCCAACGGTCCTCCGTGAACCTCACAGACAGTAAACTGTGAAATAGGGATCGTTTTGCACAACGCTTATGGTTCTAATGTTCCATTTACCCATTGGTCCATGACAGTGCAGGGACAGGGACAGTGGTTTTGGGAGAGCGGGAGGGTAGAGGGTTTACTACCTGCTGGAGGCTGGGGTTCCTGTGGTAGCAGAGCAGCCTGGCAGACTGAGGGTACTGAGGACACCAGACTAAATAGTCAGTCAGTAACCGTTGCCCTCCCTGACCTGGCTCCCCCAGTAGACATGAAGACGGTTGAGCTGTGTGACACATTAGCCTATAGTGTTTTCAACCAGTGAAGGCTGCTGAGGGGAG
Source organism: Salvelinus fontinalis (assembly GCF_029448725.1). NCBI lineage: Eukaryota > Metazoa > Chordata > Actinopteri > Salmoniformes > Salmonidae > Salvelinus > Salvelinus fontinalis. The sequence goes on from NC_074685.1 coordinate 28,538,891, forward strand.
GACAGTTCATAATATTGGGTGGATTGGAGTCTATGGAATGGTATCAAACACATCAACGATGTGGTTTCCATATGGTTGATACCATTCCATAGACTCCAATCCACACAATATTATGAACTGTCCTCCCCTCAGCAGCCTCCACTGTTTTCAACCAACAAAATGATTGTTAACGAACAATAATGACCAACTTCCTGGCATTGACAACGTCAATGGAAAGCTACTGAGGATTGTAGCTGACTCTATAGCCACTATTATATATGTCATATCTTTTATCTGAGCCTAGAAGAAAGTCTTTGTCCTCAGGCCTGGAGGAAAGCCAAAGTAATTCCGCTACCCAAGAGTGGTAAAGCGGCCTTTACTCTTTCTAATAGCAGACCTATAAGCTTGCTACCAGCACTTAGCAAACTATAGGAAAGAATTGCTTGGCCAAATACCATACTATTTCTCTGTAAACAAATTAACAGACTTTCAGCATGCTTATAGAGAAGGGCACTCAAAATGTATTGTACTGACACAAATGACTGATGATTGGTTGAAAGAAATTGATAATAAGAAATTTGTGGGAGCTGTTCTGTTAGATTTCAGTGCAGCCTTTGATATTATTGACCATAACCTGTTGTTGAAAAAACTTGTGTTATGGCTTTTCGACCTCTGCCATATCGTGGATTCAGAGCTATCTATCAAATAGAACTCAAAGGGTTTTCTTAAATAGAAGCTTCTCTAATGTCAAACATGTAAAGTGTGGTGTACTGCAAGGCAGCTCTCTAGGCCCTCTATTCTTTTCTATTTTTACCATTGACCTACTACTGGCATTAAACAAAGCACGTGTGTCCGTGTATGCTGATGTACACATCAGCAACCACAACTAATGAAATCACTGAAACCCTTAACAAAGAGTTGCAGTCTGTTTTGGAATGGATGGCCAGTAGTAAACTGCTCCTGAACATCTCCAAAACTTAGAGCATTGTATTTGGTACAAATCATTCTTTAAGTTCAAGACCTCAGCTGAATCTGGTAATGAATGGTATGGCTGTTGAACAAGTTGAGTAGACTAAATGACTTGGCATTACCTTAGATTATAAACTGTCATGGTCAAAACATATAGATGCAATGGTTGTAAAGATGGGGAGAGGTCTGTCCGTTATAAAGAGATGCTCTGCTTTTTTGACACCACACTCCACAAAGCAAGTCCTGCAGGCTCTAGTTTTGTCTTATCTTGATTATTATCCAGTCGTGTGGTCGAGTGCCGCAAGGAAAGACCTAGTTAAGCTGCAGCTCGCCCAAAACAGAGCGGCACGTCTTGCTCTTCATTGTAATCAGAGGGCTGATATAAATACTATGCATGCCAGTCTCTCTTGGCTAAGAGTTGAGGAGAGACTGACTGCATCACTTCTTCTTTTTATAAGAAACAATAATGTGTTGAAAATCCCAAATTGTTTGCATAGTCAACTTACACACAGCTCTGACACACACACTTACCCCACCAGACATGCCAGAAGGGGTCTTTTCACAGTCCCCAAAAAACAGATAAAGCAACACCTCACGGCACAACGTCTCTCCCCTATTTGACCTAGATAGTTTGTGTGTATGTATTGATATGTAGGCTACATGTGCCTTTTAAAAAACATGTTTTATGTAGTTCTGTCCTTGAGCTGTTGTTGTCTATTAATGTTCTGTAGTATGCCATTTTGTGTGGATCCCAGGAAGAGTAACTGCTGCTTTTACAACAGCTAATGGGGATCCTAATAAATTACCAAAATACCGTAATAAGAAAAGCAGCGCAACCTAAATAGGTTGTGAGTAGGCTTGGCTTGGTGAACGACATTACGGGAACAGAAAGTTGAGAGTGAGAAGAGCTGACCTGATGGGACTCGTGATCATTTAGACAGATAAATGTTGGTGTGTGTGAGGCTGTCCAAACTGCCTTTACCTGGCTTTGACGTTTATACAGCGGCATGTGAATCAATGACTGCCCTGGTGCAGTTGTACTTAGAAATGAGATCCAAGCAGCTTAGCATGTCCTTTAATCTATTCTTTGTCGTCATCGTCAAACTAAAAGTAGGATGCCAATCAGATTGTTTTCATATTGAATAAAGTGATTGAATTAGACCACTGTAAAATAAATAAATGTTGAGAGTCAAAAATCATATCATCTTTTTTCTCTTAGGCGACCAAGAAATTCAAGGACCTGTGTTAGAGTGAACTAAATCTGTATCTAAAATTCCTGGGAATTCTAGCTGGTTAGATCGGAGAGAGCTGAGTGACAAATGTACACATTTTCTCAACGTTTAAACAGAATTATTTTATCGTTTAATCGTTAATTACATGTGAATTGACAATTCAGATATATTCATGCATATGACCACTAGGGGGCAATGCAGTTCAAATCTGCAGTTCAAATCTGTCTGCCTACCAGATGGCGCTCACCTTACTGCTGTCCCCCTCCCACTCAGCAACGATAGTAGTTAATGCCGTTTTTACGTTCTCTTCTGTGTGCCTCTCCTCCATGTTCTAAGTGGTCAGTCAGTACATGGTACCCCTCCTGTCTCAGCCTCCAGTAATTATGCTGCAATAGTTTATGTGTCGGGGGGCTAGGGTCAGTCTGTTATATCTGGAGTATTTCCCCTGTCTTATCCGGTGTCCTGTGTGAATTTAAGTATGCTTCCTCTAATTCTCTCTCTTTCTTTCGCTCTCTCTTTCTTTCTCTTCTCTCAGTGGACCTGAGCCTAAGGACCATGCCTCAGGACTACCTGGCCTGATGACTCCTTGCTGTCCCCAGTCCACCTGGTCGTGCTGCTGCTCCAGTTTCAACTGTTCTGCCTGTGGCTATGGAACCCTGACCTGTTCACCGGATGTGCGCTACCTTATCGCAGACCTGCTGTTTTCAACTCTCTGTCTCTACCACACCTGCTGTCTCTAACTCTGAATGATCGGCTATGAAAAGCCAACTGACGTTTACTCCTGATGTGCTGACCTGTTGCACCCTCTACAACCACTGTGATTATTATTATTTGACCTTGCAGGTCATCTATGAACATTTGAACATCTTAGCCACGTACTGTTATAATCTCCACCCGGCACAGCCAGAAGAGGACTTCTCCATCCGGGCCGTCACAGTTTTTTTCGACATAGCATCTTGCAGTCTGGTTCTAGGTATGCCATCAGGGCATTGAAGCCGACATCCTCTACCAATGACAATGGCTGCATTTGAACTGCAATCATTTCTGTAATCAGCACTGTGATTTTCTCACTCACACATTTTTTGTGTGAAAAGCCTGTCTAATGTCTGTTGTTGGGGGCCTGTGCTGCTGCCAGCAACGGTTTGGGTCTCACAGTACCTCCCTGCACTCTGATTTACATTTTGTGTAAAACCCCACCAAAAACCCCACAAAATGTTCTAGATGTTAACGATCCCAATTTAATTTAAATGTTTAACACCTCTAAAGGACACAGAGATGATGGCTTGCCAGCCTTGTGACCAACCAACTGGCCAATGAAACCATTGTTAACAAACTAGTAATACAATAAAAAATGTAAATCAAGACATTTCCCATGAGACGGATCTGGGCCTTCATTTTAGCCAACACAGGCCTTTTGTTCCGATAAATCAGTTGTGAACAATGGGATGAGGCCATGCAATACTACTGAGGCACATACAGTATATGTTGTTCAATTACTTTGAAAAAGCAGGGCTCTGGAATTTTCTGGTCTATAGAGCATTTCTTTTTTGGATTGAAGACACAAATTTTCTATCTTTCTCGCAACAAGCTAGGGATTCTGAGGCACACTGTGACGTCTGACTGATTGAGACAGTACACATGACTTAAATAAGCCAGTTAATTGTTCCTGATAGCTCCAGCTCAGAGCAAAGCACTCTGGGACAGGGAGGCAAAGGAAGATACATATAGAGTTTAGAGAAAGACAGAAGGGTTGATACATTTTGTTGTAAGGGAAAATCAAGTCTGAAATTTCAAAGTGGAAATTCCAAACTTCAGAAGCTTTTTAAAACCTCAAATACACTACAAGTTTTACATTTCCATGAACTCCAATGTTTGTAATCAAGGTAAATGTAAACAAACACTATATAGCCTCAAAACATGGTTCAATCATGGATGGTCAGTCCTTGCATCCATAGCTCTGTCTATGAATTCGAGAGTGATTACATTTCTCCAGCCCATCCCTCAGCTTGTTACCGAAACAGGGGTGGGAAAAATGCTTTGTTATTGTGTCCGTAATATTTGTTCTACTTCCCCAGAGTCAGATGAACTTGTGGATACCATTTGTATGTCTCTGTGTACAGAATGAAGCAAGTTATAGTATGTGTCAATAGAATACAAGGTGGGTGATGAAACTACAGAAACCATTAATTTTCAATGGAAGAGAAGCAAAGTAGTAGGCGGGGGACCGTTGAGCGATGCGAGCATAGGCGAGTAATCGCAACTAAGGCGGGACTTAAATTGGGGAAAGCTGAACTTTATGCAAATATTCTTCAATATCGCGGAGCGATTGACTAATCGAAGCACACTTTATCGTCAAGTCCCTACTGGATTGGCTGTTGATACCAAGCACTAGCGAGCTAGCTTGCTAGCACATACATGAGGGTGAAGCTAGCGTGGCGATGCGAAATACAAGTGCTAGGTAATCCCTGCGTTACAGGGGATTTCCACTATCCAATTCTAGCAAACTGGTCAATCACACAGCGATATCGCTGAGTATTTGCGGAAAGTTCAACTTTCCCCAATTTAGGTCCCACCCAGTTCACGCTGCCCTGCCCATGCTTGCATCTTCCAACAGTCCCCCCGCCCATTTCGCTTTCCTCCATTAAAAATGAATGGGTTCCATTGTTGCATCACCCCCTATCATGTTTAGTGGAGAAGTACTGTAAGTGGTAGTTTCACGAGCTAACGCTTACTAGTGTTTGCGCGTGACTGGAAATCTATAGGCAGGCCTACTCTAGCATATGCTACCGTACCTGTAGACTTCCATTCATTGCGCTAGCATTGGCTCGCGAAACTACCTTCAGCTTCCTCCATACTGCAGACAGAGACATTCAAATGGTATCCACGAGTTCATCTGACTCTGGGTAAGTAGAAAATGGCTTAATTGCCAGAATCTCATAGTATCCCTTTAAAGGTACAAAAGGTCTGGATTATTAAGAACATAATGCTGGTAAGATTCATATTTAATATTTGGGGGGTTAACCTCACTACAGTTTAATAACAGACTAGGAGCTGTGCTGGATCTCGGGAATTTAGAGGGAGCAAAACCCCAATATTGATTTGATCTGTAGCTACAAGAAAACAAGACCAAGTCACAAAATAATAACTGAAACTGATTCAGAGAGAAAAGTACTGAGATTGAGATTGTGGTGGAAACTTTCAATGATAAACTCGCTGTTACTGGAACACTGAGAAATTACTTCAGTAACTGGAGATGATTGATTTACAGTATTTGGTTAAGAGCTAGTGGAGGAATGACCCATGACCACCCTAGATGTTCTGAGGCGTAATTCAACTTTGGTTTCATTGGTGTTGGATTGTATAATAATTCAAAGTGTATTGAATTTGATCCAATAAAGTGGAAGTGCTCACTCAAAAATGTGTTAAAATATAGCTTTAAAATAAGGCAAAACACACATACCAAAACGCAGATACCAGCAGGCTGCCTTCAAAAAACTCGGACAACAACCAGAAAGTCAATTTAATATCCCTCAGGCAGCAGAGAAAAAGATCAATGTCACTCCACTACAACCTTCCATCACAAACAGACAGACAGCACAATGTCCTCCTGCCTCTGAAAATTATGACTGGCTTCATATGTTCAATAAACATGGACATTTCATGAGAATGCTTTGCATGCTTGAGGCAAATGTTTCAACCTAAAAAATTTCCTGTATCGCTGTAGTGAGTCACTGCCGGTGAGCTCACTCATACCATCCTACGTCAGAGCCATAGTAGATGTAGGTCGCAGACTGAGTGATCTTCAGGACTCAGCACTTTGTGTTGCATTATACAAGATTGAGAGTTTGGCCTGAATAGAGTTGTTGCTTCAATATGCTGGTTAGTTGGTGCCCTACTAGCTATGGGTTTCCCATAATAACCCAGATCTGATCCCAGTTCACAATCCTGACGCCCTCAATGTCGTTTGTCCTTGAGGAATGGAATGCTGCTAAAATAGATCAACCCGTTAGAAACAGGCCTCTATATACAGTATCAGAGCACATTATCAGACATTAGTGCAACTGTCAGACACCCAGTAGATGTGGAATATGTACAGATAGAACACTTCATTTGACTAGACTGTACATTTAGAGCACCAGTGACTTCTCAAAGAGCCCTAAATGAGTCCATCATCATCACTGGGCCTGCGTTCGCTCTCCCACATGATAGTGATTAGGGGGAGAGAGCGGGAAGTGTACATTTTCTGTACAGCATTTTCTGTACAGCACTTTGAGATATCAGCTGATGTAAGAAGGGCTATAGAAATACATTTGATTTGATTTGATACATGACAGTGATTAGAGGGAGAGAGAGTGGAGTGTACATGACAGTGATTAGGGAGAGAGGGAGGGGAGTGTATGTATGACAGTGGTTAGGGGGAAAGAGAAGGGAGAGTGTACATGACAGTGATTAGGGGGAGAGAGTGTACATGACAGTGATTCGGGGGAGAGAGGGGGTGTGTGTATGACAGTGATTAGGGGGAGAGAGTGTACATGACAGTGATTCGGGGGAGAGAGGGGGTGTGTGTGTATGATAGTGGTTAGGGGGATAGAGGGGGTGTGTGTATGACAGTGATTAGGGGGATAGAGGGGGTGTGTGTATGACAGTGATTAGTGGGGGAGTGTGTGTATGACAGTGATTAGGGGGAGAGTGGGGGAGTGTGTGTATGACAGTGGTTAGGGGGAGAGAGGGGGGAGTGTGTGTTAGCTGATAACACTTACTGCCCCAAGATGTGTCATCTGACAAAGTCCCCCCAGAAGGACCCAGGATTCCTGTCAAATGAGGTGAGGGGAGGGGCCTCTGGCAGCCTCCTTGGATTCTATATGGATAAATTAATCAGTGCTGCAACCATATCTGGGACCTTGTGTTCAATAAGCAAGTTCAATAAATGTATTATAATCATTCATTTCCTAAACCTTCTGGGGTACATCAGAGGTCGCCCATAAGTTTCTTTCTGTTGTCTCCTGACTCGTGCCAGAACTTTTAATTGGCCTGAGGAAATACCAGGCGTCCTCCCGTGTTCTGGGAGCTGGGTGTAGGATGTGTGGGATTGGGTCATAGTGAGAGCATTTACTCCCCTATTGAGGCTGCTGGGGTAGGACTTCTGGCCAACTTCACAATTACTCTTTACTACCAGGGATAACATCATGGAGGGAATATGGCCATTGCTGAAATGACAGAACACTTGTTCATAACATGTTTACCGCACAGACTAACAATGTGATATACTGTTGTCATGAACTGTTGTTAGACTTACAATTCAAGTATAACTAAACCATGTTTATGATTATCTTCTGTAGGGATTAGGATGAAACATTCAAATAAAGTGTTACCAAACCCATGTCTTAAACTAAGAATACAAAAAATACTTTTGTTGTCCTTGCCTCACCCCACACATCCCAAATATGGACACACACACAGAAAGCACACAGTATAAAGGAATGCTTCCTCAGACAGTACGCTGGCTCAGCTTCTCTCAAAACACACCCACTGCATGCTGGGGGCTTTTGCGCCACACATATCCCCAGGAACTGTAATAATAGTTATTTAACTGAATTATTTGATGAATGTTTTGGTTTTTAACCCCGACAATCATTCAGTTGTTTGAGAACATTTGTGCATGGAACACTTACAATTTAGACTGAAGATCTGGCCTTGACCATTGTGTTTGTTCATGATTTGGTACACTCACTCTCTCGCTTTCTGGCCCTGGGTGGGAGGCAGACACTAGGTTTTCGATTGATTAAGATCCCCAATAACCGATACCAATGTTGACAGCTAATCTTACTGGGGTCTGACACATAATGAAAAATACATTACAGACAAAATACTTTACGTTTTCCATACATTTAAAAACAGTAACATGTAGTCTGTGTGTGTGTGTGCGCATCTATCAGTTACACATACATGTCAGTACATACACTCAACAAGTAGGTCACATGGGTACACTGTTCCTACATCATGGTAAACAATGAAAGGCAGTGTTCATTTTTCATCCCTCCAAAACAGTGGGCTGTAGAGAGGGTTGGGAGCAGGGTAGTGGTGGGGGCTCAGTGTAGTTACTAGCAGATCCTATGTGATAAGGGACTGTGTTTGGTGTGCCTTGCCTCAGCGCCTGCCTGTGCCCCTCTGCCTTCCCGTCCCGCCGATGGAGCGGGTCACACTGAGTCACAAGGCCAGCCGGCGCTGACAATGGCACATTTGTGCACAGACAGAGCCGTGAGCCAGCCCACTCAAGGGAAAGGATGGTAGAAGGTGGAGCGAGTCCAGCAATCTGTGTGTGCGTGTGTTGTGCCTGTATCTATGTCTGTCTGTCCATTTACTTGTGCCTGTGTGTGTGTGTGTGTCTCAATGTCTGTGAAACAAAACTGGGATAGTTATTTGAGTGACAAAGCAAACACTCAGTCAGGCTGCTTTGTAGCTTATTCACTCTTCAACCTGCTTAAAACCAGTTGATAGTATTCTTATTTAACATAATCATATTTCAGGCTACTTATCTTTCCACTAACACAGGCACAAACACAGTTATATTTTTCTCATGACCAGTGGAGGCTGCTGAGGGGAGGACGACTCCCCTGGTTTCCATGTGTTTGATACCAGCCCATTACACTCCATTCCAGCTATTACTATGAGCCGTCCTCCCCTCAGCACCCGCCACAGTTTTTTTTTAACAGAAGGGAAACTGTGGGGGAACAGCCATTTTGTGTCTGCTGTAAGCCACTGACTGTTAGTTAACATCCTGCAGTTGGTGCTTTCATCATTGGGTCAGGATGAGGAAACTTAGCTGGAATAGACTGCAATAGGAAACACCAGTACAGCAGCAGGGTCATCAATATGGGTGCCGTATTGAAAGAATACTGGTCAGTGTAGGGCAGTCTCTCCACACAGCTGCCGCGCCATGAGTCTGGCAAGCAAGCCCCTGGAAAAGACTGCAATGTGCAGTAGAGGTTACTGACAAGCAGTATCAGATATGTTAAAATCAAATTTATGGCATGTTAAGATACAGGGAAACCTTGCACCATATACACCAACTCACAAAAAACGTATTATTCCACACTGGATAAGCCCTCAGTCAAATGTATCCATAAGTACTTCCATAGATCTTGCTGACAGCAGTTGCTATCAGTCATAAGACAAGGCTATCAGTCATAAGACAAGGCAATCTGACATACTTTGTTTCCTCCAAACCTTGACGTTTAAAAAAAATCTGATTCAGACAAAGAATGATATGATGCCAATTTAACATAGTGTTCAAGGGTATCTGTACACATGCACGTGTGCACACACACAAACACACACACATACACACAGTTACAGACTTCTGTTGGCCCATGACCTCCACATCAACGTAATATTCCATTACTAGACCTGCAGACAGTGGTGTCCTTGCAGACTTGCCACCTTCCATCAGTATGCAGGCTTCATTTACTGCTCTGGGACACTTTGGATGTGCTGTCGAGGTTCCTGACCTAAAGCCAGTAGCAGCTATGGTCACAGCACACACAAACATAGTGTACACACCCACATACACATACACATACTCAAACACACACACTCAAAAACTGTCACCTCTCAAACCCTCTCCAACACCCTCAATGGTCCTCCAGTCCAGAGCATCCCCCACCCCTCCCTTCCTCCTCCTCCACCACCACATCCTCCACCACCTCCTCCCCTCCTCCACCACCACTCCTTCCCTCCTCCCTCCACCACCACCTCCTTCCCTCCTCCTCCTCCACCACCACCTCCTTCCCTCTTCCTCCACCACCTCCTCCTCCTCTACCACCACCTCCTCCCCTCCTCCACCACCACCTCCTCCCCTCCTCCACCACCACCTCCTTCCCTCCTCCACTCCTCCCCTCCTCCATCACCTCCTCCTCCTCCGCCACCACCTCCTCCGCCACCACCTCCTCCACTCCTCCCCTCCTCCCCTCCTCCACCACCTCTTCCACTACCTCCTCCTCTCCTCCACCACCTCTTTCCCCCCTCCTCCACCACCTCCTCCTCCACTACCTCCTCCACCTCCTCCACCACCACCTCCTCCTTGTACTCTGTCATATGACTGATGTTATGTGTGAGGAATGGAACACAAAGATGCTCTGTTAGTTCCTTTGCTCTGCCCTCAGTAATTAGTGCTGGGAAGAGGGCCCATCGTCCTCAGGCACACACACAGGGTCCTAGTTCTGAGCGCCAGCACAGATTAGCGAGGGAGAAAGGGAGGAGGGAAGGAGAGAAAGAGAAATTAATTTATGTAGATTTACATAAAACTCAACGATAACCTAATGCTTACTTACTGTAACGTTACTACAAACAGATAAAGCCCCACCCTAATTTGGTTCAGTCCAATTGGCAGTCAGAAATCTAGGAAGCCAGTCAGCATGATGGGTCACAAGAGCCTTGGCACAGTATTGGACCTAGCAGAATAACAAATAAAAAAGGTATATCCTGCTAAAAAAAGGGTTCACAGTAGTCATTATTTCTGTGTTTACTGCATTCCAGAGTAGGTTATCAGAGTTATTCAATTGCTAAAGGAATTAGCAGAACAATTTCATAGAGGCCGGTTTGGTGAATATTCCCACAGCCTGCAGGCCTAGAGTAATATGATACAGTATAACATTAAATGTGTCCACATAAATCATTGTTCTTAAGTGTAAGAGGAGATGGACATATTGTATCATTTCCCGTACTATAATATAATCAATTTAAGTGGTAAAGTCAGCCAAGTCTTCTAACCTACAAGGGCATAGATGAGGGAAGCATATGATACAACCCCAGTGTCCTTCTCAGACCAAAAAACATAGAGACAAACCGGCCACTGTCACTTTAAAGCTACAGCTGTCCCAAGCCATTATGTCTCACAATGGAGGGGAAGAGGCAACCTTACAGAGGGTTTAGGAGGGGTCAAATTGATCTTAACTATTGTTTTTCCTGCTGGATATGTTCCGTGGGGAACTTTACTGGCAGGTTATTAAAAGCCCCATTAAAAATGGCAGAAATCTGTTGTGCTATGCTAGTACTGCTGCGCCCAAATTCCAAGCATGTGATGTATTGTAGACCAATATGCCTATTATATAAGTTTGTGTCTTGTATGACACCACATGGGCAATGGCATCATGTGAGTGTGTGAGTTTAACCAATGTGTGTCAGCAAAACCTTAAAGAGCGCTCAATGAAGGGGTGTGATTTAGTTTGATATGATCCCTGTCATCCATTCTTACTGCCAAGGTTACCAGAGACCTCTGACTTTGTGTTAAGCCCTATTACTGCTCTTTCCAATTCCCTCTCCTCTCAGTCCAACTTCAGGCTTCAATCCCACTCTAATTGCATGGGTTATCAAACTACATCATATTACAGTGTCATCTAGGCTGTTAGCTTGAAAAGCAAGTCTGCAAATAGAAGTCGGAAAATGGGATATGTGAGGAAATATTTTTCAGATCTCTGACCTGTGGTCCGGTAGTTATTTCCTGAGATATACTTATTATTGTGTAACAGAAAATACAGACACAGAATGCTGGGTCCTAGGCTACATGACGTTTTTGTTTGAGGTGATATAATGTACTGTAGGACTGATTAGGCATGTGGTTCTGTCTTTGGTGGACATCTCCCATAGTGCAGAAGGAGCTGTGTCTGACATGGCAGCACCAACCTTCCAAGCAGTGACATCACTATGGATCACATTTCTTCTCTGTAGAGTTACCAGTTTAAATTGTTGACATACCTCCATAACGTAAAGCACACCAAGATTTTAAAGTATGTGAATTGTCTGACCTGACGTTGTTACGTTTGCTTGGTCCATGTCTAATTTTTACCCTACCCGGTCCTTCTGTGTGTACTAGTACCTTCTACGTGTAAACTGAACCTTATGATAGTTTCATCTTCAATGTGTAAGAAATTATGTGATAGCCATATGATAGCCATTTAGATTTAACATGAATAACTGCAAGTTACACTAGACATACAGTACCAGTCAAAAGTTTGGACACACCTACTCATTCAAGGGTTTTTCTTTATTCTTACTATTTTCTACATTGTAGAATAATAGAAGACCTCAAAACTATGAAATAACACATATGGAATCATGTAGAAACTAAAAAACTGTTAAACAAATATTTACATTCTTCAAAGTAGGCACGCTTTGCCTTGATGACAGCTTTGCACACTCTTGGCATTCTCTCAACCAGCTTCACCTGGAAGGCTTTTCCAACAGTCTTAAAGGAGTTCCAACATATGCTGAGCACTTGTTGGCTGCTTTTCCTTCACTTTGCGGTCCAACTCATCCCGAACAATCTCAATTGGTTTGAGGTCAGGTGATTGTGGAGGCCAGGTCATCTGATACAGCACTCCATCACTCTCCTTCATGGTCAAATAGCCCTTACACAGCCTGGAGGTGTGTTGTGTCATTGTCCTGTTGAAAAACAAACGATAGTCCCACTAAGCGAAAACCAGATGGGATCGCTGCAAAATGCTGTGGTAGCCATGCTGGTTAAGTGTGCCTTGAATTCTAAATAAATCACAGACAGAGTCACCAGCTAAGCACCCCCACACCATCACACCTCCTCTTCCATGCTTCACGGTGGGAACCACACATGCGGAGATCATCCGTTCACCTACTCTGCGTCTTACAAAGACACAGCTGTTGGAACCAAAAATCTCACATTTTAACTCATCAGACCAAAGGACAGATTTCCACTAGTCTAATGTCCATTGCTCGTGTTTCTTGGCCCAAGCAAGTCTCTTCTTATTGGTGTTCTTTAGTAGTGGTTTCTTTGCAGCAATTTGACCATGAAGGCCTGATTCACGCAGTCTCCTCTGAACAGTTGATGTTGAGATACTTGATGTTGAGTTACTTGAATTCTGTGAAGCATTTATTTGGCCTGCAATTTCTGAGGCTGGTAACTCTAATGAACTTATCCTCTGCAGCAGAGGTAACTCTAGGTCTTCCTTTCCTGTGTCAGTCCTCATGAGAGCCAGTCTCATCATAGCTCTTGATGGTTGTTGCGACTGCAACGTTCAAAGAAGAAACGTTCAAAGTTCTTGAAATATTCCATATTGACTTGGCTTGACTTGATTAAACTACCAACGGGACATTCAAAACTGTAATATCTTATGCTTCACAGAGTCGTGGCTGAACGACAACATTATCAACATACAGCTGGCTGGTTATATGCTGTATCGGCAGGATAGAACAGCGGCGTCTTTTAAGACAAGGGGCGGCGGACTATGTATTTTTGTAAATTTCAAAGGAAGTCTCGAGGTTTTGCTCACCTGAGGTAGAGTATCTCATGATAAGCTGAAGAACACACTATATACCTAGAGTTTTCATCTGTATTTTTCGTAGCTCTCTACATACCACCACAGACTGATGCTGGCACTAAGACCACACTCAATGAGCTGTATTCCACCATAAGAAAACAGGAAAACGCTCACCCAGAGGCGGCACTCCTAGTGGCCGGGGACTTTAATGCAGGGGAACTTAAATCGGTCTTACCAAATTTCTAACAGCATGTTAAATGTGCAACCAAAGAGAAAAAATCTGTGGAACACCTTCACTCCCCACACAGAGACGCATACAAAACTCTCCCTCACCTTCCATTTGGCAAATCTGACCATAATTCTATCCTCAAGATTCCTGCTTAAAATTAAAGCAGGAAGCACCAGTGACTCGATCAATAAAAAAGTGGTCATATGAAGCAGATGCTAAGCTACGGGACTGTTTTGCTAGCACATACTGGAATATGTTCCGGGATTCCTCTGATGGCATTGAAGAGTACACCACATTAGTCATTGGCTTCATCAACAAGTGCATCGATGACGTCATCCCCACAGTGACTGTACGTGAATACCCCAACCAGAAGCTATGGATTACAGGCAACATCTACACTGGGATAAAGGCAAGAGCTGCCACTTTCACGGAGCGGGACTCTAACCCGGAAGCTTATAAGAAATCCCGCTATGCCCTCCGACGAACCATCAAACAGGCAAAGCACCAATACAGGACTAAGATCAAAATGCACTACACCGTCTCTGACGCTCGTCGGATGTGGCAGGGCTTGCAAACCATTACAGACTACAAAGGGAAGCACAGCCAAAAGATACCCAGCGACACGAGCATACCAGACGAGCTAAACTACTTTGATGCTCGCTTCGAAGCAAATAACACTGAAACATGCATGATAGCACCAGGTGTTCCGGAAGACGCTCTCCGCAGCCGATGGGAGTAAGACCTTTAAACAGGTCAACATTCACAAGGCCGCAGGGACAGATGGATTATCAGGACATGTACTGTGACAAACTGGCAAGTGTCTTCACTGACATTTTCAACCTCTCCCTGTCTGAGTCTGTAATACCAACATGTTTTAAGCAGACCACCATAGTCCCTGTGCCCAAGAACACTAAGGTAACCTCCCTAAATGACTACCAACCTGTAGCACTCACGTCTGCAGCCATGAAGTGCTTTGAAAGGCTGGTCATGGCTCACATCAACACCATTATCCCAGAAACCCTAGACCCACTCCAATTTGCATACCGCACTAACAGATCCACAGATGATGCAATCTCTACTGCACTCCACACTGCCCTTTCCCACCTGGACAAAAGGAACACCTTCAGTATGTGAGAATGCTATTCATTGACTACAGCTCATCATTCAACACCATAGTGCCCACAAAGCTCAAAAATAAGCTAAAGACCCTGGGACTAAACACCTCCCTCTGCAACTGGATCCTGGACTTCCTGATGGGCCACCCCCAGGTGGTAAGGGTAGGTAACAACACATCCACCACGCTGATCCTCAACACAGGGGCCCCTCAGGGGTGCGTGTTCAGTCCCCTCCTGTACTCCCTGTTCATTCATGACTGCACGACCAGGCACGACTCCAACTCCATCATTAAGTTTGCCGATGATACAACAGTGGTAGACCTGATCACCAACAACGACAAGACAGCCTATTGGGGGGTGCTCAGAGACCTAGCCATGTGGTGCCAGGACAACAACCTCTCCCTCAATGTGATCAAGACAAAGGAGATGATTGTGGACTACAGGAAAAAGAGGACCAAGCACGCCCCCATTCTCATCGACAGGGTTGGAGTGGAGCCGGTTGAAAGCTTCAAGTTCCTTGGTGTCCACATCACCAACATGGTTCAAGCACACTAAGGCAGTCGCGAAGAGAGCACAACAAAACCTATTCCCCCTCAGGAGACTGAAAAGATTTGGGATGGGTCCTCAGATCCTCAAAGAGCAACATCGAGAGCATCCTGACTGGTTGCATCACTGCCTGTATGGCATTTGCTCGGCCTCCGACCGCAAGGCACTTCAGAGGGTAGTGCGAACAGCCCAGTACATGACTGGTGCCAAGCTTCCTGCCATCCAGGATGTCTATACCAGGCGGTGTCAGAGGAAGGCCCTAAAAATTGTCAAGGACTCCAGCCACCCTAGTCATAGACTGTTCTCTCTGCTACCGCACGGCAAGCGGTACCGGAGCGCCAAGTCTAGATCCAAGAGGCTCTAAAAAGATTCTACCCCCAAGCCATAAGACTCCTGAACATCTAATCAAATGGCTACCCCCCCACCCCCCCTTTACACCACTGCTACTCTCTGTTATCATCTTTGCATAGTCACTTTAATAACTCTACCTACATGTACATGTTACCTCAATTACCTCGACTAACCGGTACCTCATCACATTGATTCTGTACCAGTTCCCCCTGTATATAGTCTCGCTATTGTTATTTTACTGCTGCTCTTTAATTACTTGTTACTTTTATTTCTTATTCATATTTATTTATTTTTAAATGTTTTAACTGCATTGTTGGTTAGGGGCTCGTAAGTAAGCATTTCACTGTAAGGTGAAATTGGATTTGTATTGTATTGTTGTATTGTTGTATTCGGTGCATGTGACTAATAAAATTTGATTTGATTTGATCTGTCTTCCTCCAGAGATCCCAAAGCATTGTGGGATTTTCTTCCTCCATTTTTAGATGTCTGAGGGCCTGGATGTTGGCTGTTTCACTTCATTCTTTCAGACTATCGCATGCAGCCAGTTCTTTAGTCTGCATCATCCATCATCTCCGGTGACACTCGGCTAAACAGCCCTGTCCCCTCAATGTTTCTCATTACATTCTCTCCATCTCTCCTCTCTTGTCCTGTTTTCCTCCTGTTTCCCAATCTCGTTCTCTCTCTCTTTCCCCATTTCTCTCTCTCTCCACTGCATCAACCTCATCTGCCTCCCCACTGTTAAACCCCCTAGCCCCTCGACCCCTCCCTGCGCAGGTTATCGCTCTCTCTCTCTCTCACTCACACATACACACAAACACACACAGAAAGACTCCTGGCACTGCACTGCTGACTCTGACCCCTCTCCACAAGCCACGGTAATGCCTCATTACAGATATGAGGGATTTTTTAAATAAAACAAATGACCCTCAGTGCTGTGGCCGATGGAGAGCAGCGAACACACACACTCTCTCACTTTGTCACAATCACACTTATGCACACACATCACAAATACACCTCCACACACACCCATCCCGGGTCAAAACAGTTATCGATCGAAGTGCTGATGTTATTGTTGATGTGGGCTGGCAGGCGGAGTGCTGCTAAATGCCGATGTGAAGCCAATGTCCAGTCCAGTGCCTGCCTGCAGAGCAACGCTCCACGGGGTGTGTGCTCCTCCCACCGCAGTGTCACATTCACTGTCTAACTAAGGCAGTCATGAGAGCCATACAGCAGATCCTACGTGACAGTGCTTTTACTGGCTCTCTTCTCTCTCTTCCATGGTCGCTGGGATGGACAGAGCATGCACACATACACCTTTGAGGTATCCTTCCGATTTCACATAAACAAAACATTACAGACAACCATATGTATCAAGGATGTATCAAGGATGTATCAAGGAGGAGATGTACACCACAGATAGGCAGACACCAGCTCTCCTTGTCCATGTCTATATCTACATAGAGAGCAGGGAGGGTGGAGGAGGGGACTGGAGAAGCAGCCTTGCCTTGGTTCCATCTCAGAACATCACCATCCTGAGCTCAGCTGAGAGGGAAAATGTTCTGTTCCTCCGTATTATGAATACAGTCACATAGCAATTCCTCACCCCACCCAGAAAAACAAAGGGGGCCCAAAGGAGGCCAACTTAGCAGTGATGACAAAAAAAGGGTGTGTGAGAAAATAAAGCAGGCAGGCTTACCGTTTCACCGTCCAGCGTCCATTCACCAGGGATACTGCAGACAAACACTTGCTGGAAGAGAAAGGCTGTGTGCACTCCACCCTTAGTCCAACATCCTCCTGTCTTTCACACTCTCTCTCTTTCTATTCCCCTCTTTCTCGCCTTTCTTATTATTGTCTGTGTTCTATTTCCTCTCTTGTTTGCTCCAAGGCAGTTGAGACACTGCAGCGGTGGGGGAGGAGGGTGTGTGTGCATGTGTGTATGTGTGCGTGTTTGAGTGTGTCAGAGAGCGGAGAGAGAGAGAAATGAAGGGAGGAGTCAGCAGGGATAGAGAGAAGGGGAAAATGGACAGGATTAAATCATGAGAGAAACAGAGAAAGAGGTAAAAGGGCACCAAGTTAAACAGAACATAGGGCTGTGACAAAAACAGGATACAATAGAAACTGTCTGCTGCAATGAGAAGGGGAAACAGACAGAGACCCCTATGAGAAGCAATGGAAAGGACAGCTTATGTGTGTGTTTCAATGTATAACAGCCCTGCTTATTCTCTTTCTCTGGTCTATGACAAGTCAACAGCAAGATTGGTTGTGATTTCATTGATGGCTGAAATAGCATGCACGAGAGAGAGAGCAAGAGAGTGGGAAGGGGAGAAGAGAGGAGAGGAAGGGAGGGAGAGGAGTGATGACGATATGGGGCTGGGAGGGGGATTGGATAATGGTGTAATGTGCTGTTTCCGTGCCAACTGTTTCTGTGACAGAGGGACCACTTCCTTTACTGCTATTGGCTCTAACCAAGAACAAATAGATATGCTGACAAATAAAAAATCATACCTACTATGCGATGTGAAGGGGTAGGGCTTGCTGTTCTCCTCAGCTCTCATCTATCTTTGGTAAAAACGGGCCTTTTGTGTCCTGCTTATACCCATAATAAGGTAGCACACACAGGCACACACAGGCACACACACACACGCACAGGCACAGGCACAGGCACACACACACACACACACACACACACACACACACACATACAGGTTATAGTGCTTAAGCCGCTGCATGAAGCTAACTGCACATCCATCATTAAGGATATGGGTTGTGTGTAATGAGCCTCCTCCCGCCACACACATACCCCCTGGCTAGGGGAAATAAACCCAGTATCAGATTGCTGGGGGTGTAGTGAGGAAATGAGAACTGTAATTAGAACACCTATACCATGCTGTCAATAAATTCTATTACAATGAACAAAAATAAAACGCGACACCTAAAGTGTTGGTTGCATGAGTTGAAATAAAAGATGCCAGAAATGTTCCATGTTGTGCACAAATGTGTTTGGTTAAGGAGCATTTCAAGAAGGTGATTAAACAGCATGATCAATACACAGGTGCACCTTGTGCTGGGGACAACAAAAGCCACACTAAAATGTGCAGTTTTGTCACACAACACAATACCACAGATGTCTCAAGTTTTGAGGGAGCATGCAATTGACATGCTGACTGCAGGAATGTCCACTGGAGGCCAGAGAATTGAATGTTAATTTCTCTACCATACGCCACCTCCAACGTCATTTTAGAGAATTTGGCCGTACGTCCAACCGGCCTCACAACCGCAGACCACATGTAACCACGCCAGACCAGGACCTCCACATCTGGCTTCTTCACCTGCGAGATCGTCTGAGACCAGCAACCCGGACAGCTGATGAAACTGTGGGTTTGCACAACTGAAGAATTTCTGAGCAAACTATCGGAAAACGTCTCAGGGAAGCTCATCTGCGTGCTCGCCGTCATTACTAGGGTCTTGACCTGACTCCAGTTCGGCATCGTCACCAACTTCAGTGGGCAAACACTCACCTACACCTTCGAAGGCCACTGCCACCCTGGAGAAGTATACTCTTCACGGATGAGTCCCGGTTTCCGTAACGAGATACCGTGACGAGATCTTGAGGCCTGTGGAATCCCATTGTGACGTAGAGGGGGACACTATTTGGCATGACAGGCCCATTGTCGTGCCATTAATTTGCCGCCATCACCTCATATTTCGGCATGATAATACACAGCTTCTGATAATCCAGCCTGACAGGCAGATGCTGTGACGGGGACCGGAAGCTTGCCATTGTCCCACCATAGCCTCTCCCTCCCTGTTGGCTACTGAGTTATAGATCATTAATGAGCTAATACTAGCTACTCGATCTTATCAGACAGTTTCTCTCTAGTCTCTCTCTCTCTTTCTGTCTGCTTCTCACTCTCACCCTGTAAGGAAGACTGAAAGTGAGTAATTTCATCTTCTTCATAATCCTTCCAATTTCAGAATCAGTAATCTGTCAGTGGTTTTTTTTTTGTTCAAAAGAGGTGAAGCGGTATAGAGCTAGAAATGAAGAGGACGAGACGGGCTTAACCTATTTGTCTCTTTACTAGAAAGTTATAACCTCCATTAAGACAATGGGATGTGGCAAAACTTAAATATAGAGAGGGCATATGGTCCAATCCACAGTTTAGAAAAGTTTGTGGTCATACGCACATCTTTAAAAAACATAGGTGCTGGGCTAATAAAGAATACTAGTATAGAACAAGAAGGACCGCACACTGTTAAAACTCCCAATTCACCGCTTTATGACAACGTTTCGAAATGTCAATAAAGCGGTGAATTGGGAGCTTTAACAGTGTGCGGGCCTTCTGGTTCTATACCCAATCCACAGTTTGCCACCAAAATTGGTCCTGTCATTCCAATATCTCTCGAGTAATGACATGAAAAATTGGCATGAAAAAGCCTCTCTGAAGTGGCCTCATAAGTAATCTCACGCACCAGTCGGCTCGCGCTAGCAATTCAAGCCTGGAGACAAGGTTACCTCATATGAAAACAATGTCTTCTTGACCCAATTCATTGCCACTATCATGCAACTTTCACCACAACACGTTCACCAGTTACAGGAGGCTGCTGAGGGGCGGATGGCTCCAGCCATTACCATGACCCCGTTCTCCCCAATGAAGGTGCCACCAACCTCCTGTGGTTCACCTACAATAGAACCCAGTCTTTGTGACAGTCTTTATGTATGTATAGCATCTTGTCATCTTATACCTAATGGGATGTAATAGATAAGTGCCCTACATTTACACATACAGTTGATTTGACATACGTGGCCTGATTTATCACACATTGACACTGGTACAAAGTGCATAGCCTACAGTTATTTTCATTGAGAAATAAAACACAGATGTTGACCAAAAGTACATAAAGGTTCTGAGAATGCCTAAGACAGTATTGTGGTCTATCTTTGTTACTTTAGTTCTGATTTCACCTGAAAATACAAGGCATACAATATTTGCTCTGGTGCCCATACATACTTGTTATATGTTCAAGTGTGTATCGAGGGCAACAGTGAACCTGACACAATGCTGTAAAGCTAAAGAGACTTCCTGTGTGAGTTAGTCACATGGCTTTCTTCAATCTGCAGAGGATAATCTCTGTTATGCTGATGATTCTGCTGAGATAAAATGGCTGTCATTGAAAAATGTCCTGTGGATTTACTGTAAACTACATTTAGAATGTCTAGATATTTGCCCTTATGAGTAAATTAAAGTGTGTGTGGGGGAAAAAGACTGAGACATACAGTCTTTGACAAAGTAGCATTTTGACAAAGAAGCATATCTGATCATATACAGGAAATATATATGTTAAGAAACCTTTAAGTCATGCAACCAGTTCTGTATATCTTGTGTTTATCCTCTTAGCAGAGCTCTCACTTTCTCAACATCATCTCCAGTAATAGAGGATGAACTGAAAGGGCAAATGATCACCAGCTATCAATGTCATATCATTGACAGAAACATTTTTCAGCACCGCAAAGCACAAGCACACATCCAGCTAATGACAAAAAATGAGTGGTATTTTCCAACTTGCCCTCTTGTAGACTGTAAAAATATTTTTCACGTATTTCATGACAAACTGTCAGAAACATGAATTTACTAGTATTGTTTATTTAAAAGCTAGAGGTAACCTTCTCAATATTGTTTGTCATCATTGTTCTGTTTGTCATCATGAACCACCCTCTGTGTCCCTTCTGTGCACCGCTGCTCTCATTTAGGGACAGATACAAGTACTAGATACAGATTCATAATAATGATTGTCCCTTCCAGTGTCCCTCGTGACCCATCCCCTCTCTCCCCTCTGTCTCTCTGTCTACCCTCTCTAACACTATTGCTTCATCTCTCTCTCTCCCTCTATCC
The DNA here is from genome assembly GCF_029448725.1 of Salvelinus fontinalis. Classification (NCBI taxonomy): domain Eukaryota; kingdom Metazoa; phylum Chordata; class Actinopteri; order Salmoniformes; family Salmonidae; genus Salvelinus; species Salvelinus fontinalis. The sequence goes on from NC_074685.1 coordinate 28,560,491, forward strand.
CTCTGATTCTGTCTCACCCTTCCTCTGTCTCTCCCCTTCTCTCTCAGATGGTCTCTATGCCACTCTCCCAGCTTCCTGTCTCTCTAATCCTTAATCCTGTGGAAATCGGTCAGGCGGAACGGGGCAGCTTTGATCAGGCTCTCATATCAGACGTGGTAACAGTGTCGGCTCCCCCGGATCTCACAGAACCCTGGAGCCCAGCGGTATGGAGCCAAGCAGGGCATAGTCGAGGAGCTCCAAGCAAGAGGACACACCCAGCCACCCAGCCCGCCCTGGGAGACAGGCAGACTGCCACCTCAGCCACAGCACCAGGACACCAGCCTCTGTTTCCAAACATTGCATCATCACAGCGGCATCAGTGACAACTGAGTAACCCTGTTGTATCATTTCACTACGTGATATCTGCATTGTTTTTCCACTTAAGGCAAGCAGTGGCTTTCAGTTTCGAAGAAGATCTTCCATCCCTAGACAATGTGACTCAAATCTGTATGGATGTCGTAAAACAGCCATTGTTGTTGTCGATCCCGTCCCTGAGAATGAGTTTCTGGTGTCTGGCATTGTGTGGCACAGCCAGTGATAATATCTGCTGCCCGCCCCGTGGCAGCGATGCTGTCTCACCCTTCCACCTGTTGGGTAAGGTGGCACATGTGACAGGAACAGGAAAGCTAGACTCCTGTAAAGGTCAGGTTTGCTAAGGACATCCACCAGAGAAAGGTCCAGACACGGCACAGCTTGTACTGTGTCAAACGGCTTCCCCCTGACACCCACACTCTTCCCTGTCTCGGACTCCTGTCCTTATCAAGAACCTCAAGTACCTCGTACCTCTGCACATTGATCAAGTACTGGTACTCCCTGTATATAGCTCAATTCTTGTGTATTTTATTTTATTCCTTGTATTAGTTACTATTTTACTTTTTATAATATTTTTTTACACTCTGAATTATTGGAAAAGGTTAGTAAGCAAGCATTTCAGTTTAAAGTCTACAGGGTGGCATGTAGCCTAGTGGTTAGAGTGTTGGACCAGTAACCGAAAGATTGCAGGATCAAATCCCTGAACTGACAAGGTAAAAATCTATTGTTCTCCCCATGAACAAGGCAGTTAACCCACTGATTCCTGGTGGGCTGCCATTGTAAATAAGAATTGTGATAAATAAAACATAAGCATGTACTAGTACTATGGAAAAGAAAACCAATCTCTCAAATTTTTGTCAGGCACCCAATGCTGCTGTAAATGGGTAATGCATGTCTTCCGATAACATTAAAGGTTAACGGTCTGGGTTATGTGGTGTAAAAGAGGATAATGATATCAGACAGAGGAACATAGGGTGTGTCAGTGTTAACAGGGATGTCGCTCCCCTTACTCTACATGATCGGTGGGCTGGAGCTCTCTCCCTGCATCCACTACAATACTGACACTGCGTTCAGACCCCATTTTAATAATCAGTTCAGAAATGTAATCAGGTGTTTTGAATCAGCCTGAGAGACTGTCGCCCAGCTGTGAACAGGATGTGCAGCATCTGATATGACCCACTATCACAACTTATTCTACATCTCCCTCTCTCACTCGCTCTCTCTTCAGATGATTTTCAAACCACTGCTCATTTCCTTCAGGGGGGGTTTTGAAACAGAAATTAGCACAGTGCAGTTGGTGAGATGATTACATATTTGACTAACACATTTGATCACCCACCAGTTCTCCAAAAATGATCTGCATTGGTATAACTCTGATTGTGCTTCTCCTTCGAGAAGTTCATCCCTGTGCCCTTGGCCTTCATTAGACAGAGAGAGCGAGAAAGATTCTTCCACATAAAATGGTTAAGAGCAATACATCCCCAACCAGAGCTTGGATGCTCTACATCATGGCAGCTAGGACAGATGTACTGGTGATGAATGGGTATTTAATGAGCAGGGATGACACATGAAACAATGAGAGCAGAGAGCAGAAGCAGTGGGTGGCAGGCCTGAGTAACAGAAAATGTTCAATCACAGATTTGGTACAAAGGCGTGCATCAGAGAATGAGCACTCCCCTGTTGACCTAGATAAAATCTAACAGCAGGCATCGCTCTATCTCCATCTCCCGCTTCCTCAATCGTCTCTTCTCTGTTTGTCTCTATAGCTCACTTCCTCACTGAAAAACATGTATGTAGGCATAAAAAGGAAAATAATATTCAGACTACTATAGTTAGTAGACAGACACGCAGATGATGCAGCAACACATTGGTGCCTCTCCTACAAGTCCCTGATGTTGGATTGTGTTTGTGTGGTCATTTTCTGGGATGTGAGAATGTAGATGGGTTGTTGAGATGATCAATGGCAGCGGTTCAGGTAAAAATCATTCACTGAATGGATCTGGTCCTCTATGGTTCCTGTGCTATCCTCATCTGCTTTGATACCTGCTCCACCCTGGTTTGAATGTAAAGCCCGACATCTAGTGGCCAAATATAATAATGTACCCCATCAATATATTGTATTTTTTCACCTAACTATATCAAATCTTAGAACATTACATTTACATTTTACATGTCAGAAACTGGCACTAAGTGAATATAGGAGAGGGGTCATATAGCTAGCTATGACAAACTTTTTCAATAATCCTTTTCTGAAAGTCTGCATTACATATTTTTTGTAATTTTATTGCACTCTAATCCACTTCTGAATTTGTTTTGCGATGCATCAAAACAGATGTATCTAACTTAAATTACAACAGTATTACCGTTCTACAGTTTGGCCCCAAAAAATGGTATTGCATTAACAAAAATAGGACTGTATTATATACTGTAGACTTACTATGAATTACAGCTGCCATGCATTTGACTTGCTGCGCCATATGCATATGGCAGTCATGTATCTCACAAAGTGCCAAAGCCTTGTGCAAACAAACAGAGCTTTGAGCTTATCTCTTCCACACACACAACTGCAGAGTGTAAAAACATACCTACAACAACATCCCTTTTCTGCATACTACAGGTAGTGCTTCACGTCAATGTTACCATTGGTGACCCAAGCATCAGGGTCACAGAAACTGTAACTGGGTGTTATGAAAAGTTTACAACCTTGTAACAATCAGTAATGTAACAATAATGGAGCTTGGTTACATGTATATTACATGAAACAGCCTCTTGAATAACTGAATCTGTACAGGAAGTGTAAAAAATATGTTATAACATGTGTGCTAGAATGTAGATTCTACTGGCTGATCTCTCTGACTGTTCCCCTTTCCAAGAACCAAGGAAATTCATTTTAACATCCATCTCTGAAAAAAATCAAAAGAAATTGTATGAGTCACATGCGCCGAATACAACAGGTGTTACAGTGAAATGCTTACTTACGAGCCTCTAACCAACAATGCAGTTTTTAAAAATACGGATAAGAATAAAAAATAAAAGTAACAAGTAATTAAAGAGCAGCAGTAAAATAACAATAGCGGGGTACCGGTACAGAGTCAATGTGCGGAGGCACCGTTTAGTTGAGGTAATATGTACATGAAGGTAGAGTTATTAAAGTGACTATGTATAGATGATAACAACAGAGAGTAGCAATGGTGTAAAAGAGAGAGGGGGGGGGGGTCAATGCAAATAGTCAGGTAGCAATTTGATGAGGTGTCCAGGAGTCTTATGGCTTGAGGGTAGAAGCTGTTTAGAAGCCTCTTGGACCTAGACTGAGCGCTCCGGTACCACTTGCTCTGCAGTAGCAGAGAAAACAGTCTATGACTAGGGTGGCTGGAGTCTTTGACCATTTTTAGGGCCTTCCTTTGACACTGCCTGGTATAGAGGTCCTGGATGGCAGGAAGCTTGGCCCCAGTGATGTACTGAGCCGTTCGCATTACCCTCTGTAGTGCCTTGCGGTCGGAGGCCGAGCAGTTGCCATACAGGCAGTGATGCAACCAGTCAGGATGCTCTCGATGGTGCAGCTGTAGAACCTTTTGAGGATCTGAGGACCCATGCCAAATCTTCTCAGTCTCCTGAGGGGGAATAGGTTTTGTTGTACACTCTTCACGACTGTCTTGGTGTGCTTGGACCATGTTAGTTTGTTGGTGATGTGGATACCAAGGAGCTTGAAGCTCTCAACCTGCTCCACTGCAGCCCCGTCGATGAGAATAGGGGCGTGCTCGGTTCTCTTTTTCCTGTAGTCCACAATCATCTCCTTTGTCTTGATCACGTTGATAAAGAGGTTATTGTCCTGACACCACACGGCCAGGTCTCTGACCTCCTCCCTATAGGCTGTCTCGTCGTTGTCGGTGATCAGGTCTACCACTGTTGTGTCATCGTCAAACTTAATGATGGTGTTGGAGTCGTGCCTGGCCGTGCAAACATGAGGGAACAAGGAGTACAGGCGGGGACTGAACACGCACCCCTGAGGGCCCCAATGTTGAGGATCAGCATGGCGGATGTGTTGTTACCTGCCCTTACCACCTGGGGGCGGCCCGTCAGGAAGTCCAGGATCCAGTTGCAGAGGGAGGTGTTTAGTTCCAGGGTCCTTAGCTTATTGGTGAGCTTGTGGGCACTATGGTGTTGAATGCTAAACCGTAGTCAATGATTAGCATTCTCACATAGGTGTTCATTTTGTCCAGGTGGGAAAGGGCAGTGTGGAGTGCAATAGAGATTGCATCATCTGTGGATCTGTTGGGGTGGTATGCAAATTGGAGTGGTTCTAGGGTTTCTGGGATAATGGTGTTGATGTGAGCCATGACCAGCCTTTCAAAGCACTTCATGGCTGCAGACGTGAGTGCTACAGGTCGGTAGTCATTTAGGTAGGTTACCTTAGTGTTATTGTGCACAGGTACTATGGTGATCGGCTTAAAACATGTTGGTATTACAGACACGGACAGGGAGAGGTTGAAAATGTCAGTGAAGACACTTGCAAGTTGGTCAGCGCATGCTCGCAGTACACGTCCTGGTAATCCGTCTGGCCCTGCGGCCTTGTGAATGTTGACCTGTTTAAAGGTCTTACTCACATCGGCTGCGGAGAGCGTGATCCCACAGTCTTCCAGAACAGCTGGTGCTCTCATGCATGTTTCAGTGTTATTTGCCTCGAAGCGAGCATCAAAGTAGTTTAGCTCGTCTGATATGCTCGTGTCACTGGGCAGCTCTCGGCTGTGCTTCCCTTTGTAGTCTGTAATGGTTTGCAAGCCCTGCCACATCCGACGAGCGTCAGAGCCGGTGTAGTACGATTCGAACTTAGTCCTGTATTGACGCTTTGCCTGTTTGATGGTTCGTCGGAGGGCATAGTGGGATTTCTTATAATCTTCCGGGTTAGAGTCCCGGTCCTTGAAAGCAGCAGCTCTAGCCTTTAGCTCAGTGCGGATGTGGCCTGTAATCCATAGCTTCTGGTTGGGGTATGTATGTACGGTCATTGTGGGGACGACGTCATTGATGCAGTTGTTGATGAAGCCAATGACTGATGTGGTGTACTCCAATGCCATCAGAGGAATCCTCGAACATATTCCAGTATGTGCTAACAAAACAGTCCCGTAGCTTAGCATCTCCTTCATCTGAGCACTTTTTTATTGATCGAGTCACTGGTGCTTCCTGCTTTAATTTTTGCTTGTAAGCAGGAATCAGGAGGATAGAATTATGGTCAGATTTGCCAAATGGAGGGCGAGGGAGAGCTTTGTATGCGTCTCTGTGTGTGGAGTGAAGGTGTTCCAGAGTTTTTTCCCTCTGGTTCCACATTTAACATGCTGATAGAAATTGTGTAAAACGGATTTAAGGTTCCATGCATTAAAGTCCCCAGCTACTAGGAGTGCCGCCTCTGGGTGAGAATTTTCCTGTTTGCTTATGTCAGAATACAGCTCATTCAATGCTGTCTTAGTGCCAGCCTCTGATTGTGGTGGTATTTGAACAGCTACGAAAAATACAGATGAAATATACAGATGAAAACTCTCTAGGTAGATAGTGTGGTCTTCAGCTTATCGTGAGATACTCTACCTCGGGTGAGCAATAGCTCGAGACTTCCTTAGATATCGTGCACGAGCAGTTATTTACAAAAATACATAGTCCGCCGCCTCTTGTCTTACCAGACACCGCTGTTCTATCCTCCCGGTGCAGCGTATAACCAGCCAGCTGTATGTTGTTAGTGTCGTCGCTCAACCACGACTCCGTGAAGCATAAGATATTACAGTTTTGAATGTCCCATTGGTAGTTTAATCTTCCGCATAGGTCATCTATTTTATTGTCCCAAGATTGCACGTTTGCTAGCAGAATGGAAGGAAGTGGGGGTTTATTCGATCACCTAGGAATTCTCAGAAGGCAGCCCACCCTCCGGACCCTTTTTCTCCGCCTTCTCTTCACGCAAATCACGGGGATCTGGGCCTGTTCCAGAGAAAGCAATATATTGTTCGCGTCGGGCTCGTCAGACTCGTTAAAGGAAAAAAAGGATTCTGTCAGTCCGTAGTGAGTAATCGCAGTCCTGATGTCCAGAAGTTTTATCGGTCATAAGAGACGGTAGCGGCAACATTATATACAAAATAAGTAAAAAAGTTGAGTTTGTGAAGTTGAAATTAGAGACTAAATGGATTAACTAGGAACTTCACTACATGGTGCACATAGCATAGGCCAGTGTTTCCCAACTCCAGTCCTCCAAAACCCCCTACAGCACACATTTTTTACACATTTTTCTGTAGCCCCAGAGACAAACACACCTGATTCAACTCATCAAAGGTTTGATGATTAGTTAACAAGTTGAATCAGGTGTACTTGTCCAGGGCAACAACAACAATTTTGAAAACAGATTGGATTTTGGAGTGGGAAGTGGTGAGTTGGAGCTTGATTCATTCACCAGATACCTCCTCATTTCACATAGCCTAACAGAGGCCTCTATGAGCCATCACCACTGCATCAATTTAGCTGAAGCAATGGCCTCTTGAGGCCTGTATCTGAATGAGAGACATTGACATGATGGGCCCTCAACACAGGAAGGCTCAGGCTTCAGTCCTGTCCAGTCTGCAGAGTCCTGATAGATTTTGTAATAAACTGCCCCTGTCCACCGCCTCCCACCTGTCACGCCCTGACCTTAGTTATCTTTGTTTTCTTTATTATTTTAGTTAGGTCAGGGTGTGACATGGGGGATGTATGTGTTTTGTCTTGTCTAGGGGTTTTGTATGTTTATGGGGTGTTTACTAGTCTAGGTGTTTGTATGTCTATGGTTGCCTAGATTGGTTCTCAATTAGAGGCAGCTGTTTATCGTTGTCTCTGATTGGGAACCATATTTAGGCAGCCATATTCCGTTGTGTATTTTGTGGGTTATTGTCTATATGTAAGTTGCCTGTGTCTGCACTTGTTTAATATATAGCTTCACGTTCGTTTGTTGTTTTGCATAGTTTGTTTAAGTGTTCTTCGTTTCGTTAAATAAATAGAAGAATGTATTCTTATCACGCTGCGCCTTGGTCCTCCTCTCTTCATCCAAACGACGAACGTGACACCACCCTATCTCCCTGTAACATACAATGGACTTCCATCAAAATGTAGACGGTGGACATCTAGGGGCCACAAATGACACAATGCAGGACTTTGTGACATATATTATAAGAGATAATTGTTGACTTAGTTGAGCCTTTAAGGAAGTGAATTAAAGTAAGCTTGTGGTAAATACTGAAGGATGCCTCCCTGCCCCCTAAATTTGTTGTGTTGGTAGGAACAGATTGTACATAATCTCTAAGAATAGCAGCTCCTTGCAGATTTTGGTAATCCTAGTGTCACACTCTGGTCTCTGTTATATTGATTTTCTTTATTAGTTTAGTTAGGTCAGGGTGTGACATGGGATGTTTGTGTGTTTTGTCTAGTTTAGGGTGTGTGTATTGTTTAGGGGGTTGTGTATAGTGTATGGGGTTGTGTTCAGTAGAGAGGTTTAGGAAAGTCTATGGTTGCCTGGTTTGGTTCTCAATCAGAGACAGCTGTTTATTGTTGTCTCTGATTGGGAGCCATATTTAAGGCAGCCATAGGCTTTAGGTAATTGTGGGTAATTGTCTATGTCTAACGTTAGTAGCTGTGTGTGCACTTTCGTTTGTAGCTTCACGTTCATGCTTTATTGTTTTGTGTATTAGTTTGTATATTGTTTGTTTCGTCTTAATCTCTAATAAAAGAAGATGTACTCATATCACTCTCCGTATTGGTCCGATCCATGCTCCTCCTCAGATGAGGAGGAGAACGAACGTGACAGAATTACCCACCAGAACGGGACCAAGCAGCGTGTAAAGCAGCAGCAGGAGCTATATACACAGGATTCTTGGACTTGGGAGGAGATACTGGATGGTAAGGGACCTTGGGCACAACCGGGAGAATATCGCCTCCCTCGTGAAGAGCTGGAGGCAGCTAAAGCCGAGAGGAGGCGATATGAGGAGGCAGCACGGAAGCAAGGCTGGAAGCCCGTGAGTAAAACCCAAAAATGTATTGGGAGGGGGCTACAAGGGAGTGTGGCGAAGTCAGGTAGGAGACGTGCGCCAACTCCCTATGCTTACCGTGGAGTGCGAGAGTACGTGCAGACACCGTGTTATGCGGTAGAGCGCATGGTGTCTCCTGTACGTGTGCATAGCCCGGTGCGGGTTATTCCACCTCCCCGCACTGGCAGGGCTAGATTGGGCATTGAGGCAGGTGCCATGAAGCCGGCTCAACGCGTCTGGTCTCCAGAGCGTCTCCTCGGGCCGGCATACATGGCACCAGCCTTACGCATGGTGTCCCCGGTTCGCCTACACAGCCCAGTGCGGGTTATTCCACCTCCCCGCATTGGTCGGGCTACGGGGAGCATACAACCAGGTAAGGTTGGGCAGGCTCAGTGCTCAAGGGAGCCAGTACGCCTGCACGGTCCGGTATTTCCGGCGCCACCTCCCCGCCCCAGCCCAGTACCACCAGTGCCTACACCACGCACCAGGCTTCCAGTGTGTCTCCAGAGCCCTGTTCCTCCTCCACGCACTCGCCCTATGGTGCGTGTCTCCAGCCCGGTACCATCAGTTCCGGCACCACGCACCAAGCCTCCTGTGCGTCTCCAGAGTCCTGTGCGTCCTGTTGCTGCTCCCCGCACTAGACCTGAGATGCGTGTCCCCAGCCCGGTACCACCAGTTTCGGCACCACGCACTAGGCCTAATGTGCATCTCCAGGGTCCAATATGCCCTGTTCCTTCTCCCCGCACTAGCCTTGAGATGCGTGTCTCCAGTCCGGTACCACCAGTTCCGGCACCACGCACCAGGCCTACTGTGCGCCTCAGCAGGTCAGAGTTGGCCGTCTGCCCAACGCCGCCTGCACTGCTCGTCTGCCCAGCGCCGTCTGAGCCGCCTGCCTGCCAAGCGCCGTCTGAGCCGCCTGCCTGCCCAGCGCCATCTGAGCCATCCGCCTGCCCAGCGCCATCTGAGCCATCCGCCTGCCCAGCGCCATCTGAGCCATCCGCCTGCCCAGCGCCATCTGAGCCATCCGCCTGCCCAGCGCCATCTGAGCCATCCGCCTGCCCAGCGCCGTCTGAGCCGCCTGCCTGCCCAGCGCCGTCTGAGCCATCCGCCTGCCCAGCGCCGTCTGAGCCATCCGCCTGCCCAGCGCCGTCTGAGCCATCCGCCTGCCCAGCGCCGTCTTAGCCATCCGCCTGCCCAGCGCCGTCTGAGCCATCCGCCTGCCCAGCGCCGTCTGAGCCATCCGCCATCTGAGCCATCCGCCTGCCCAGCGCCATCTGAGCCATCCGCCTGCCCAGCGCCATCTGAGCCATCCGCCTGCCCAGCGCCATCTGAGCCATCCGTCTGCCCAGCGCCATCTGAGCCATCCGTCTGCCCAGCGCCATCGAGCCGCCAGAGTCGCCAGCCGGGCCATGAGCCGCCAGCCGGGCCATAAGCCGCCAGAGCCGCCAGCCGGGCCATGAGCCGCCAGAGCCGCCAGCCGGGCCATGAGCCGCCAGAGTCGCCAGCCGGGCCATGAGCCGCCAGAGTCGCCAGCCGGGCCATGAGCCGCCAGAGCCGCCAGTGACTATGGTGGAGGGGGGTCCACGTCCCGCACCCGAGCCGCCGCCATAGGAAGGCCCACCCGGACCCTCCCCTTCTGTGTCAGGTTTTGCGGCCGGAGTCCGCACCTTTGGGGGGGGGGGGGGGGGGTACTGTCACACTCTGGTCTCTGTTATATTGATTTTCTTTATTAGTTTAGTTAGGTCAGGGTGTGACATGGGATGTTTGTGTGTTTTGTCTAGTTTAGGGTGTGTGTATTGTTTAGGGGGTTGTGTATAGTGTATGGGGTTGTGTTCAGTAGAGAGGTTTAGGAAAGTCTATGGTTGCCTGGTTTGGTTCTCAATCAGAGACAGCTGTTTATTGTTGTCTCTGATTGGGAGCCATATTTAAGGCAGCCATAGGCTTTAGGTAATTGTGGGTAATTGTCTATGTCTAACGTTAGTAGCTGTGTGTGCACTTTCGTTTGTAGCTTCACGTTCGTGGTTTATTGTTTTGTGTATTAGTTTGTATATTGTTCGTTTCGTCTTCGTCTCTAATAAAAGAAGATGTACTCATATCACTCTGCGTATTGGTCCGATCCATGCTCCTCCTCAGACGAGGAGGAGAACGAACGTGACACCTAGGCTGATATGTCTTGGGGAGAGGGAATCCCTGAACCTATGCAGTGGCGACCCATCATCTGTTTTGAGCCCCACATTTTTAGCAAAAAATGTTAAATGTCAAAATAAACAGGCTTGTTTTGATGTTATTTTGGCATTAATATGTGTTACATATCAGTTTGCAAACATGTAAAAATATATATCATAAAGCTGCATACAAACATTGTCTCTTTTTTGTTTTCTTGAGTAAAGCAGCTCCTTAATGGAGCTCAGTGCTTTCTATGGTGGTGGGGCAAGCCAGCAGAAAATATGGAGCGTTGCGCCGTGATTGGCTCATTGTTCTGTCACTCATGGGGACACTACGTCATCGCCAAGTCTAAGGGTAGAGCTCGAAAATTCAAGCCATTTGGGTGCTGCCATAGAGTTACATTAGAAGTGCCCATCCAAGATGGCTCAAGGTCATTGGCCACAGATAAAATTATGTCAAATCACATTATATCTACAGTAGCTTTGATTGAACATCATACTGGACATCATACTTTCAAAATCTTAGCTAGCAGTCATCATCATGAATCAAGTCGACAATCTACTGGCAAATCCTTTTTAATCCTTGTCATATGATGAGAAATAATGAAGAGAAATTATAGATAAAACGTATCGGTGCTCATCGGCCATTCGACATAAACATTCCACAACAAGTTGGAAATCACAAATTCAACAATGAGTAGTTTGGAAGGAATACATCATGCTTTACTTGCTAAAATCTCCACTGACCCTATGTATCGCCTCTTCTTTCATCCCCAGAAAAGGCACCATACCCACTATCCTGTCCCAATGTGCACTATGCATTCACAGGTGGCCTGTCACTGTGGTCACCTATGGCTGTTGCATCCACTGTCTTTGAGTTGACTAGGGTGAAACTAACAGGTTGTACCACAGCTCAAAAATAGCATATCAGCTATGGCATGAACCACCTCAGATCTCTGCTCAGTTCAAGAGTTCAAGGCTAAACAACATTTCCTCTTCAATAATCTGAACATTGATTGATCATCATAGAAAGGACGCTTTCTTTCTTTATTAAGGATGAGATACAGTAGATCACAACATATATACTCCTCACATAATTGGAGTGGTGCTTGCAATGGCCTCACTTTCACTCACTTGACTACACTGGAAATGTGCACTTACTGATCAGAAATATGACTGCCTCATTTGGAGGTACCACCGCCTATGTGAAAACATCTCAATATTAGGTCCATAGTTCTGTACAATGACTAAAATGGTGTGTTTGTTAATTAATGAAATTGACTAACAAAGAGTAAAATGTCACATAATATGGTTCAAGTGGTATTGAGGTGCATTCACCCACGTGGTATCTCCGCCGCTTCCACACTGCTAACTAGCGAAAGAACCGAGTTCAAGTTCCATTGTACTTCGGTGAACACACGTTACTTGTGTAATCTGTGTGAAACTAGCCTCAATAAGTTTTAGCCACAATATTAGAATTTGCGGTTCGCCTTCAAAATAAAAGTTCTAATTGAAATTGATTGAAAGTGATAAAAAATTGTGGAACATGCCATATTTGGACTAGACCGGGGGTGTCAAACTCATTCCATGGCGGGCCTAGTGTCTGCAGATTTTTTAGTTTTTCCTTTCAATTAAGATCTAGACAACCAGGTGAGGTGATTTCCTCACTAATTAGTTACCATAATTCATCAATCAAGTACAAGGGAGGAGCGAAAACCTGCAGACACTCGGCCCTCTGTGGAATGAGTTTGACACATGTGGACTAGATAATGATTAACAAGGTTGGACTGTTGTTATATAAATTAAACAAAAGACAATAATTAGTTAATTTGAAAAATAAAATAAAATAAATAAATAAAATCTGTTGATATCGCACTGTGGATATATTACACTTCCAAACTGCATTGGGGGCATACTTATATGCACTGTACTTATATATCCAGAGTCATATTCCTGTTAGGCTGAGAGAGGATCTCATGTCATATGATGTGGAAGTAATATGGCTACAGGTTCATCTGCCTCACCTAAAGGCTTTTCTCGTAGGAAGTTGCTATAGACCCCCATGTGCTAAAAATCAGTATCTGGAATATACAGTATGTGCTCAATAATGTATGTGATATCAACAGAAAGGTATATTTTCTGGGTGACCTAAATATTGACTGGTTGTCATCAAGCTGTCCACTCAAAAAGAAGCTTTAAGCTGCATCCGATGCCTGCAATCTGGTTCAGGTTATCAGTCAACCTACCAGGGTATTTATAAACAGAATAGTGATCATAATATAATAGCCATATCTAAAAATTACAAATAAAAGCTCCAAAGACTGGAACTAAAATAGTGTATAAGCCATCATACAAAATGTTTTGCAATGATTCATATGTCGAAGATGTGAAAAATATTTGTTGGTCTGATGTGTGTAATGAGGAATAACCCGACGATGCACTTGAAACATTCATGATATTTATTTTTCTGGTTACTGATAGACATGCACCTATCAAGAAACTGACAGTTAGAACTGCCAAATCTCAATGGATAGATGATGAATTGAAAAACTGTATGGCTGAGAGAGAGGAGGCAAAGAGAATAGGAAATAAGTCTGACAACACAGCAGATTGGCAAACACACAGTAAATTGAGAAAACGCGTAACTAATCTAAACAAAAATAATAAAAAACTATACAATGTAACCAAGATAAATGATCAAAAGAATACCATAAATGAAATTCTTGGCCAAAAAGTGAACTCATCTCCATCCTTCATTGAGGCAGATGGCCTTTGATGTTACCAACCACTTTAATAACTTTTTTGTTGACAAGATTAACAAATTTAGGCATGACATGCAAACAACAAACACTGAGCTTTCATATTCATGCATATCGTACCAAATAATGAAAAACAATTATTGTAGTTTTGAGTTCCGCAAAGTTGATGTGGAAGAGGTTAACAAAATTGTTGCTATCTATAAATAAGTACAAGCCACCTGGTACTGACAATCTGGATGGTAAATTCCTGAGGTTGGTAGTGGAATACATTGCGACTCCTGTTTGCCGCATCTTCAATTTATGCCTAGAAGACGGTGGGAGGCAAAGGTCCTTCCGCTGCCCAAGAATAGCAAAGCACCCTTTAATGGTTCAAACAGCCGACCAATCATCCTGTTACCGGTGCTTAGCAAACTTTTGGTAAAAATTGTGTTTGACCAAATACAATGTTATTTTACAGAAAACAAATTGGCAAAGGACTTTCAGCATGCTTATAGGGAAGGGCACTCAACACGCTCGTCACTGACAAAAATGACTGATGAAATGTAAGAAAGATTGTGTGAGCTGTAATGTTAGACCTCAGTGCAGATTTTGATATCATTGATCATAACCTATTGCTGAAAAACTGATGTGAATTTACATCCTCTGCCTTATCATGTATTGAGAGTTACCTATTTAATAGAACGCAGAGAGTTTTATTTAATGGAAGCCTCTCTAATGCAAGTAAGGTTGAGTGTGGTGTACCGCAGAGCGGCTGGCTTGGGCAATTAATGTTTTCTGTTTTAACCAATGACATTCCACTGACCTTGAATAAAGCCTGTGTGTCTATGTACAGTGCCTTGCAAAAGTATTCATCCCCCTTGGCATTTTTCCTATTTTGCTGCATTCCAACCTGTCATTTAAATAGATTTTTATTTGGATTTCATGTAATGGACATAGTCCAAATTGGTGAAGTGAAATTTAAAAAATGACTTGTTTCAAAAAAAATTGATTTACACGGAAAAGTGGTGCATGCATTTGTATTCCCCCCTTTGCTATGAAGCCCCTAAATAAGATCTGGTGCAACCAATTATCTTCAGAAGTCACATAATTAGTTCAAATAAAGTCCACCTATGTGCAATCTAAGTGTCACATGATCTGTCACATGATCTCAGTATATATACACCTGTTCTGAAAGGCCCCAGAGTCTGCAACACCACTAAGCAAGGGGCACCATGAAGACCAAGGAGCTCTCCAAACAGGTCAGGGACAAATTTGTACAGATTAGGGTTGGGTTAGAAAAAAATATCTGAAACTTTGAACATCCCACTTAGCACCATTAAATCCATTATTAAAACATAGAAAGAATATGGCACCACAACAAACCAAGAGAGGCCAAAAGAGGGCCGCCCACCAAAACTCACGGACCAGGCAAGGAGGGAATTAATCAGAGAGGCAACAAAGAGACCAAAGATAACCCTGAAGAAGCTGCAAAGTTCCACAGCGAAGATTGGAGTATCTGTCCATAGGACCACTTTAAGCCTACACTCCACAGAGCTGGGCTTTACGGAAGTGTGGCCAGAAAAAAAGTCATTGCTTAAAGAAAAAAATAAGCAAACATGTTTGGTGTTCACCAAAAGGCATGTGGGAGACTCCCCAAACATATGGAAGAAGGTACTCTGGTCAGATGAGACAAACATTTAGCTTTTTAGCCATCAAGGAAAATACTATGTCTGGTGCAAACCCAACACCTCTCATCACCCCGAGAACACCATCCCCACAGTGAAGCATGGTGGTGGCAGAATCATGCTGTGGGAATGTTTTTCATCGGCAGGGAATGGGAAACTGGTCAGAATTGAAGGAATGATGGATGGCGCTAAATACAGAGAAATTCTTGAGGGAAACATGTTTCAGTCTTCCAGAGATTTGAGACCGGGACGGAGGTTCACCTTCCAGCAGGACAATGACCCTAAGCATACTGCTAAAGCAACACTCGAGTGGTTTAAGGGGAAACGTTTAAATGTCTTGGAATGGCCTAGTCAAAGCCCAGACCTCAATCCAATTGAGATTCTGTGGTATGACTTAAAGATTGCTGTACACCAGCGGAACCCATCCAACTTGAAGGAGCTGGAGCAGTTTTGCCTTGAAGAACGGGAAACAATCACAGTGGCTAGATGTGCCAAGTTTATAGAGACGTACCCCAAGAGACTTGCAGCTGTAATTGCTTAAAAAGGTGGCTCTACAAAGTATTGACTTTTGGGGAGGGAATAGTTATGCACGCTCATGTTCATTTTTTTTTGTCTTATTTCTTGTTTGTTTCACAATAAAAAAATATTTTGCATCGTCAAAGTGGTAGGCATGTTGTGTAAATCAAATGATACAAACCCCCCAAAAATCTATTTTAATTCCAGATTGTAAGGCAACAAAATAGGAAAAATACCAAGGGGTGAATACTTTTGCAAGCCACTGTATATAATGTATTTTATATATTCTATTTGTTGTGTTTTGTTGCCTTGGCAGAAGCTAATTGGGGATCCTAATAAAATACAGTAAATACAGCTTAAGCTATGGATGTTGCACCCATGAAATGGGGTATCAGCCTACTCAGTGAAAGCCATAGAACACAACTGTGAAGAGTTTTCACAAATATTACCATCGCAGCACTAATTGCAGGACTTTGAAAGCAGTGTGAAATGAGCCATATTAAGCTCACCAGTCAACATACTTTCTATTGAACATTCATATTGCAATATACAGCCTTAACTATGAATCTTGGGTCCATGAAATGGGGTATCAGCCTACTTGGTGACAGCATTTAAGATACCCAATAATGACAAATTGCAACATAAATAATGTTTTAATCAGCATTTATTTAAAGAAACAATTTTCCAGAGATCCATAGGTAAGGCTGTACAATATTTGTGGAAACTCTTCACAATTGTGTTCTGTGGGTGTCACCGAGTAGGCTGAAAGCCCATTTCATGGGTGCACAATTTCTAGTTTAGGCTGTCCAGTCCAATATGAATGTTCAATATGTATATAATAGGCTGAATGTTTAATGTGGCTCATTTCGCACTGGTTTTTAGAGTCCCACGATAATAATATTGTGGAAACTCGACACAGTTGTGAGTGTCACTGAGTAGGCTGATACCCCATTTCATGGGTGCAACATCCATAGCTTAGGCTGGACAGTGCATATACGTCTAATACATCCACAGAGAATTTTTTCGTGTCAAATTAACAAATTATTGTATTTTGTTGAATTTATATAACAACATTCCGACCTTGTTCATTTGCATTCTCTAGTCCAAATATGGCATAATTCCACTATTTGAATCAATTTCAATGGGGAGCTTTTATTTTGAAGTCAACCCGCAAATTCCACTATTGTGGCTAATCGTTATTGTGGTTAGCTTCACACAGGTACTTGTGTAAACCTCTCTTGCAAGGGCGATATTCCGCGTGCCCGTGACTCTCTAGCCATAGAAAATACAGCTATCTGCGCGGCTTCCATTACAGCCGAGGGTGCAGACTTAGGGAATATCTGAATATAGACGCTAGAAAACACCCCATAATATGGATTTACAGCGAGTATAGGATCCGTTGAGACTCAGGCCTGCTTGGGGGCAGTGAGACGGCAGGACACTCGCGAAACTGATGAAATATAGAGTTTTTTTTCTCGGCGTGCTTTGTCTTGGCCACCTAGCAAACCATCATTGTAATTTGATTGGAAGCTATTCGGCTGGTGTTTGCTAGCAGGTCTGGGGGCTGGTGTACATCGCCATGTTGTTATCAAATAGTGACTGTTAAAAAGACCAATCTTGAAGTAAAGGCGGCAATTGTGTCCACCAGGTTCTACCGTTTTGCCACAGGGACACGAATCTCTACAGTCGCGGAACCCACCACTGCACTGTTGTCGTCGGCGACATGGCGGAACAAGGCTACTCTTCTTGGTGAGTACGCATAGGCATTGCGCGAGCTGGCTAACCAGACTGAATTGATTGGTGTAGTTATGCCATTGTTACACTGCAATTCACATAGATACAGCAACATATTTCGTTCCTACATGAATCAGCCGCTATTTTCGCTTAGTTAGAATGAGATGGTCCTCTTCAAATTGTGTTAGTGAACTAAACGTTAGCTTGCTACGGTCCAAGTTACAGTAGGCTAGCGTGAACGGGGTTAACTAGCCAGCTAGCCGCAAGTTAGCTCTCAGACTCTCGTCTCCATGGTGGCATTACCATTGCTTTAGAACTACGAAAAGGGTTCAGTGGCATATTTAAGCTAGACGCATGCGCAAGGTTATTGCTAGCGAACGTTGGTTCGCCAACTCATACACACATATTATTTAATTAGTTTAAGCCCCTCGACAACATTTGTTAAAATAAATAGCTTATTGCTACCTCTCGTAGCCAGTTGCACACAAAGGGAGCTTATCGTAACTAACGTTAGCCATACAGTTTACGCTTGCTAGCCAGAAAAGCTCACCTTAATTCATGAAATGTCATTGTGATAACGTTATTTATACCACGCCCGGTGTTTTATCGCGTCAGATGAATAGATATGGACGTTGTGCCATCCATTTTTATTTTGTTAGCGATTAAGTGCGCAGCTGACTTGCTAGCTATTCAACACAGCTAACTAATTTAGCTAGTTCACCAACTAATTTAGCTAGGTAATATTGATTGTCCTAAATAGTAGCTAGCTAGCCAAATAAGGCATTGTCTTTATAGATTTGGGTGTATCTTCCCGCATCATTGTTAGCTAGATAGTTAGCAATCACTAGTTACATGTGCCATAATGATAGCTAACTATTTTCTATTTTGTACATTGCCTACATTTTTTAAATGTATATTTGCGATAGATGCCATTCAGATCAGTATAGTAACTTTTGGGGCTGACTGATACAGTCCATGTCATGTCTCTCTTGTTCACAATTGGAGATTGGGTCATTTGTCTACACTTTTTTTTAGGTGTTTTAATTGAAGTCTTGTGCTGCAGATCATGGAATTATTGAAGTCTAATTTTGTGACATCTAAAAATTACTAGTAGTATTTTCCTGTCTTAAGTATTGATGTGGAGGCAACCATTTAGGTTATGCCACTAAGACCAAGTGTATTTTTGAATAAGTATGCTGCTCCTGGTGACCAATGTTTGGAAAATAGTGACCCCCCCAGGTTTAGTAGAACTGAAATGCTGTAATGCCAGAGCCATGATGTTATGTGGTTATAATAAGCAACACACATGGTCAGCCTAATAGTATTTTGACTGTTCTATCTTTTAAAATGTATGTTCTGTGTCTTGGTTACAAAAATGTATGTCATAATTACTTGTTACTTGTATTTCTTATTTGTATTTTTTTTATTCTATTTTTTGAAACTGCATTGTTGGTGAGGGGCTCGTAAGTAAGCATTTCACTGTAAAGTGAACAACACCTGTTGTAATGTGACTAATAAAATGATGTAATTTGAAGTTAAGATAACTACCACTTAATTAAATCGCAACCCTTCTGAGTAGATTAAATACGAGTTGTTTTTAACCAGAGTTTGGCAATTCTCTAGCTGCACCTACCATCCTGGGACATGGTCTCACTCAGATTTCCCTCTAGTGAAGCGCATGAGGCCAGACTGAGAAATGATATTTTACCATGCCCATCTGTAACAAGACATGCCTCTCTTGTAAGACCTATAAGGAAGCATTGTTACACTGTAATTGTTACATTGCCTAATTGGTGGCAACTACCTAATGAAATGTAACAATTCTACCAAAATGCTGTATTTTATTACAACAGCCTCAGCATTGACAGTGTCATGAGGTGTTCTCTTGGTTTTCTGTCTATCACAACTTTTGGGGTAATATCCTACAAAAATGCTCTGTATACAGACATTTGAGAGATTCTGATTGTTTTGCTCATGTAGGGCTACCATGAATAACGATGTAATTTTGAACCAGCACTCATTTTTGTGGGTCAATCAGAATTGTCAATAGTCATTTGCTATAGCGACATGTTTTGAGATACTAATCCTCTGTCGCTTGGTGGCTGAGTCCTCAGTGGCCAAAGCATGCATGCCTTTGGCTTGGTGGTGTACGGTTTTGGAATTGTGTTATAGAAGCCTCGTTTCTCCCAAACAAGGAAGTCTTATGGCTCTTGGGCTTCTGTCCAGCCCTCAACATTCCAGGATTGTATTTGATTTTTAAATGTTCCATTTTTATTTAGCCCATCTCATCCATGTGAGCAGAATTCAGAGGGACAACTTGACCAGTTTACTTGCTGTATATCATGTTTTACTTAATACAATCCATTACTTTGACTTCAGTGGGGATTTTATATTTGTTTATAAATGTCCAAGCACTGTCTGGAGATGTATACCAGGCTCTTAAAACAATAATTATTTAATTTGATCTGAGTGAAATCCAAGACTGGCAACAGAGAAGGCCAGGCTAACCCTTTCTCATTTGAATGCAAGCCTACGGTGGCTGGTTCAGAAGGTGCCTGTTAACTTTTTAGGGATAGGGGGCAGCATTTTCACTTTGGATGAATAGCGTGCCCAAATTTAACTGCCTCCTACTCTGTCCCAGATGCTAATATATGCATATTATTATTACTATTGGATAGAAACACTCTGAAGTTTCTAAAACTGTTTGAATTATGTCAGAGTATAACAGAACTCATATGGCAGGCAAACTTCCAAACAGGAAGTGGAAATTCTGAGGATGGTCGATATTCAACTTGTCAACTGTTCAAATCTCAGTAAGATATGGATCTGTTTGCACTTCCTACGCCTTCCACTAGATGTCAACAGTCTGTAGAACGTTGAATGAAGCTTATACTGTGATGTGGGGCCGGATGAGAGGGGTATGAGTCAGTGGTCTGGCAGATTGCCAGTTCCTGGTCACGCGCATTTCAAATGATATCGCCTTGCGTTCCATTACTTCTACAGACACAAAGGAATTCTTCGGTTGGAACGTTATTGGATATATATGATAACAACATCCTGAAGATTGATTCTCTACTTAGTTTGACCAGTTTATTCGACCTGTAATAACTTTTTGAAGTTTTTATCCGAGTTCGCCTGGACCTGCGCGAGCGTTTGGATATGTTTACGAAACGTGCTAGCAAAAGTAGCAACTTGGACATAAATACCGGACATTATCGAACAAAACAACAATTTATTGTGGAACTAGAATTCCTGGGAGTGCATTCCGATGAAGATCATCAAAGGTAAGGGAATAATTATGATGTAATTTCGTATTTCTGTTGACTTCAACATGGCGGAGAAATGTTGTTTATATCTGAGCACCGTCTCAGATTATTGCATGGTGTGCTTTTTCCGTAACGTAACACAGCGGTTGCATTAAGAACAAGTGTGTCTTTAATTTGATGTAAAACATGTATCTTTCATCAATTTATGATGAGTATTTCCCGTTATTTGATGTGGCTCTGCAATTTCTCCGGATATTTTGGAGGCATTTCTGAACATGGCGCCAATGTAAACTGAGATTTTTGGATATAAATATGCACATTATCGAACAAAACTTACATGTATTGTGTAACATGATGTCCTATGAGTGTCATCTGATGAAGATCATCAAAGGTTAGTGATACATTTTATCTCTTTCTGCTTTTTGTGACTCCTATCTTTGGCTGGGAAAATGGCTGTGTTTTTTGGACTTGGCGGTGATCTAACATAATCATGTTGTGTTTTCGCTGTAAAGCATTTTTAAAATTGGACACGATGGGTAGATTAACAAGATGTGTATCTTTCATTTGCTGTATTGGACTTGTTAATGTGTGAAAGTTACATATTTCCCAAAAATATTTTTTAATTTCCCGCACTGTCTTTTCAGCGGAATGTTGTGGGGGGGGGGTTCCACTAGCGGAACATGTGTCTAGAAAGGTTAATGGTGTTTCACAGCTCTGTTAGGGATATAGACCAGCATGCTTTTTATGTTATGCAAATAGCATATATAATAAACAAAATTATAAAGGCAACATGCAACAAGATTTTACTGAGATACAGTTCCTATAAGGAAATCAGTCAATTGAAATAAATAAATCAGGCCCCAATCTATGGATTTCAAATGACTGAGAATACAGATATGCCTCGGTTGGTTACAAATACCCTTTTAAAAAAAATTTTTTTTTAAGGTATTGCCATGTATCTGGTGTAACCACCATTTGCATCATGCAGTGTGACACATCTCCTTCGCATAGAGTTGATCAGGCTGTTGATTGTTATCCCACTCCTCTTCAATGGCTGTGTGAAGTTGCTGGATATTGGCAAGAACTGGAACATGCTGTCGTACACGTTGATTCAGAGCATACCAAACATGCTCAATGGGTGGCATGTCTGGTGAGTATGCAGGCCATGGAAGAACTGGGACTTATTCAGCTTCCAGGAATTGTGTATGGCGCCTGCATTATCATGCTGAAACATGAGTGGATGAATGGCACGACAAATTGCCTCAGGATCTCGTCACGTGCATTCAAATTGCCATTGATAAAATGCAATTGTTTGTTGTCCGTAGCTTATGCCTGCCCATAACATAACCCCACCACAGCCATGGGGCACATTGACATCAGCAGACCTCTCGTCCACACGACGCCATGCACGTGGTCTGTGGTTGAGACCGGTTGGAGGTACCGACAAATTCTCTAAAACATGACGTTGGAGGCGGCTTATGGTGGGGAAATTAATATTCAATTCTCTGGCAAAAGTTCTGGTGGACATTCCTGCAGTAAGCATGCAAGTTGCGTGCTCCCTCAACTTGAGACATCTGTGGCATTGTGCTGAGACACAACTGCACATTTTAGTGGCCTTTTATTGCCCCCAGCACAAGGCGCACCTGTGTAATGATCTAGCTGTTTAAGCTTCTTGATATGCCAGACCTGTCAGGTGGCTGGATTATCTTGGCATAGAAGAAATGGTAATTTACAGGGATGGAGCATTTTGGGGATCTTTTATTTCAGCTCATAAAACATGGGATCAACACTTTACACGTTGCGTTTTATATTTTTGTTTTGGGTAGAGTGCGAGTGCTGTGGTGTGTGCGGAAGGCATGCGTCACTGTTGTGAGCCCTATGAATGAAATGGACAGGAGATTACCACTTTTTCTCAAACTAATTACAAGTGTGGCATATCGGGCCTGGTGATTCCTGTTTTGCAGAGCGCATGTATAGAGTAGAGCCCGGCCGATATGGGATTTTTGAATCCAAATATGATTTTATTGGAAATATGAACAGATGAGCGATATCTGCAGTGTGTATATATATATATAAGTCAAAGTGCTACTTTGACTTGCTAAGCTTTTTAGTGTATCAGAAAACATTTGAATGACAGCACTTGAGGAATACCCTTCACAAAGAGCAAATATAGCACACCAGATTTCGCTGGCTTCACTAAAGGGCTGTAACATTAACGTTACCACAGATTTGAATGTTCTTTGTTTGTCACGACACCCAACACCCTAACATGACACTTTGTGTAACAGTATATGGCCAGTGAGCATTTTTGGTTTCTATCTACTTTGCGGTCACCGTAGAAGAAGTAACAGTCTGCCAGTAACTCTGTGGTAGTTCACTCTTATGAGACTGGTGTAGTTGCGTTGGCCAGGTTATACCTCTGTGGTCCAGTCTTACTGTAGTGCAAGGCAAGATGGGGCTTATAGCCATGTAAAGAGTACCCCCCCCCCCCCCCCCCCCCCCCCCCTTCCTCTCAGGAGAAATAGTGAAATGCACAGTCATTCAATTAACTGCCTTTATTGCTGAGTGTTTTCTCTGCGTCTTAGTCGTGGCCAAAAGTTGAGAATGACGCATTAATTTCCACAAGGTTTGCTTCTTCAGTGTCTTTAGATATTTTTGTCAGATGTTACTATGGAATACTGAAGTATAATTACAAGCATTTCATAAGTGTCAAAGGCTTTTATTTACATGAAGTTGATGCAAAGAGTCAATATTTGCCGTGTTGACCCTTCTTTTTCAAGACCTCTGCAATCCGCCACGGCATGCTGTCTAACTTCTGGGCCGCATCCTGACTGATGGTAAGCCATGATTGCATAATCAATGCTTGGAGTTTGTCAGAATTTGTGGGGTTTTGTTTGTCCGCCTGCCTCTTGAGGATTGACCACAAGTTCTCAATGGGATTAAGGTCTGGGGAGTTTCCTGGCCATGGACCCAAAATATCGATGTTTTGTTCCCCGAGCCACTTAGTTATGACTTTTGCATTATGGCAAGGTGCTCCATGCTGGAAAAGGCATTGTTTGTCACCGAACTGTTCCTGGATGGTTGGGAGAAGTTGCTCTCGGAGGATGTGTTGGTACCATTCTTTATTCATGGCTGTGTTCTTAGGCAAAATTGTGGGTGAGCCCACTCCCTTGGCTGAGAAGCAACCCCACACATTAATGGTGTCAGGATGCTTTACTGTTGGCTTGACACAGAACTGATGGTAGCGATCACCCTGTCTTCTCCGAACAAACTTTTGTCCGGATGCTTCAAACAATCGGGAAGGGGATTCTTCCGAGAAAATGACTTTACCCCAGTCCTCAGCAGTCCAATCCCTGTACCTTTTGCAGAATATCAGTCTGCCCCTGATGTTTTTTCCTGGAGAGAAGTGTCTTCTTTGCTGCCCTTCTTGACACCAGGCCATCCTCAAAGTCTTCGCCTCACTATGTGCAGATGCACTCACACCTACCTGCTGCCATTCCTGCGCAAGCTCTGTACTGCTGGTGCCCCGATCCCGCAGCTGAATCAACTTTAGGAGACGGTCCTGGCGCTTGCTGGACTTTCTTGGGCGCCCTGAAGCCTTTTTCTCAACAATTGACCCGCTCTCCTTGAAATTCTTGATGATCTGATTAATGGTTGATTTAGGTGCAGTCTTACTGGCAGCAATTCTCTTGCCTGTGAAGCCCTTTTTTGTGCAAAGCAATGATGACGGCATGTGTTTCCTTGCAGGTAACCATCGTTGACAGAGGAAGAACAATGATTCCAAGCACCACCCTCCTTTTGAAGCTTCCAGTCTGTTATTCGAACTCAATCAGCATGACAGAGTGATCTCCAGCCTTGTCCTCGTCAACACTCACACCTGTATTAACGAGAGAATCACTGACATGACGTCAGCTGGTTCTTTTGTGGCAGGGCTGAAATGCAGTGGAAATGTTTTTGGGAGATTCATTTGCATGGCAAAGAGGGACTTTGCAATTCACCTGATCACTCTTTATAACATTCTGGAGTATATGCAAATTGCCATCATACAAACGGAGGCAGCAGACTTTGAAGAATAAATATTTGTGTCATTCTCAAAACCTTTGGCCACGACTGTATATCGGTCATTTTCAGTGGATTAAAAGCTGATACACAAATATAAAAGCAACATGTAAAGTATTGGTCCCAAAATAAAGCCAAAATCAAAGCTTATTTCTCTCATTTTGTGCACAGCGTTGTTTACATCTACATTTAGTGAGCATTTCTCCTCTGCCAAGATGATCCATCCACCTGACAGGTGTGGCATAGCAAGAAGCTAATTAAACAGCATGATCATTACACAGGTTCACCTTGTGCTGTGGATAATCAAAGGGCACTCTAAAATGTGCAGTTTTGGCACACAACACAATGCCACAGACGTGTCAAGTTGAGGGAGTGTGCAATTGGCATGCTGATTGTAGGAATGTCCACCAGAGCTGTTGCAAGATAATTTAATGTTAATTTCTCTACAATTAGCGGCCTCCAACGTTGTTTTAGAGAATTTGGCCATACGTCCAACTGGTCTCACAACCGCAGACCATGTGTAAACACGCCAGCCCAGGAACTCCACATCCAGCTTCCTCCCCTGCAGGATCATCGGGGGAAGGGGTGCTGGGGAGTATTTCCGTCTCTAATAAAGCACTTTTGTTGGGTTAAACTGATTGTTTGGCTTGGCCTGGCTCACCATTGGGTAGGCCTACACCCTCCCAGGCCCACCCATGTCATGTGAAATCAACAGATTAGGGCCTAAATAATTAATTTAAATTGACTGATTTCCTTATATGAACTGTAACTCAGTAAAATCATTGCAATTATTGCGTTTTATATTTTTTTGAAGTGTATATCGGTGAACGGCTAATATTGACTGACAATGTCAGTCAACCAATAAATCAGTCGGGCTCTAGAATAGAGTAGACTAGTCGTAACTACAATGCTTTTTATATGAACTCAGGGCCTGGCTTTCTACCAGGAAAGGATGACTATGGTGCCAAAGGATCAGCCCAATTCCAGTAGTAAAGGCTAACAGGGTTCTCTAAAATGACTGACTGAGTAAGCCTATAGGACTATACAGTGAATGCCTTATGAAAGTATTCACGCTCATGTATGTTTTATTTTTTTCAATTAAAAACATTTGATGTACATTTAATATGCATAATTGAATACTTGCACAGCCAATTGTCTTGCCATATCTCCTTGATGTTAAGTAGGCTAGCTGTATCTAAATACATATGACCTCTGCAGTAGGATTAGACTATCAATATTGTAATGCAAGCGGCATTTTTTCGCTATTGCCTTTCATTGATTGCACGGTGCTGGATGAGGGTTGTGGCATTAGGCTACTTCCGCAAAACACAATGTTAGCAGCCTCCATGAAGTCTTGCTTAGACCAACGCCAAGTAGATGTTTGAATACTTATGCAGTCAAGACATCTTAATTTCTATCCATATGTATTTCACTTTGAAAGTGGTGAGTGGTAGTGCTCTCCCCGACCCCCAAAAATCTTAGTAGACAGAGTCGTCGGTTCTTTCGGACCAAGCGATTGGTCGAAATTTTATAGGACATCTACTTTGTGCATGACACGTCATTTTTCCAACAATTATTCACAGACAGATTATTTCACTTATAATTCACTGTATCACAATTCCAGTGGGTCAGAAGTTTACATACACTGAGTTGACTGTGCCTTTAAACAGCTTGGAAAATTCCCACAAATGATGTCATGGCTTTAGAAGCTTCTGATTGACTCGAATTATGTCAATTAGCCTATTGGAGGTGTACCTGTGGATCTATTTCAAGGCCTACCTTCAAACTCAATGCCTCTTTGCTTGACATCATGGGAAAATCAGAAGAAATCAGCCAAGACTTCAAAAAACAAATGTAGACCACAAGCGTGGTTCATCCTTGGGAGCAATTTCCAAAAGCCTGAAGGTACCATGTTCATCTGTACAAACGATAGTACGCAAGTATGAACACCATGGGACCACGCAGCCGTCATACCGCTCAGGAAGGAGACGTGTTCTGTCTCCCAGAGATGAGCGTACTTTGGTGTGAAAAGTGCAAATCAATCCCAGAACAACAGCGAAGGACTTTGTGAAGATGTTGGAGGAAACGGGTACAAAAGTATCTATATTCACAGTAAAACGAGTCCTAGATCGACACAACCTGAAATTCCGCTCAGCAAGAAAGAAGCCACTGCTCCAAAACTGCCGTTAAAAAAGCCAGACTACAGTTTGCAACTGCACATGGGGACAAAGATCATACTTTTTGGAGAAATGTCCTCTGGTCTGATGAAACAAACATAGAACTGTTTGGCTATAATGACCATTGTTATTTTTGGAGGAAAAGGGGGAGGCTTGCAAGCCGAAGAACACCATCCCAACCGAGAAGCACGGGGGTGGCAGCATCGTGTGGAGGTGCTTTGCTGCAGGAGGGACTGGTGCACTTCACAAAATAGATGGCATCATGAGGTAGGAAAATGTGGATATATTGAAGCAACATCTCACGACATCAGTCGGGAAGTTGAAGCTTGGTCGCAAATGGGTCTTCCAAATGGACAATGACCCCAAGCATACTTCCAAAGTTGTGGCAAAATGGCTTAAGGACAACAAAGTCAAGGTACTGGAGTGGCCATCACAAAGCCCTGACCTCAATCCCATAAATTTGTGGGCAGAACTGAAAAAGCGTGTGCGAGCAAGGAGGTCTAGAAACCTGACTCGGTTACACCAGCTCTGCCAGGAGGAATGGGCCAAAATTCACCCAACTTATTGTGGGAAGCTTATGGAAGGCTACCCAAAACTGTTGACCCAAGTTAAACAATTTAAAGGCAATGCTACCAAATACTAATTGAGTGTATGTAAACTTGTGACCCACTGGGAATGTGATGAAAGAAATAAAAGCTGAAATTAATCATTCTCTCCTATTATTCTGACATTTCACATTAAAATAAGGTGGTGATCCTAACTGATCTAAGACCAGGGAATTTTTACTAGGATTAAATGTCAGGAATTGTGAAACTGAGTCTAAATGTATTTGGCTACGGTGTATGTAAACTTCCGACTTCAACTGTATATGCAGAAGTTTGGGCACTTACTCATTCAAGGGTTTTTCTTTATTGTTACTATTTTATACATTGTAGAATAACAGAGAAGACAAACTATGAAATTGTGTTAATCAAAAAGTGTAAAACAAATATTTGAGATTCTTCAAAGTAGTCACCCTTTGCCTTGATAGCTTTGCACACGCTTGACGTTCTCTCAACCAGCTTCATGAGGTAGTCACCTGGAATGCATTTCAATTAACAATTGTTCCTTGTTGAAAGTTAATTTGTTGAATTTCTTTCCTTAATGCGTTTGAGCCAATCAGTTGTGACAAGGTCGGGGTGGTATACAGAAGATTGCCCTATTTGGTTAGACGAGGTCCATATTATGGCAAGAACAGCTCTATTGTAAAAATAGGGGAAACCCCTTTCATGAGTAGGGGTGTCCATACTTTGACTGGTACTGTATATATTTTCCTCACATCAACACCATCATCCCGGAAACCCTAGACCCACTCCAAATCGCCCCAACAGATCCACAGATGCTGCAATCTCAATCGGACTCCACACTGCCCTTTCCCACATGGACTAAAGCAGGGGTGTCAAACTCATTCCACGGAGGGCCTTGTGTCTGCAGGTTTTTGGTCTTTCCTTTCAATAAAGCCCTAGACAACCAGGTGTGGGGAGTTCCTAACTAATTAGTGATGTTAATTCATCAATCAAGTACAAGGGTGGAGCGAAAACCCGCAGACACTCGGCCCTCCGTGGAATGAGTTTGACACCTGTGGACTAAAGGAACACATACGTGAGAATGCTGTTCATTGACTACAGCTCAGCGTTCAACACCATGGTGCCCTCAAGCTCATCACTAAGCTAAGGACTCTGGTACTAAACACCTCTGTCTACAACTGGATCCTGGACTTCCTGACGGGCCACCCCCAGGTGGTAAGGGTAGGCAACAACACATGCCACGCTGATCCTCAACACTGGGGCTCCTCAGGGGTGCATGCTTAGTCCCCTCCTGTACTCCCTGTTCACCCACAACTGCGTGGCCAAGCACAACTCCAACACCATCAAGTTTGCTGACGACACAACAGTGGTAGGCCTGATCAACGATGAGACAGCCTATAGTGAGGAGGTCAGAGACCTGGCTGTGTGGTACCAGGACAACAACCTCTCCCGCAATGTGAGAAAGACAAAGGAGCTGATCGTGGACTACAGGAAAAGGAGGGCCGAACAGGCCCCCATTAACATCGACGGGCTGTAGTGGAGCAGGTTGAGAGCTTCAAGTTCCTTGGTGTCCACATCACCAACAAACTATCGTGGTCCAAATACATCAAGACAGTCATTTAAGAGGGCACGACAACACCTTTCCCCCTCAGGAGACTGAGAAGATTAGGCATGGGTCCCCATAGTAACTCCTATTGCCAATATGTAAAAATAGCCTACATAAAGCTAATAAATAAAAACCTTGTAGTCTGCAGGTAGACAATATCCAGATTTTTTTTTTATTTTTTTTTATAAACATTTTTAATAAAATAATAAAATCCAAGAAATCAAATTTGCTAAGCATGGACTGTCTTTAAGGAACTTGAAACATATCAACTTGGTCCCACCTGAAGCTAGTGCTAGCTAACATTACAACATTGTTTAAAATATTCTTTGCCCTCAGGAGCTCACTAGCACGGGAAACTAACAGACACCGCTGTAGGCTATTGGCGCAAGGAATCAGGTAGGTCTATTCTCACAAGTGTAGCATTGGTTGTGCCCTCTGCAAATGTCATGTCCACTCCTACAATGAGAACGGTAAGACTGTAATAATAATATTTTGAATGCAGTAACATAATTACCGTAACCAAACAAACATTGTAGATTACAGATTCTAGAAATTAACTGTAAATGTAGGCCTACTACTGGTGTGCAATCCCCTTGGCCTCCAATAGATTAGTCCACTCAGACAGGAGCTGAATCAGACAGGTGTCTCGTGTGCCGTTAAAATTAATTAAAAAAGTATAGATTTGACTGCTTGACTAAAAATCTTGGTCGACCAACTGCCTATCGACCAAACAATTGTCCAGTCAACTAAATGGGGTCATCTCTAGTGTGTGGCGATGTAGATCCCCTCTGCATCTGAATATTTTATGAAAGAAGTGGATTTTGCATCTCCTGGTTTGAAAAGGAGATGTCAGTCAGTCCCACTGACAGGCTAAGGAACAATTCTCTCCAGCGTGTTTGAGAGAATGTTTGTTTGTCAACAGGGCAATCCATTAGCTTTTAGTTTGCCCTATGATTTGCTATGGTAGTGATTGCCGTGTTACCTTGCGAGTTCACGCTTCACAGCTCATAAATACGTATGATTTATGCCGTTTCATCATGTGTTTCCTAACATTTATCCAGGGGTGTAATTTAAAGGGTTGGAGTGCAGTCATTCGGCAGGCGATGGGATGCATAGTTATGAAGAACGCATACTGTTATTTATTTTGGGGGTGTGTTTTCAACTCCAGAATACATTTCTCACTCGGGGCTGGCTACAGAGGGACATGAGACGGGTCAGGGGTCAAACCTGCACCTCTCCGATGATGGCAGGGTTGCACAGTGCAACCATTATGCTCTTATTTACTCCCCCAGAGATGAACCTGTCGGTGCTCTACGCTGAGTTTCTTTTTACAAGGAGCATGTGTGCGCCTATGTTGAAAAATGTAGGCGCACAAATACGGTTAAGGAGCACAATGAAAAATATTTGAGATATTAAAGATGGAATTCTTTAATTGTTCTTGGTGCCTTGATGTTCCTAAATACAAATTCCAAGTTGCACAGCAAAACATTTTTAGGCACAAAAGTAAGTAAAATGGTTGTACTGTAGAGCCCTGCCGGTGTGTCATTTGTTTTATCTCAGGAAGTGGAACACATGTCTTCCACTGACTCTCTTCCCCTCTGGGACACCTATTAGTTGATCCACAACTTTACCAGTGATAATTAGCCTGCCATGGGCATACAACACTGAGGTCATGCCTCCGGTCCCATCCACACCTTTAATGTAAACAAACAGATTTGATTACAGCTGCTAACACATGTAGGGTAAGGTTTACTGTGCCAGATACCTGACCAGTCATGATTTCTCCCTCTAAGCCTCCCATCAGCATGGCCCAGTACCAAAAGCTGAGATGAATGTAGGCAGTCTATATCCCATTTGAACAGCGACCTGTTTGTGTTTTCCCTGTTTATATATGTGCTCCTCGGATTTGTAACCCTGTGTATTTTTGATCATTTTTAGCGTGTGTATGTGCTTTTTAGGCACGCTCAAGCTGCTACTACCGAGGAGTATGTCTAGGAAACCAGAAGTTGTCAGCCGGCCATGTCTGGCAGATAAGGTTAAAGCTGCAGATTAGTGGGTTTAGAATGTTAAATCCATAAAAGTGTCTCTGTGCTGCAGCTCTCGTGCCACAGATGGTCCACCATCCTTCCTGTTAGTCAGCTGTCGTAATTGTCTGGAACACTGACATGTTTCCTGTGCTATTTCTACAGCCTTCCCAATTGAATAGCCAGTGTCCCTATTAAGATTCAATGGAGCGCACACTACTGGTCTGTTGTGAAACAGTATCAAATTGCAATACATATTGGCACCTACATATTATAGTACTATCGTGAGGTCCCTGTTAATTCCCACCCCATCTGTACGTTTACTTTTGTTTGTTACACAAAGAATTGCATAAATAAATGTGGCTAGAACAAGATGAACATACACATACATTAGATTAATGCCAGTAAGGGTTAAGGCTACGGTTTCTCTTCTTTGATTGTGTGTTTTCAAACTCTTTCATTCAGTCCCAGTCCTCCAAACCAAAAACAAACAGCCGTTAGAAACGGCCCTTTTAGGGCCCTTTCTCCTTGCTGAAGGAAAGAAAATCTATTGATTTGGTGTCAAAATAATTCCCATAAGGTTTGACTAAAGGGATTATGAATACCACGATTCCAAAAATGAGAATATACTCTTCAATAATATGTCTTTGTAGTCTTATGACACAACTGACCAATGTCAAGCTTTGTTGACATATGCAACACTGAAGGTTTAGTATGGGTTACTCTATTATGTACTGGGTGGGTTGAGCCCTGAATGCTGTGGTATATCAGACCTTAAGACATTTTTCTTTTTACTGCTCTAAGTTGGTAACCCATTTTATAATAGCAATAAGGCACCTCGTATGTTGCCAATATACCAATGCTAAGGGCTGTATCCAAGCACTCCTCGTTGCGAAGTGCATAAGAACAGCCCTTTGGGTCAGACTTAAGCCTAGTCTGTGGGGGAAATGGAATCTAAAATCTCTCTCTCTCTCTCTCTCTCTGTCTATAGGGCATACTCCCTGGTCGACTCCAGCCAGGTGTCCACCTTCCTCATCTCCATCCTTCTCATAGTCTATGGCAGCTTCAGGTCAGTCTACCCTGTCCAACCCTCTTCCATCACAGATAGGCCAACACTGGTCACTGTGGGTCTCATCTTTATCATGTTACTTCCATTACATTGAGCGCCTATGAGCTATCCAGTCATTGTAAAACAAGTCTTTGACAGAATAGCAATGTGTGAGCAGCTTGATTTTATTTCAGATAGTCAACCTCTCTCCACCTTTCCCTCCATGTCTCCCCGTGCAGATCATTAAACATGGACTGTGAGAACCAGGAGAAGGATAAGGATGGGAACCCTGTCCCGAATGGGGCCTTCAACAATGGCAACACAAACAACAGTGAGTCTCACATATTTGGTGAGACATAAGACATACAGAGCGTGTGTTTTTTTTAAATTTTATATATAAGTTGGAAGTCGTCATACCGTGGATTCCGTATATTTTGTAGTTGGTTGGTTTGCTGTTACACAGGCTGTAGACGCAGCACATGCAGAAATGTGTGTGCCTGTCTCTGCCTGTGTGATTTGTCTTTCTCAATCCCTGTGTGTTTGAGCATTCTCACTTGTGCATGTATTGTGTGTTGTAGGTATTCAGACCATAGACTCCACACAGGCTCTGTTCCTGCCCATAGGAGCCTCCGTGTCTCTGCTCGTCATGTTCTTCTTCTTCGACTCTGTCCAGGTGGTCTTCACCATTTGCACCGCAGGTACCTGACCGTCACCCGCCACACAGACACGCGCCTTAATGTCACAAAGCAGTTTCTTGCCCATCTTTTGTCTAAAGGCAAGCTGACATGTATTTATTTCCTTAGAGCATGGTGTTATATTGATGGTGTCTTATGGTGCATTGATTTAACAGAAACATTTTCTCTGCATAATTCTTATTAGGCTTGGGCAATACCCCGGCATACGGTATAAATGGTATATTTCGAAATACCGACGGTATGGTTTTCAATATTGTTTTCGGGGGGTGCGTGCTATGCCACTGCTTATAACTAAGTAAGTTAAGTCTAAGATGTGTCAAATTATAGCCAGCTCGGGGCTCCAGCTATGCATTTGGTTTGCTAACTTGCTAGCTAAATGGCTAGATGTCAAGATCAAGCTTCTTGGTTACAGCAGAGACAATAAAATGTTTTATTTAATAGTGCCCCTAGTGTCCACATTCAGTAATACTGTATACCCCTTTAGGGTACAGAGACTGTATGACAATCTGGATACCTACCGCTCAACTAATTCTTATGATGACAATGATTGACTCTGCTAAACTGACTGAAACCAATGGAACGGAACAACAAACTGTCTTGCTGCTATTTCTTTCTCGTTCTCTTATCGATCTTCCTCTATGTTGTTCCTCTTCAGTTCTTGCGACAATTGCGTTTGCGTTCCTCCTGTTGCCAATGTGCCAGTACTTGACCAGACCCTGCTCACCACAAAACAAGTAAGGAAGCTGAGAGGCTGCCATGGCCTACAACCAATACTGTGACAAGTCTTTAATTCCCCTTTTTATGTTTGACAATGTGAAGCATCTGGCCTTAGATTTTTCAGCTTAATCGGAATTCTTCAACCTGAACCCCTGTGGGTGTGTTGAGCACATTTTGACTCAAATTGGCTGTATCTACACTTTTGACCCCGCACATATCGACTTGCGTTTAGAAGTGATGTATTTTCCAGTGAAGTGATTTTGTTTTGTCCAGTGTGTATAAACCATTTCTCTCTCTCTGCCCCCCTGTAGGATCTCGTTTGGTTGCTGTGGGCGCTTCACTCTGGCCGAGCTCCTCTCCTTCTCCCTCTCTGTCATGCTGGTGCTGATCTGGGTGCTCACTGGACACTGGCTGCTCATGGACGGTATGTCAGTGTGTCATGACTGCCTTGTGTTCGTGTGTGTGGTGTGGGGGCGTTGTCTTGCCATTGTAAGGTTTGCCTTTAGTTTCTCTCTAATCTCATGTCTCTCTGAGCTCCATTACAAGTTTTTGAGCTGTGTTCGTCTGGTATTCCTGTCTCTCTCAGCGCTGTCTCTTCTCCTCTTTCTCTCAGCGCTGTCTCTTCTCCTCTTTCTCTCAGCGCTGTCTCTTCTCCTCTTTCTCTCAGCGCTGTCTCTTCTCCTCTTCTCCTCTTTCTCTCAGCGCTGTCTCTTCTCCTCTCTCTCTCAGCCCTGTCGCTCTCTCTCTCTCAGCGCTGTCGCTCTCTCTCTCTCAGCGCTGTTGCTCTCTCTCTCTCAGCGCTGTCGCTCTCTCTCTCTCTCAGCGCTGTCGCTCTCCTCTTTCTCGCAGTGCTGTCGCTCTCCTCTTTCTCGCAGTGCTGTCGCTCTCCTCTTTCTCGCAGTGCTGTCGCTCTCCTCTTTCTCGTAGCGCTGTCGCTCTCCTCTTTCTCGTAGCGCTGTCGCTCTCCTCTTTCTCGTAGCGCTGTCGCTCTCCTCTTTCTCTCAGCGCTGTCGCTCTCCTCTTTCTCTCAGCGCTGTCGCTCTCCTCTTTCTCGTAGCGCTGTCGCTCTCCTCTTTCTCGTAGCGCTGTCGCTCTCCTCTTTCTCTCAGCGCTGTCTCCTTTCTCTCAGCACTGTCGCTCTCCTCTTTCTCTTCTCCTCTTTCTCTCAGCGCTGTGTGTTTATGTCTGATATTCTCTCTCTCTCTCCTCAGCTCTGGCCATGGGGCTGTGTGTGGCCATGATAGCCTTTGTACGGCTACCCAGTCTGAAGGTGTCTTGCCTGCTGCTATCAGGGCTGCTTATCTATGACGTGTTCTGGGTAAGATGGCTGCTCCCATCCCTCCACCCAGCTGACCTAAATACAACCACTAAAACACAGGCAGGGCCATGAGTCATCAGACACAAAGGACCCCAACTATAGACCATGGCTGAATCTCAAACTTTAGTTTGTCGAGCCATCGAGACCTCCACTGAACCCTTCGGAAACTTCTTTATCGAGTGGCATCCTCTGCTGACTCAGTGCCCTCAGCAGCAATTCCTTCCCATGAATCTCAGCACGTTACCTAATAACATAATTACTATTTTTGACAAGGTCTTAGTCACACAATTTTAAATCTAGCTAATGAGTCCAGTGCTTGAAGACGCAGTATTTCTGACATTTGATAATGTGCACGAAAACCTGTCCATTCTCTTGCTAAGCCTGGGCCAGTCAGGCCATGTCAAAGCTTACTAGCTAGTGCAACACTAAGGTACATTATTTTATCACAACAAGTTTTAATGAAGCAGCAACTGTCTGTTCTTCTCCGAGTCAGTGCACGGGGTTCAGCTGACTCAATTACAATATAGCGATTGGTGCTTTGGTGAATGGTGAAGTATGGAATGCTAAGTATAGGTCAACAACTTCATCAGCAAGCTGTTCAACTATCATAAATAAGTCACATCCGAGCTACACGCTGTTTACTTGTGCAGTGGTGCCTAAAATCCTTGCCTAACATTCGCTTGAATTCCATTCCAACCCTGTTTGTTAGTGAAGCTAGCTAACATCAGACAGGCTACAACCAGCTAAATTGGCTCATGAACTCACTTGCGACAAATATATACGTGCACATATGTTGTGCATGAGGCGCTACAGAGTTTACAACTTTCTCACCGTCTATCAGAGTAAGCGTGTCTGCCCATGTAGCATGACTTGATATGAAACAAGACAAGTCGCAGGAGACTATGCTTGCACCTGCATTTCAAAGTATGGCAGTCGTGACATTGATTGTGTATCGTCTCAATTCTAATTTTGCCCAAAACATGCAGACTTGAGCGATCACT
Source organism: Salvelinus fontinalis (assembly GCF_029448725.1). Taxonomy (NCBI): domain Eukaryota; kingdom Metazoa; phylum Chordata; class Actinopteri; order Salmoniformes; family Salmonidae; genus Salvelinus; species Salvelinus fontinalis. The sequence goes on from NC_074685.1 coordinate 28,596,184, forward strand.
ATCGAACACAAGGGCCACTCCAATAAAGGGCTTAGGGGCCAAATGTTTGGTTTGAGATTCAGCCACTGTCAAAGCAGCTTACTAAACGTGTGAAGACCTAAGGTACAGCGAGTGCCGCTCATTCAGGTCTCTTGTGTTTCTTGAGGTGGACAGAGCAGCACACCATAGATAGACGGATATTTCCACGCTAACAGGACAGTAGCTGTTTTTCCGCTGTACACCATGGTGGAGCCTACAATGCCATCTCTATCACCTTTATCGTGGTTAGACTACATGTCAGACAGAACTACAAACATGGCTATTTTCCAAGGATCGCTTGAGCCACCAGAGATGACTCCTCTGTCTGCCCTGCAGGTGTTCTTCTCGGCCTACATCTTCAACAGTAACGTGATGGTGAAGGTGGCCACCCAGCCGGCTGACAACCCCTTAGACGTGCTGTCCAGGAAGCTCCACCTGGGCCCTGGGATGGGCCGCGACGTACCCCGATTGTCCCTGCCGGGCAAACTGGTCTTCCCCAGGTACCACAGCCTCGCCGTGAGGAGTGGATCTATGTTTAAACCTCCAGCTGCATTCACTACAGCTGTTCTTATGAGCTCTAAAACGCACGCTTGCATTTCCTCCCACTCTGTCCTGCTTTGTCCCCTCCTGCTGTCTCTTTATTACCCTCCTCTTTGCATGCTGCCCTTCACCGTGTTTTGCTTGTCTGTGTTTTCCCTCCCTCTTTTCTCCCTATATCTCATCCCTCTCTCCCTCCAGTTCCACAGGCAGTCACTTCTCCATGCTGGGGATCGGGGACATAGTGATGCCGGGGCTGCTGCTGTGCTTCGTGCTGCGCTACGACAACTACAAGAAGCAGGCCAGCGGGGAGGCGGGGGGACCAGGCACGCCCGGACGCATGGGGCGCGTCTCCTACTTCCACTGCACTCTCATAGGATACTTTGTGGGTAAGGACAGGGTGAGAGATGGATGCGGGAGGGACCATCATGTAGTAGCACGAGGCTGCCCAAATCTGTCCCTGGAGAGCTTACCCTCCAGTAGGTTTTCTCTCCAACCCCAGTAGGTAACTAACCCGATTCAGCTTATTAACCAAGTTAAAGGTCGACTTTGGGTGCAGAAATAACGTTTTTAAAACTGTATAACTGATCATTTCACCATCATACCAGGTCATTTTAATGCTAAAAAACAAAGATGAATAAGATATTTGGCTACAGAAGTGCCATTTGTTACTGAACTCTACAGCTTCTGTCCAAAAACAAATCCTGTGAAATGACTTCATGACATACTGGAGGAGTTACTGGCTAGCTTAGCTAGAATACTAGCTACGTCGGTCACAGCACGCATGACCAGAGTAACACAATGATGATTCACCGAAGGCACACCCCATTTTTTTTTCGAAAATTGAGAAAGAGGTGGAGTTGGACTTTTTTTTTGGTGCCCAAAGTCTACCTTTAATTATTAGAATCAAGTGTGCTAGATTAGGGTTGGAACAAACAGGACGGGAGCTCTGCAGGAACAGAGTTGGGCAGCCCTGATGTAACAGAGAACCACATTCTGACTTGTTGAACCCAGTCAGTAGAGCGTGCTATTGTCTGGTTAACTAGACATGTGGCAATAGTCAGCCATATGACAACATATAAAGGGAGGTGACTTCATGCTTAGAGAATTAAACAACAATAGAGTCATTCTTGGCTGATTTGAATTTAGTTATATTGTGTATGCAGTACAGGGAAGCCTCCCTCTGTACACAATGACGTCGAATTGCTTAGTCTACCTTAAACTCCATAGTATGAGTGTTTCTGACCTGTCGCCGTTTCTTCAAGGCCTGCTGACTGCCACTGTGGCCTCCAGAATCCACCGCGCGGCTCAGCCTGCCCTGCTCTACCTGGTACCCTTCACCTTGCTGCCTCTGCTCACCATGGCCTACCTGAAGGTACATATGGGGTGGTTTCTGGAAAAGGGGGGAGAGGTGGGGGATAATGTGATGGCGTCATTCATTTATGTAAGTTAAGAGGTCAGACAAAATAGCAGTACTGCTGGGGAATCATTTTATAGGACTCAAAAGTTTGTGTAAATGTGTTTTGACTGAATGCTGACAGTCAGAAGCTATGTTTCCATTAACTTGTCAAGAGTTTTTATGTCGACATTTCAAAAGTTGTCATAGAAAATGGATGCAATTGTCTGCTACGGTGCGTTTCCAGTTAACTGTCTGTTGTGTAGATAAAAACAGCTGGATGTAATGCCACCACACAAAAGAAAGACATTTTGCAACAAAGAAAATAGAATGTCGAATAAAAATTAAGTGTTTCCATTATCCATTAAGGCGAACTCCCACTTATGTTTCATGTCTCAGGTAGCCTACCAACGTATCGCCATGGTGAAACTTGCGCTCCTGTAGATCTTTAAATAATTGGATGATGGAGACTTGCATTCAGCCAACCAGAAAAGCAAGGCAAAGCAATTCGGGCTTTCTTGAAAGTCAGGACAATCCTTGTCCTGCAAAGACATATTATTATTATCGCTGAAATAGATTTAGCAAGCAGTAGGCATTTTAAGAATTAAATGTGGAGTGATTGTCACATGCCCAGCGTACCTTAAAAATACAATTTATTTGAAAACACTGTTTCCATCTTCATTTTCTGCACGTTTGACAAAAAGCTGCCCCTGTCAAACGGATAAAAATGTTGACGTCTTTAGAACATGTCTCCTATAGTTGCCGCTTCCATTACACGTTGCAATGGTGTGACATTTGCTTTTGTCGAATAAACCTGGGTCAATGGAAACTGAGATGAACGGAGGCAGTGCTTAAGTGGTAGAGGCCTAGAGGAGTAATCCAGGATCAAGGCAGATAAGACGCCAGTGACCAGAGGTAATGGATGTAGATGTTGAGGATAGCCTCTAACACGGGTGTGTTGTACCGGTGGGAGAGTAGGCAAAGATGGGTGATATCTGTGGGTAGGGCTGGGCGGTATACGGTATTTCATGATATACCGGTATTGATGCAGGGACCGGTTTGGGTTTTTACTTTACCTTCTATACCGGTATTTGAATGTTTGGTTTGTTAAATGTGATACGCCCGGTGTAATGTCAATTTTGATAGTTTACTTCGCTACTTGAGTCATCTCTCTCCGCTCTTTCTCTCCGTGCCACTTTCAACACAGACCTGTCACTCAAGCAGCGCATTTGATATGCCTCAACCACGAGACACTTGCGTTCAGTCTGCATGGTCAATGCAGCACATGCAACAATGTTGACAACAACAATGCTGTTTTCACTTTGCTTCTTCATATAAATCCACTAGTGTTCTATAATGGCACTATTAGTTTGTTTCTTACATCAGCAAACAGCTAGTTTGTCTTAGCAAGTTGCCCTAAATCTTGTGAGACGCTAATGTTAATTGTTAGCCGCAAATGCTAATAGCTAGCTAGCAAATAAATGTACTGAGAAAGAGCAAACGTAGCTAGCTAATTAATACAGCATGATAATACCAGTGATGGTGTGGACCTAAATCCGCATGTTTGTGCAACAGTATCTTCTAAATCAAAGAGGAATATGCAAAGCAAAAATATGTTAGCTACATGAAGTAGTTAAGGAGAACATGCAATGTAGCCAAAGCATATATGCTCCCCTAGGAAACACTTATCACTAGTTCTTACCCTGTCACAATAACTCCACCCTGGCATTTTAATTTGTTGTCATCTCAAACAAAAGTATATTCTAACTATAGAATTAGAATAGTCATTATTTCCATGATTCCAACAGTTTTGCTCTAATTCACAAGTCAAATCGCAGTCCTAGATTATTTACCCATATCGTGCAGCCCTACGTGGCAGTGTGGAACTTCTCAATTGAGCACTGGTGTAAAGTACTTAATAAAATACTTTAAAGTACTACTTATTTTATTTACTTTACTAAAATACAGTACTTTTTACTCCATACATTTTCCCTGACACCTAAAAGTACTCGTTACATTGTGAATGCTTAGCAGGACAGGAAATGTTCCAATTCACGCACTTATCAAGAGAACATCTCTGGTCATCAACTGCCTCTGATCTGGAGGACTCACTAAACACAAATGCTTTGTTTATATATTATGTCTTCGTGTTGGAGTGTGCCCCTGGCTCTCCGTAAATAAAAAAACAAGCAAGTTGTGCCATCTGGTTTGCTTAATATAAGGATTTTGAAGTGATTTTTACTTTTGATACTTAAGTATATTTAAAACCAACATACTTTTAGACTTTTATTCAAGTTGTATTTTACTGGGTGACTCACTTTTACTTGAGCCATTTTCTATTAACGTATCTTTACTATTACTCAAGTATGACAATTGGGTACAGGAAATGCAGAAATGATAAAAGTGCTGAAATTTGTTTTGGTTGAATTGAACAGTATAAAACAATCAAAATGGAGAGGGACTCATTGAAATCACTTAGAATGTCTGAGTTACTTTTTTATACCATGATATAATATTTTGGCCATATCACATCTTGGTGAGGATTGTATTCAATAGTGTGGTAGTTAAAGGGAATCACTTGGGCTCCTGAGTGGCAGTGACTGAGACCACCGCGCATCTCATTGCAAGAGGCGTCACTGCAGTACCTGGTTCGAATTCAGGCTGCATCACATCCGGCCGTGATTGGGAGACCCTTAAGGTGGCGCACAATTGTTCCAGTGTTGGGCCGGGGTAGGCCGTCATTGTAAATAAGAATTTGTTCTTGACTGACTTGCCTAGTTAAATATAAATCGAACCCTGGTGTGTCCTACAGGGAGACCTGCGGCGCATGTGGTCAGAGCCTTTCCACACCAAGGCCAGCAGCTCCCGCTTCCTGGAGGTATGATGCACCCTGGGAACACAGCCAGCGTGGGGAGGACCATGAGAGAAGAGGGAGAGTGTGCACTGAAGAGAGGCCTCGTCCTCATCACTCGTTCATTCTTTCCACCCATCCTCTGAGCAGTAGACCTCTCATATGGACACCAGTGTGTGGACCTCATTGCCAGACAACTCCTCTTTGCTTCCTTTTTCTTATTCCGTCGCCCTCCTTTTCTCTCACTTCGTGACCTTCTCTTTCCTTCCCTCTCTATATTCCCTCCTTTTCTATCCTTATTTTCCATCCCCCCTTCCCATGACCCATTCCATTTTGCTAGGAGTCTCACTCTCTCCTTTTGCTCTTGGTCTCTCTTTGTCTTACTGCCGTACCGCCCCTCCATCCCTTCCCATTTATGTATCTGACTGACTGCCGGACTCCAAGGCCAGGTCTCCCCTTATATGGATTACTGTTTGTGGGACGTGACTGGGTCTTCGTCATTACAAATCGTGTAATTATTATTGTGGAATGATTTGGTATGAACCACAGAGAGAGTGGGCAGAGCTGCTGCTGCTGCCACTACGCAGGACAATGACATCAGTGCACAGGACCAGCAGCTGACGGGAGAGAAGGAGAAGGAATGGTTCATCAGTCTCTCCCTCCCTGTCTCTGCCATCCATCTCCCCCTCCTGTCCCCTGAACACTTCTCTCTTTCCTCTACACCCTCAACCTTCCTCCCCCTCTAACAATCTCCCACCTTCTATCATTCGCTGCCCCATCACAGAAACATGTATTTTATTTAGAAAAGATTTTATTCTTGGCATATACAGAAATTATGTATTATAAATTGTGAATGTGTCCCTGCTATTGATGGGGATGCATCTCTCTTTGTAAATATGTGTACACACACATTTGGGTGTCATGATGTTTGAGTGTGTGAGTGAGAGAACATAGAATGAGAGATTGTGTTATTACATTATGAACAATTTAATAATGTTTTAGATCCAGCACAGGTATAAAGACATCAACAATGACTCGACTTATGGAGTGGCAAATCTGACTTGGATCACAGCTTTGTTCTGGAAGGATAGTCACACTAGGGGAGGTTTCCTTGTGTACACATTTCTTCCCACAAGTGACAGAATGGACATTGGGAAACCCCTAGATAACCTTTGACATGTGCCATGGCTGTACCTGGAGGTGTCTGTCTGTGTGTGTGTGATCATATAGCATTACCTCCATGATGTCTAATGGACCTTGAGAGAGAATCTCTATTACGCCCCTGAGGGATTCAGCTTCATAAAGGATTGTAATCAATGGACCCTGAGAGGTTCAAACTAACCCATAGCTAGTTTTTACTGTCAAAGGTTTAGTATCCCAGCAGTTTTTGGATTGTCATTCCTCCCACAGTTTGTGGTGCTTGTCAGTTAGATCATAGCTTCAACGATATTGGAATTAAAGTATGTATGTGTGAGAATCAGAGGGAGAGCGAGACTTGAATGGAACATGCAGTTTGTCTTGGGTTTTCTTTACCTGTTTTCTTTCTTTTTTATGTTGGTTCTCTGGCCTTGCATGTCAAGTGTAGTGTGTGTCATTCCTCAGACTGCATCAACAGCTCAAACTGCTGGCCAAAACCAAGGCACTGAGCTTTGCCAGCAAGGCTGCACAGAGGAAAGTTACATGGACAAAGGCCAGGGGTCTGGAGGACTCGGAACAGTTCTGACCCAACAGGCCAGTTGGCAGATTTGAGACTCGTTTAGCCCTGACTTCACTCTGGCTGATCATTACCTGGACATTATCTGGCTGTGGGACAGACGAACGTCAGACGGCCTAAACATCATGGACTTCATGTAACAACAAAAAAATATCAACTCTCCTCTGCCTCTTTATGGACTTGGCAAAGAAAATAAAATTTAAAAAACAATGCCGATCATGGTGATAAATAATTGAAGAAAATTTTGATGATTTCATTTTTTATGGAAGATCTTTCTTTTTATCCCCTTTGTATTCGTTTTTTTTTTCTTAGTGCTGTAGGTTTAGTTCCATTTTCTACCTTTCTTTCCTCTTCTCCCTTGCAGCAGAGGGCTCTAGCTCTTTGGTGCATTGACATTACAGCTGAATGGATTCTGTATACAAGAAGTTGAATAAAGTAAGAACTGTTTAGTGAAACATGGACCTTGATAAGCTGAATCTAAAATATTTTGTCTTAATCCCCCTCCCTGTTCCTCTCCCCCTTGTCAGGATTCTGCTGTAAATAAACATGACTCTAACTGTACGGCTCCTGTGTACGGCTGTTTTTCTACGGGCCTACGTTGGGGTCATATTTACACTGGTATTGGTTCTGTATCAGCTACTCTGGCAGGAAGTTGAGACCTTTCGATAGATTACTTTCACACTAGCTACATTATCAGGGGATAATGTTTGAGCAATTCAGGCATATTCTGTGTGATGAGGCCAATGTTACTGATAGTTTATATTCAGATTTTTTTGTTTTTTAATAAGGAATAGATGTCAATGTTTTCATTAAATAAAATATGAGCAAAATGCCATTGTTAGGGAAAGATACTGTATTTCCAAGATAAACCACTTGATGGCGACACTGGCCAAGTCAGATGCTTGAGGTCGGTTGAAAATTAAACTAGACATGAGCAAGCGTGATATGAATAGCTTCCTCATCCACACTGCATGTGAATTATGCATATAGTATTCTTCACAAAGAATTTACTTAGGATCCCACAAGATAATTCGTATTAGATGCTTTTGCCCTTTATTTCTAAACCCTAAAACAATACTGATATTCTCAGGTTGAACATTGTTGAAAGTGTCTGCTGATTGGTTTTAAAGCACTGTATGGTCTGTCAGTGGTTCCCAACATTTTTTGGTTACTGTAGCACCTACTCTCATGAGTCTTCTCAAGTACCCCCTGGTTGGGATCCACTGATCTGTATGGTGAAAGAGGTGTGTTGTTGGGCTGTGTCGGGGGTTTTGTATGCATCCCATGATCTGAAAGGCTACCCATTTAAGAAGCATTTAAGGTACAGTATGTTATGTGTGTTTTACCCCTGCGAAGCATCTGACAGAATTGACGTGTATCATTCTATGTTCTAACGATGCTTTTATACTCTGTTTTCCATGCTCTAGACTAGGTCCACCAGAGAACGTCGGAGGACTGATGGAAGCTCTAGCATGGAAGAGCCTTTTTAGTTTCTGTGGGAAAATGGCTGCCTCTGTGTCGCACCAAAGATGCTGAGTCAGGGATTTCTATACAGCACAGTGTGAAAGGTCACTGGACCAGCGTGGTGATGGGTGGCAAAACCGCTGAGTCACCACCTCTGGTCCGGTTTCTCTTGTCTACCTAAATAGGAAAGTGGGAATTAAGATGATGCATTTTGTCTATTCAAAATCTGTCCGCAGATGAATTTGGCCAGGATCTGAATATGCTGTTGGAGGGGGGTGGGCAGTGAAAACATGAGGTTGAATTACCAGAAGACAGATCTATTATTACAGACCCCTGGCTGAAATGTCCAGCTTACTGAAACCACAACCACACCACCTTTCCCACTTCAGACATTTATCAGAATTACTACAAAATGCTTGTCAATCAAAAGGCTCTCACACCTAGCAAATATGGCGAGGAATTCTGTACCATTTGACAGAAGTAGAGGGAGTGCTGGTGGGAGAAGGACCAGATTGAACTAGTTAAAGGTGGTGGTAGGGGGCAGGGAGGGAGAGGGCTTCCAGGACGTTGGAGGTTGGGAAGGGTCAGTGAGGTCAACGCAGAGAGAGCGAAAGACCGGGGCTTTTGAATTCCCAGGGTCCGCCCCTCGTCACGTATTGGCCAGTTAGACGAATCCACCGGGGCCATGGGGATTGTAGCATGTCATCTGGAACACGGTTCGTCAAGCTAGGTGTCCTAAAATAAGAAGTCAACCCACCATTGGAATGTAGGGTTCGGTCTGAAGAGGTCCATAAGTCCCTTTCACATGAATCCTCATCTAAGACAGGCAGGTACAAGGGCAGCCCAAGAACTATCCAACCACTGAGTAGAGATTACCTTTGAGAGAGTAAGGTTATCTGAGCCAAATCATTATTTTCTATCTGCCAAGGAGAACTGTTTTGACATCACTCATGTTAGCATATTATGGTCAAAAACAGAATGATGAAAATCATACTTAATGTAAAATTTGTTATATAATTACAGAATAAGCATATTTATTATTCAGTAATAACATATTACAAAGTATTTTGTAGGCCTTTATAACTTCTGCAAAATCAGGTAATCTAGTAAAATGGTCATTACCCAACTCAGGTAGCCTACATGCATGTGCTGGTTGTGGCCCATGCTCACACCCATGCTAATGGAAGAGGTTTCTCCCCCCTCCTCTCCCCTTCCATCATGTCCTCCAGCCTGGAATTCCAGGCTTGTTTAAATAAGGTTTGCCTGCCCGGGCGCAGGTGGATTCCCCTCTGGCCCTCTGACCCGGAGGGCATTCAATACATAAAGTGAAGAATTCCTCTGAAGTTCAGTTAATGTGGGGTTTTCATTCTTTGGACTCAAACAGTCACAGAGTGGAAAGAAAAACAATCCTACACCAAAGAGCGGAAGAGACATAGGTCGAGTGGGCTGCTCTTTATATTTACATGTAAAATGACATTCTTACAAGAAGATAGATCTCAACTATGTTGATTTATGTAATTACCAGCATGATGTCCTTCATCAATTGCTTTGGATGGTGGATATAAATGTGATGGGATTGGCTAAACTGAAAACAAGTTAAAAAAAATAAAAATGCTTTTAAAAATGCACTTGCATTACCAGTTACTCTTATAATGATCTACTATCCTTTGGTCAATTACACAATCAGTTGTATGAAATTTTGAACATTTTAACACGCTGCACAAACACTTCTCATCCAACTTCACCAGCTGAACCATGACTACATTCCAAAGCAACACTCCCAAGCGCCTGGAGAAACTGTCAGGCTTAAGATGGAACATCTGACATGTTTTCTGTGGTGCTGATCTTCAGAACCAGTCACCATACTGCTGGAGACGCTGTAAAAGGCAGTGCCACCCACACAGCTGGAATGTCATGCATGCAGTGGATAGACCCTGTTTCTGGAGGGAGAGAGGAGGGGAGCCTTCTGTGGTAGAGACAGGGTACACAGCACACACAGGGGCTGGGTGCTAGAGGGGTCTACTCTCTGTGTGAGAAAATATGGGGAACACTCACACTCCACCCCCACACTCACCAAAAAAACGAATCCATTAACATTTTTGGGTTGGGAAATTATCAATGACTATCCATCAGTTGTTTGCCCTTCTCCTGATGAGACAGAATCTGGAGAGAGATGGGGGATGGAGGGATGGGGGTTGGGAGAGGTTAAAGGGCAGAGGACGAAGGGAGGTACATTTTCGGAGGAAGGGAGTTTGGAAAACAGAAGGGAACAATAACTCCAATGTTTAAAAGGATCCTCTCAGCCCCATGACACCTCACAATTCAGAGTTTAGAATCAAAGCATGAAAAATTTAATTTCACCAAATTTTTCAGGATTCACACTCTCCAAATATGCTATTGGACAAGGCTATTAATTATTGACTTGGATTTATTTTTTGTTCTTTGTGTGTGTGTGTGTGTGGTAAAGTACGTCAAGATGGAATTTGAACTGGCCATCTAAAGGACAAAGTTAAAGCTGGGTAGAGGATTCTATGCTCATTTCCCTCTATTTGTAACGTAGAAATAGCAGGGAATGTCTATCCTTAGTGTCACCAATACTTTGAAGACAGACACTTGGCTCAATTTTGCAATACAGTCTACGTTCAATCTTGAATAGCAGCATATTCAAATAAACATGTCTGAATTGTTACATTCTTAATCATATGTTTTCAATGGTTTGTTGAAACAGTAAATTGCCTAAATATTGAATATATAAATATCTATGACCAGCTTTATTCAAGATTTTCATTTGAAATATTAAAGCATTTGGGTAAATATTTAGTTTGTAAGTAAATACACCTCTGAAAACCTGTGATATAAGGTTGGAAAATACTTATTTCGTTATCTTAAAATATATTTTGTTCATTTGAAAAATGTATCTTATTTTGGGAAGGATATTCCTTTTCAATAAAATACAATTGCCCTTCCAAAAGCACAACTAAAGTAAATTCTCTCTTGATGTTTGTTGTTTTGAGTTAAACAGTACATCAACATGTTCATCATTTTATCAAGTAAAATTCAGAAAATATTATGATTAAATTATGATTCAAATGCTTCAATCACATCAAGGAGTTTAAATGAAACTTGTATTGATGTTCACTCTTGATCACATGAATGAAATCAGTATACATGTATAACCAATGCAATTATGTTTTTAGAGTTAAATGAATAACTAGATGTAATAGCAATGAGCAAACAGTAATGAATCAAATCATATTTCTCAATTATTTTAAAGTTACCACTTTGCACAGGGAGGACAGAACATATCTAGTTTGAAAACCTAGACTGTACAAATGCATTATTGATTATATCAGTGGTATTCTGCCACAAAAGATACAATTAAATTAACTAATGAATGTAAGTCAGTTAATTATAAAAATCTATTATACAAATCTTTTGTTTAATGTATTTTGTATTTTCTATGTAATTATAATAAGGTCAACAACACTGATAATGATAGAAAGAATAAAGATCTAATTAACAAGATACTTTTTTTTGTCATAATACATTTTAGTATTTACATTACCACTCATAATCTTGTTTTGTTTGTACCACAAACTCAAGTCCTTGGTACAAAACTCAACAGACGAATAAACAAATGCTTATTCCTTATTGTATGAATCATTATTAGAAAGGTTGAAGTGGACATTCTGGATACTATGAGATTAAAGTTTCTTTATTCTGCTGGGATTATTTTTACTGTCTCAATACTCACACTCATCTCATTCTCTACCTTGCTCTTCTCTCTTCCAGATAATCATTTATTAATTTTAGATTGAATTCAGTTCCCCTTAGGAATCCATAAATGCAGTTCCACAAATGTTTTCCCATCAACACCTCTTATTTGCTGCCCATGGCACAAGTCTCTCTCAGACCAACAATAAAGTTTATCTCAGTGAGACTATAAATGACAGTTAATTGGCCAGTATCTTGTAAAATGTCATCCACTTTCCATTCCTTTAGCTTCCCCTCTATTCTATTTCATAGATTGATCTATTGTATATTGTAACTCATGTTCATGAAAATGTTTATGTTTTTCTATTCAGGTTCTATGTCAGTTTGCAATCTTGAACAAAGTTATAGTTATAATAGTTATAATTTGTAATGATCTCGTTGGTCTGCATTGTGCTCTCACATGGCAAGAGATCCACTGCATCCCATACTAAGCCGGGGCTTTGGAGATGAGGTCGAAGAGGGATGAATGAGGTTTGAGGGGTCAACAAAGACTTGCTATCAAGAAACTTGTTTGAGTGGCACCTTTCACAAACATTTCAACGTCCAGAGTGGAAGCATTGATCAATGTTTGTGACTGTTGTCTGTTCTCCTCTTTTTATATAGAAAACACAGTTTGATCAGACTACTTCTGATAAACTAAGGAGTGGTGATGAAGAGACTTTCTGTAGCCTACTGCTTTATAAAAAGAGACGAGTGAGAAACAGAGGGACAGTGAGACCAAGAACTCCTCTTCTGTGGTGTTTAATGGCAGTGTGTAAACCAAGAGATAGAGAACATCACTGGCCTCCTATAATATCTCTGTATCCCTCTGAATTCATCATGCCCCGCCTTACATCAAACATTTTTTGCCGATTGGCAGCACAATCAGATCCCTTCAGAGTGGGGTAGGGTGGGGTGATGAAAAGTGGGCCCTTTCCCACAGGACAATACCATTATTTCAGCTCCCCTGATCAGGAATGCCAGATTTCACAGCCCGCTACTCTCCTCCAGGCGTCAATCAAAGCTTTGCAAGGGTTCAATCGCCTACTGGGACCGCCCCCACTGGTCCTCTTCACAGTTATGAACCAACCTGAGAGCTTCCAAAAATCTATAGTCTATATTCAAGTCATGAAACAATTCAAACAGTCGTCACTACTGGAGATAAGTCCTTATACTTAATTTGGAGTTTAAATGAGCCCAATTACATACTATTCATACACTTTTGGGTGTTTTTAAGAAGTGTCAAATGTATTATTTGCTTATTTGAGTGGCATAGCTGTGTGTACAAAAGTGTGCAGGAGTCAAGTCTTATTAACTAAATCTTGGTAATTAGATGGGTGGAGGACTATGTCCAAATATCTACATCTCTGACTAAAATATTAATAGGTCTAACATTTTAAATATGGGGTTATTTAGTTAATCACAAATAACTGTTTATTATAGACTAGGCTACTTTATACATATCTTGAGTGGGATTGAGGTTAACATATGTCCTAAAGCCAATCCTTCTTATGAAAATGGTGGCTTCCTGTCTCCCACCTTAACCACCAGGAAAAACCCTTACAAATTTCAGATAATGACACAAAATATATGTTTTTGTTTAAATTTAAGTGTTTTATTGTTAATAAAACATATGTAAGACAGTTAAATTGCAAACATTTTTTGCAAACATATTGTAGAATACGGTCAGTACCAGGAAAATGTCTGGTCCTTCGGGTCAGGAGTTGTGGTTTAGTGACATATTTTAAGTAAAAAAATATATTTTAAATGTCGTAATACAAAAGGAAAGTATTATAGTTATTTAGTGGATTACTTAAACTAAAATATCAACTAAATATTACAAATATCAATTTCATGTCACTGGTGTTACCCTTCTATAAAAAAAAAATAATAATAATAAATAATAATAATAAAAACATTTTTTTTAAATGCAACATCCTTGCCAACTTCTTACTGTGTCAAAGGTTCATGGTGGGTCTGCACTCTCTCTTCATTTGTTAGCAATTTGATCATTAAGTTGGTAATTTCAAGGAAAGCGTTAGGATGTGTCACTGGTGTTACACAGTTTATAGTAAGGGGAAAAGGACATTTGATTAAAATAATTTATCAAATCACATGATTTTCTGATTAATTTACAATTTAAGAAGTGTGGTTTGAGCTACTGTGGCTGCCTACTTAGGTATTCTGTATTTTCTGAAGATTTGGTGTGAATGCACCAATTTGTAAGTCGCTCTGGATAAGAGCGTCTGCTAAATGACTTAAATGTAATGTAAATGTGTTACTAGTCCAGGGTTTCCCAAGCTCGGTACATGGGACTCCAAGGGGTGCACGTTTTGGCTTTTTGCCCTAGCACTACACAGCTGATTCAAATAATCAACTAATAATCCATCTTTGATAATTTGAATCAGCTGTGTAGTGCTATTCCAAAACAAAAAGAAAGTTGTACTAGTCACTGGGGTTACCATCACTGGTGTTATTATAGAAAAATTGGTTTTGTTTAAAGTCCATTATTACTAATCAAAAACATTTCTTAATATTATCATGAACCTTTTATGTCTTTGATTATATAAGCAAATTAAATAGTCAAATTATATTCTGGAAAGCCTGAATTGTCATTAGAATATAGCTGACACCAGTGACAAAAAGGCAACACAAGCATATTTAATGTAGTACAAATATTAAAATGCATTACATTGTTAACTATTATCTGACTAAGTTTTGGTTAAAAAAAATGTTTTTAAATGTTGTTGAGTTGGCTGGTCAAAAAGCCTCGACCCTAATAACATCCACAAGCATAGCCTTATCGTAATTATTATGGTTGAATCCTGTTATAATCAATTTAAAGGCGCGTGTGACTTTTACAGTCGAAAAGGTGGATAGAGTGTACTGAAAAGTAATGGTGATGAGAAATTTGTGAATGGAAGATAGTTAATCATGCATTCATTATAGGCTGTGGCGCTCCTTGTAGCCTATGTGACCAATCATGGAACCGATAAAACGTTGAACACCTCGAAACTAAACCAATGGCTTATCATATGGCAAAGACTAGCGCAAGAAGAAGCCAATCAGTAGAAGGCATGCAAACGAGGAATTTGCTCCGGCAGCCTCTGAATGTCAAGTAGTCAAAGATGGAGGCTGGATCTGGGAGGCCGTGCGGTTGTGCATGAAAGATTTGCTATTTTCTCTACAAGCGCGAGAGAAATGTCTTTATACTTACGCGTTTTGAAAAGACGGGATTAATTCCTAATGTTGCGGACACATAGTTGTGGTTCATAGTGGGTTTTGTCCCTATATTTTTGGTCAACTTTTCATTTTTTTTGCCTGACGGATTGATTGTGGTCCCTCCCTTGGCTAGGTATCATTTATGAATTTGGGGGGTCCTCTGTGTGAGTAGCATTGGGCGGAAATGGCGGGAGCTCAGGGCGAAATTGTGAAGGGTGGAGAAGAGTGATATTTAAAAATAATTAAGGGAAGAGAACACCAAAATAAGGGTTTATCATTTTCATGCGCATCAGGACCTTGCTTTATAGACTGTGCAAGGAAGAGCTCCCTCTACAAGATTCGACCAGTTTGTGTTTTCCTCATTCTGGATTAATCAGGAAAAATGCATGTTTAGTCCAAAATCAATGCACCACGTATAATTTGCTGGCTATTAGAACTGTGAGCGACATTCACGATCATGGATTGTGCACAGAGTCAATGTAGGCTATGTAACAAGTCGTCTGTGTGATAGTGAGAGAGCTGGCACGTTTGGTTTGCAGATTGTATCCATTCCTGCTACTGATAAGTATCCTTTTGACATACAAGTTGAAAACTCAAGAAAAACAAAGGTTCGTTGACCAGTTTGTGTTCTATGTTGGTATTAGGCCTATGTGAAATATCTGAATTATGTAATTATAGTCCACGGGGACTACAGAGGTAACACTGGTCTACTTTGCAATTTACACGAAGGCTATTCGTTTTGCACATTTTCCATCTTTTTTTATTTGTCTTGTTATAAAGTAATACCACGTTTATTATATTACAGGGCCTAAGGTAGTCTATTCACTAGCAGCTGTAGAATAATTGCATGAGTTGAGCAAAATGCTATGTTCAAAAGTTGTCGCCTGAATGGCTGACCAATGATAGAAAAACAGATTAAAGCCTACCTAATTATCTTTTAAATAGCCTACCTCTGAGTTTTTATTTTGTTGCACAGATAATACAACAAATAGGCATAATAAATAATTGGTTGTTGAGGTAAGATTTCAGAGTCTAAACACAAAAGTGAACAAATGATAAATGTGCCTAATTAAGTTTCAACTATGGTTTTAAGAGTGCAAAGTCTACATGAAAATGTTGCACAGTAACAAAATGTCCCCGTTCTCAGAATTAGAATACATTTCATTGGAACTAGTCATGATTCAGGGAAAACCCCTTTTCTCTCAGTTGTGTGAGGAACAACTTTTTTTTTAAATGATGCATCTCAAAATTATATAGGCACAATTAAACCTGTATAAAGTAATTAGATGATTGACACATATGTGTGTTTTGTATTAAAGGGAAAGAAATTTAAATAATTAAGTTTAGGCCTATGTGATAATGATGCTTTCAACATTATTATTCTGGCAAATGAGTTCTGGTAAAATGTAGGCCTCCCTTTAAAAGATGTTTGCGTGAATTAGAGGGCAAGTTGCATGTTTTTTCTGAATTGTCTCTAGAAACTACTTCTTGATAACTGTAATTATTTCCCTCTCTTTAATTGCTGCATTTCCTGAACTACTTGGCGTTAACTATAGTGACTCTCTCTAAACATTGTATATTTCGTGAGGAGTAGCGTATTCTTGTTTTTAAACTGGGTCAATTAATCTAGCAGATTAGAGTTGGTCAGCCATTGCTTGTTTGATGGTGTCATGGTGGAACATGAGGATTGGAGTAAGAAGCACTACTATCTTCAGATGAGGCTGATGGTGTCCATGTTGTCGTCCATTGCCCTTTTTCTGTTGTACTACTGGGCATTGAGATGAGCAGTGCAATATTAAAAGGGC
The DNA here is from genome assembly GCF_029448725.1 of Salvelinus fontinalis. Classification (NCBI taxonomy): domain Eukaryota; kingdom Metazoa; phylum Chordata; class Actinopteri; order Salmoniformes; family Salmonidae; genus Salvelinus; species Salvelinus fontinalis. The sequence goes on from NC_074685.1 coordinate 28,612,944, forward strand.
ATTGGCTGATGAAACGGAGAGCCACACCTCCCTCTATTGCCTTAACCTTTCACCCCTCTGAGTTGACAGACAATAAATATGAGGGGCCTACACATGTGGCTGTGTGTGAGGCTACAGGAACACTAAATATCAGGCTCCTTAATAACTTCTTTACAAAGATTAAACTTATGTTGTTTGTTTCTGAAGTTGAACATGTAGACCGCTGTCTGAAGATTTTAAGTCAGTACAGCTTTATATCTATAGATATTAGTGTGCCCACATAGTACGAGTCAATTAAACAGTATTTTGCAGCTATGATCATTTTACGTCTGGTGTGTACAGATATTTGTAAAATTGTTAGGTTTGAATATATATTCTATTTTATGGCAATCTAACCACCCAAGTAATGTTCAAACTATTGATGGGAAATGTGAGCTACACATGGCTGCTTATTTAAAAGTGGTTTAGTTTTAGCTGAATCTCTTCTATTGGCAATGGAGAATGGCTGTCCCCATGTCCACGTGCTGACACATGCTGAGGTCAGCTGCTTTGACAATGTTGCACTACTGTACCATTCATTCTAGCAGTGCAATAGTATTGTCATAGCATTTGGCCTCAGCCCTCTCTGAATTGGTGGTAAGGGGATAGTGGGTGAGACAGGAATAGTTTTATTGCTTTCAAAGTCTGTGTTTCAGAAGTATAGTAGTTAACTCTTGTGAACTATAGACATGTGGCCCCAGTGTGTTTTTAGAACAGAATCTAAAAGTAGCCCATATAGCACTGTAAAAAGTTTTAAATAGCTCACTCCAACGTCCTAATTTAATTGAGTAAAATATGTTTTCCAGATTCCAAATAGTTATAGTGGTAAGTGAAACATCAGTAGAGCACAGCTGTATAAATTAGGAAACAAATGACATCCCAAGACTGAAAATATTTCAATGTAGTTAAAGGCAAGAAACTAGACATTTGTTTCTGTGTAGTTATTTTGTATTCCGATTCTTGATGTTTTCTAAAATATGTCCTTTTAAAATGCAACAAAAATTAAATAAATGCTTCAATTTCTGTCTCTTAAGTCAGTTTAAAAAGTTGTACAGTAACTTAGTGATAGTATCTTGTTGTGTACCCATGTGTAAGTTCCCCAAATTAAATGAGCACCCTCTGTACTGGGCAATAATTTATATATACACTAGATGACTATTAGTTGGCGCTGTGTTGAGCCACCGTTCCGCCATTTTGGCACTCTCCACTGTTGTAAGTTTTTTTTAATTGGAAGCCATAGAAATACATTTATTATTATATATTCATTACTTTTTGACCCATTTTTACTATTACAGACAAATTAATCCAATGCTTACTTTTAAATTAGATTGTTTGCGAAACATTTAAAAAATGAAGACATTTAAATATATTTTCCTTAAAGTTTCATTTTTAGAGATTACTAATGTTACCGTCCCCGCAAAAACAACAAATAAATACACGTCATTTTGTCCTTGAAACGTTCAAATTAAATATTGTAGAATTCCTATGTAGAACTGCTCTTACTAGGGAGTGCCAATGTGGCCGACCAGTGGTTTCAAAGCCTTTCAATGGCCAATACACAGGATCAGCAATCCAGGGTTTATATACATCATTGGTAGTAGTGGCAGGCAGATCGGTGGGGGAGGGGAGTGTTTTGGAGGAATGCAGTGAGGCAGGTCCTATTCTGTGTATGGTGGTGGTGGGGAATGGGGTGAGCTGGGATGGGGGTGCAGGGAGTGCTCCTGTGTGTGCCTCATCCGGAAGCCTTTCAAAGGATCAGACTGCTGGGAAGTTGGTTGTGAGTGTCATCAGGAAATGTATTGTTTTGCTTCAAATAATCATAAACTCAGCTCTGTTTTTAGCTCAAAACTAATTCAAATTAATGTTTAAGCTAACATTCAACTGCCAAATGCAATTATCTTTCAGTGGAAGATTAAACATTTCTTAACTGTACAGAGAAAAAAGTTTGAGTGTTGGAGAACATCAAGGCAAAGCTCCTTGATCAATGTCACACAATGTTGGTGTACTTTTGTTTCTATTTTTCTCATTAAAACCCCTTCAACTGCCAGTCTGAGCAGACAGTCCCATTAATACATTATGTTAATGTATTTTCTGTTACTGAGCCTATTTGATATTTCTGCAGCTACACTATGTATAAAGAAGTATGTGGACACCCCTTAAAATTTGTGGATTTGGCTATTTCAGCCACACCCATTGTCGAGCACACAGCTAATGCAATCTCCATAGACAAACATTGACAGTAGAATGGCCTTACTGAAGAGCTCAGTGACTTTCGACATGACACCGGTATAGGACATCACCTTTCCAACAAGTCAGTTCGTCAAATTTCTGCCCTGCTAGAGCTGCCCCAACACTGCAAGTGTTGTTATTGTGAAGTGGAAACATTTAGGAGCAACAACGGCTCAGCCATGAAGTGGTAGGCCACACAAGCTCACAGAACGGGACCGCTGAGCAAGTAAAAATCGTCTGTCCTTGGTTGCAACACTCACTACCGAGGTCCAAATTGCCTCTAGAAGCAACGTCAGCACAAGAACTGTTGGTCTGGAGCGCCATGAAATGGGTATCCAGGGCCTAGCAGCCACACACAAGCCTAAGATCACCATGCGCAATGCAAAGAGTCGGCTGGAGTGGTGTAAAGCTCGCCGACATTGGACTCGGGAGCAGTGGAAACGCGTTCTCTGGCATGATCAATCACGCTTCACCATCTGGCAGTCTGACGGACAAATCTGGGTTTGGCGGATGCCATCAGAATGCTACCTGCCCCAAATGCATAGTGCCAACTGTAAAGTTTGGTGGAGGAGGAATAATGGTCTGGAGCTGTTTTTCATGGTTCGGGCTAGGTGAAGGGAAATTATAACGCTACAGCATATAAATGACATACAATTATATTCTAGACGATTCTGTGCTTCCAACTTTGTGGCAACAGTTTGGGAAAGGCCCTTTCCTGTTTCAGCATGACAACACTCCCGTGCACAAGGCAAGGTCCATAAAGAAATGGTTTGTCGAGATTGGTGTGGAAGAACTTTACTGGCCTGCAAAGAGCCCTGACCTCAACCCCATCGAACACCTTTGGGATGTATTGGAACGCCGACTGCGAGCCAAGCCTAATCACCCAACATCAGTGCCTGACCTCACTAATGCTCGTGGCTGAATGGAAGCAAGTACCCGCAGCAATGTTCCAACATCTAGTGGAAAGCCTTCTCAGAAGAGTGGAGGCTGTTATAGCAGCAAAGGGGGGACCAACTCCATATCAATGCCCATGATTTTGGAATGAGATGTTCGACGAGCAGGTGTCCACATACTTTTGCTCATGTAGTGTACTTACCCAAGCTTTGTACATTTTTGAAGATAATTAATTAAAAAGCGACTTTGTTTGCTTTAGGGAGGGACAAGATATGTATTGATCATTGAGTTGATTTCATCTTGAAGTGAAGTCAGTATTAGTAAGGTGGAGCAGATCTATCTCAACCACTTGACTGTGCGAAATTCCCCCAGAGTGAAGAATGTGACTTGTTGAGGCTTGCTTGCATTGCTTTCTGGGAAATCCTGGAATGCGTGGAATGGGGGACGGTGCCATGGGTGTGTGTGTTTGCAGTCATATCTGACTGGGTAGAGCACTGAGAGTCCTGCACTGAATCCAACAGGTCAGTGGTTTGGAGCACCACTTGTGTGTGGCTCAGGCAAGCTCCATTACACCCTGTTAACTGCAGAGGATAAGTTAATGAGTTAATTAGCTACTCATACAGTCTCACAAGGCTGTCTGAGACACAAAGTACTCCCAATTGTTTCAGACAATTTTTTTATTTTTTTTATTGATTCCCAAAAACATTTTCATAATGTTAAAATGTATGCTTTTGGGTGAGTAAATGTGCTGTGAATAAAAGCTATGGTTTTGTGTTGGTCTGCTGTTAGAATAAATGAGGTAGCCTATATGTTTATTTGAGAGAAATAAGATCAAAAAGAAAACTGCAAACATTTAATCATTAGGTTAAAATGAACTGTTGCCATAGTTGTATTAATTTTCTTTAGATGCCTGACTTTATTTCGTCTTTATCTAAATTGAGTCTCAATAATGAAATGTTAATACTGTACATTGAAATATTTAGATTCATCATTGAAATTGGTCTTCATTGTATAGTTAAAGAATCATTTGTATTTAATTTATTTATAGATCTATTTTGTAAACTGTAGGCTATGTAAAGGCCACATTGCCTTGAACAGTTTTGTCGTGTTTTTGTCTTGAAAAGCAATGATATGCAATTAAATCTTGCGTAGCTATAGTCACGGCTAACTGCAATGATTGGCCATTGTATAGGAAGGGCTCGTGAATAATGAGGAACAAGGGCAAAGTGGATACACATGACGCACCCGTGTTCCCAAACGTGACCCAGCTACAATCTGTGGGGCCACCTTTAGCAGTGATAATAGGAAGAATATGCCATATCTTTTCAACCGGAAAATATCAATTAGGCCTAGGTTTTTACATTTATGAGATGTAGTAAATATAACTAAGCCTATATTTCTTGTATCATTTGAAGGTTGATTAAATAAATAATTTTAAACTGCTGAAAACTTGGACGATTAGGAAATACGAGCAAATGACTTAGCTTAAGTGCTTAAATTCTGCCTATGAATCTGTGTTACTAAAATCAAATCTTTAAGAAAATGATTTTGACAGCAAATGCCGTAATCGGATGTTATTAACATTTTCAACGATCTGGCGAGAGGCAACGAAAGAAACATCCTTTGGGCCAGTAGCACACGCTTGCACCTCAATATGACTGTAGCCTATTTGAACATTCAATATTTGAATTATTCCGATTAATTCAGTTACATTATCCACTTCACATTTCAATGAACCAATGCTTTCGATGGTAAAGGGGTTTTAATACCTGTTATTTTGAATGTGGAAGAAACACACTATGAACCTACAGTATAGTCTTCCAAGTTTCGATGATAAAAATGACATCCCACCCATAGGTTTGCATACAGTGCAGTTGGCTGCAAGCGTTTTGCACAGAACAGCGATTTGATGCCATCCAATGGGCAGAGAGCGTACATACACCTTAAGAACCTTGTTTGTTACACTCAAATGAATGTTAAAATGCTGTAATTTTGTTTCACCGTTCTAGAAAGGATACATGTTTTGGACTCCTTACTTTTATTTGATCTATGCATGTTTAAGGCAAACAGCATGGTCCCTTTAGGCTAGGTTAGGATTCTAAAAATAAAATAGGGTATGCTGTGAAGAGTAGCCAACAAGAGATAAGTAAATATTTGTTAAACTGTATGTAATAATTGTCATAAATCCATCTAACCTTGGTCTTGTAATAACCACCAAACAAGCATATCCACCACAAATGAGCTAGCTACATCCTTATTGAACATAGGCTAATGAGCCAACCTGCATAATAATTCACCACAAATGAGTAACATTTCATTAATGGTCACTGAACATGTTTCAGTTTACATGCTCATTGAAGTTAAAATACATTTGCACAGGGAACAAAATCAGTATTGCATATAGGAGTGTAAAAGTACTGTAGCTTAATAGATACATAAAAAATACATATATTATTAAGACAAATATTCACTTATATACATTAACCTAGAATCAGTGTCTATCCAAATAGTATTTTCCCTAACCCTTGGCAAACTGATCACATGGGGAAAATGCAGGGGTGATTGATGAAAAACGAGTTATAAAACTGTCTTCCAGCAGGTGGCGCTATATATATCGTATTGTGTCTTAAAAAAATTGCCAGTCCAAAAAACAGACACCTTTCTTTTTGATCTGGACGAACAGTCATGTCAAAACGGAATAATTGTTTTGTCAAATACATCCTCACGTGTCTTTCAGATCCGCGGTGTTATCCTCACTCGCCCTCTGTAAGAAAATAAAAGTTATATTTTAAAATCATTATGGACTACAAAGATATACTTTTTTCAGGACTTAAAGCAAGACTGTCTATTTTAACAGATAAATACAGTATTTATTTAAATGGAAAATGCAACATAAATAACAGATAGCTGTGTAGGTATGAGTGTCAAACCTTGGCTTCAGCTATCTTCTGGATTTGGTCCAGAACAGAGAATTGAGGTGAAGGGAAGTCAAGGGGGTGATTATCCACCGAGGACTCATGGGGCATCTGGACAACATCAGGAAGAAATGTTTTTTTCATGGTCATTTCAGCATGAGATTTTATGCAAGAAGAGATGCATGTCCTTGTTATTATCACAGGGATATCTGAGGTGGGACTCACCAGGACTGGTGGGGCTCTGAACAGGTAACTGAAGGGGTAGTGGAGCAGGTTGATGCAGGTGGAAGAGTACAGGTCAGCGTAACGCATGAGCTGGCTGGCAAACAGAGTCTGTCTGGAGCCACTCCGCAGCAGGCTGCCCATCTGCCCATAGGACAGATCCATCCTATAGGTCACCACCTGTAAAACACAAGGCGACGTACCCCACATTAAAAAATACTACAGTTTACTATAGAATACTACAGTACTTACTATATCATTCTGTAGTAAACCATAGTATACTTAAGCAATACGGTACTGTGGGGTGTGGTGTATTGGCCATATACAACACCCCCTCATACCTTATTACTTAAGTATACTTTAGTTATATACCTTATTTCTCTAGTATTGATGCCCTCAAGGAGAAAGCCTCCACTTCTATGTTCAAGATAATAAAACAAAAACAGCAGAGTAAATACTACAGTAAGGTCTGAAAAAACACCACAGTAAATACTATTATTGAATCAGGGTTTTTTTGTCAGAGGCTACAACAAAAATGTGTGCTGTTGGGGGTACTCGAGAACTGGAGTTGGGAACCACTGTATTAGAACATTTCTCAGAGAGGGATTATGTGTCAGTGGGCATGGTTTACCTTCATCCTGGTCTGAATGGCAGTGATGTCTGGGCACTCTCTACAGCTACTATCCAGGTGCCTAAGGAGAGAGGCCAGTCAGATTGACAACATCATGCACAGCTCTGTCAAGTGAAATAATAGGCAAGTGTAACTCACAGAACAAAGGAAATGCCCACTCACTTGTACAACTCAGCTAAAAATATATCAAGATGCTTCAGCTCTTCAAAGAGATCTTGAGGAAAAAGAGACACTCATCAAAATGGTGGCCAAGATTGCATTACCTAAGGTATGTAAAGTGGCCACGTTATGCATGTGGTATATGATAGGTCAGTTTTAGGGTCACTGTGAGGTCATGAAGAGGAGGTTGACCGTGTTTGTACTCACGGTTCTTCTCTGTCCACACCTGCAGCTCTTTGGCCAGCTCAGGCACCACCAGGAAGGTCTTCCAACCTTGCCTCTTCTTAGACTTTAGGATGTCCCCAAAGATGTGGTCACCCACATAGAGAATGTCCTTCCCCTTCACGTCCAGCAGATCACATACAATGTCTGAGGAGCCTGCAGGGAGGAGAGACAGATAAAAGAGGAAAGTTGAGGAGATGTGACACCCACTGATATGACTCCCACTGAAACCAAGATGGGTGAAACTCACTATTCCTCTCTCAATTTAATAACATCTTAATCCCTTTCTCCTATCTTCCCATTTCCTCTCTGTCCCTCTTCCTAGATAGAATATGTTAGCTATTTTTATTTTATTTTTATCCCATTTTCTCCCCAATTTTCGTGGTATCCATTCGCTAGTAATTACTATCTTGTCTCATCGCTACAACTCCCGTATGGGCTCGGGAGAGACGAAGGTTGAAAGCCATGCGTCCTCCGAAGTACAACACAACCAAGCCGCACTGCTTCTTAACACAGCGCGCCTCCAACCCGGAAGGAGGAAACACCGTGTACCTGGCCCCCTCGGTTAGCGCGCACTGGGCCCGGCCCGCCACAGGAGTCGCTGGAGCGCGATGAGACAAGGATATCCCTACCGGCCAAACCCTCCCTAACCCGGACGACGCTATGCCAATTGTGCGTCGCCCCACGGACCTCCCGGTCGCGGCCGGCTGCGACAGAGCCTGGGCGCGAACCCAGAGACTCTGGTGGCGCAGTTAGCACTGCGATGCAGTGCCCTAGACCACTGCGCCACCCGGGAGCCCCCCCGAATATGTTACCTTTTTTGATGATAATATCCCAGCTAAAACTTTTGGTTGCTTGGAAGTTGGGGGAATGTACATTTTTGGTTTCTTATTGGTTCTGGGAATGAAGCCATATGTTTCCTGACTGGTAAAATTCTGAGAATGGAAGTGAAAACCTTTGCCTGTTCTGGAAACATACATGTTTAGGTTGCAGGGAGGTTCTGAGAACGTTTTACTATGGTTCCCTGAAAGTTTCCCCGGGAGGTTTTAGTAATGTTCTGAAAATGGAAATTATAGGTTATATGAAGATAATTAAATAACGTTCTGAGAACATGTTTCAACAAGACTGCTAGCTTACTTTTGGTTAACTGTTTTGAATGCCAGCACAGATAGGACACATGAAAATTATTTTAATTAGGCATTAATCATGCAAACACATTTCTTTTTAATTGTGGCAGTCAGATTCGAACCTATGATCTTCTGTTCTCTATCTATGTAATTAGTCCACTGTGCCACCAGGATTGAACTAGCATACCATGTTTTTTTACACATACAAAGCTGGTCATTTTAGTCTACTCAAACAGACCCCATTTCAAAAGAAAATAAATATTCATTAAGCCAATTAGTGGGTGCGGCCAACACACTTGAGCACACTTAAGATAGAGTTTTGTTGATGCTGAAAACATAATGTATATGTTTTTAAATAAATTCTTAGAACGTTCTCTGTACGTTACTAAAGTGTTCTTGTGTTTTTTATGGAAAGTTTTCTTAACATTCTCAGAACAATTTGAGAACATGACTTTAAATAGGACAATGAGAAAACCTGTAGGAAATGTTATGCTGAAGTACTGAAATTCCCACAGAAGAGCATTGTTTCTTAACGTTCTAGTAACTATTTGAGAACATTCCCAATGCCAGACCAGTTGGAGAACGTTCCTAGAACATTACCAACATTTTAATGAAATGCAACCATGTTTTAACTTTTAGGAAACATTCTGTTAAAGTAATGAAATACCAAGAAAATCATGTTTTTTGTCAAATTTCTTAAATGTGCTGAGAATGTTCCAAAGCCAATCAACTATCCTGCATCATTCCCAGAAAGTTGTGGGAAGGTTGTATGGAAAATAACCATAGGACAACCATGCTCTCACCAACCTCTAAGAAACATTTTGTTATGTGCTAGCTGGGATTAACATTTGAATTCTTACCGCCAGAGTAGACAGTTCCATGCTGGAGGTCTCCAATGTATGTTCCAATACGGAGCTTCCCTGTGTTCTATGTTGGATAGATATGAACAGAGCCATGTATTTAGAGAGTTGAGCCAATGTGGTTTCTGCATTATGAAGCATTTACAGTGACTTCAGAAAGTATACACACCCTTGACTTTTTCCAAATGCAGTTGTGTTACAACCTGAATTTAAAATTGTTTTTCCCCCACTACACACAATACCCCATAATGTCAAAGTGGAATTATGTTTTTAGAACATTTTACAAATTAATAAAAAATTAAAGCTGAAATGTCTTGAGTCAATAAGTATTCAACTCCATTGTTATGGCAGGTCTAAATACGTTCAGGAGTAAGAATTTGCTTAACAAGTCACACAATAAGTTACATGGACTCTGTGTGCAATAATAGTGTTTAACATGTTTTTTCAATGACTACCTCATCTCTATACCCCACACATACAATTATCTGTAAGGGCCCTCAGACGAGCATTGAATTTAAAACACAGATTCAACCACAAAGACCAGGGAGGTCTTCTAATGCCTTGCAAAGACAGGAAACTATTGGTAGAAGGGTACAAATGTAAAAAATATTACATTGAATATCCTTTTGAGCATGGTAAAGTTATTAATTACACTTTGGATGGTGTATCAATACACCCAGTCACTACAAAGATACAGGCGTCCTTCCTAACTCAGTGGCCAGAGAGGAAGGAAACCAATGGTGACTTTAAAACCGTTAAAGAGTTTAATGGCTGTGATAGGAAAACACTGGGGATGGCTCAACAACATTGTAGTCGCTCCACAATACTAACCTGTTTTACAGAGTGAAAAGAAGAAAGCCTGTACAGAATAAAAACATTCCAAAACATGCATCCTGTTGGGGGACAAGGCACTAAAAACATTCTGCAAAACATGTCCTGATTACAAAGTGTTATGTTTAGGGCAAACCACACTCCATATTTTCAAGTATAGTGGTGGCTGCATCATGTTATGGGTATGCTTGTAACTGTGAAGGACTGGGGAGTTTTTCAGAATAAAAAAATAAACAGAATGGAGCTAAGCAAAGGCAAAATCCTAGATGAAAACCTGGTTCAATAAACTCACCTTTCAGCAGGACAGTAACCTAAAACACAAGGCCAAATCTATACTGGAGTTGCTTACCAAGAAGACAGTGAATGTGGCCAAGATACAGTTTTGACTTAAATCTACTTGAAAATCAATGGAAAGACCTGGAAATGGTTGTCTAGCAATGATTAACAACCAATTTGACAGAGCTGGAAGAGTTTTTAAAATAATAAATGGCCATGTGTTGCACAATCCAGGTGTGGAAAGCTCTTAGAGAATTACCCATAAAGACTCACAGTTGTAATCACTGCCAAAGTTGATTCTAACATGTATTGACTCAGGGGGTTGAACACTTTGACGTTAGAGTATTTTGTGCAGATTATTGATTTATTTTATTTTTTTACAATTAAATCCATTTTAATCCCACTGCGTAACACAACAAAATGTGGAAAAATTCAAGGGGTGTGAATACTTCTGAAGGCACTGTACATGACACTCAACATTCTATGGCAGCCATGTTAGCTCCTCATTAACATTACATGGGGAATACTTAAACAATGCTATATAACTGAATGTATAGAATTAGAACAATACACAATTCTAAAAACTGGCATAACTCTAAATATATAGCTCTGGATTAGAACATTAATCTAATTGCGAGGCGTGTTAAAGGATATTTTCTATACACACCATGTGATGATGAGTGAAAGGTTCTTACCGTGTCCACTTGTCTCAGCACAGTTCCCTCGGCAAAGAACAGTGGCTTCCTGGTATCCACGACGACAAGGTCAAAGAAGGCACGCCACGTTTTTTTGGGGTACTTCAGGAAAAAAATATTGAAATGTTCATTCAAATGAATGGTAATTTGTTCCCCAAAACCCTTTTCCTTAATTTGAAACTGGAGACACCTAGACTAACCTTGGCACCTGGTGGAGTTTCAAGCAAGTATTTCATGATAGCCTAGGGAAAAGAACAAAGACACATCCTTAGTATAAAAGTGAATAGAATAGAATGCATTGAACAGACATCATGAACCATCCAACATTAACAACTGACCTCCGTGTAGTTGTAATCACTGTTGGTCGCCAGGAACACTTTGGCCACCTCCTTAATACGAGTCAGGAGAACAGGCAAGTTTAGCTATCGAGAAGAAGAGAAAGGGAGAGGGTCAATTCCTCTGGATAGAGAAAGTTTAGGTAATCTCAGAGACTTTGTTGAACGTCATTAATTAACTGAGGTATCATCTCATAAATTATGTCCAAAACACTTGGTCAATATACTGTATCCAGAAAAGGTATCCAGTATGGAAGAGCAATTAAGGGAGGTTCAAAGTTATTTTCACTCACGTCTCTGACGACATATTTATCCAAATTCCTCAGAGTGCTTTCCTTCAGACTGCCCTATATGACAAAATGGAGAGAGTCGGTCTTTACACAAAGGCACAGACAGTAATGTTTCATAATGTGTGAGTATGTGTGTCGGGATGGGGTGGTGTATGTACTGTATAATGCTGACCGTATCATGAACATAGTCCATTGCATCTCGGACATCCTGGAACATGCTTCTGAAGGACATGAACAAGTCACCATGTTTGAAGCCTTTCTGGCAGCTAAAAAAAATAAAATACAGAAACTACAGTCACATTATTCACTTATGTTTTATGATTTACTATTCTCATAGCTGTAGAGAAAAAAGTGTTGGCAACGAGAAGAGGGAGGAGGATAATAGAGTCCACTCACTTTTCGTATCTGCTGCATCTGGTAAAGAGGTCCACAAGGCAACCATCCAGATACGTCTCTGTGGGAGGAGCAGGAGGGCGTTACAAAGTCATTCTACTTTATCTTATTTGCAGCATGATTGTACAGAACTACACACAATAACACTGTTGTTGCTACCTGAAAGGTTGAAGAGAGTACTGAGGATATAGAAGCGGTCAGTGTTGCCTCTCTGAATGAAGTTGTTGGGGTAGTAGTCTTGGATCTTGTCCCTGTAGCGAAGGAAAGTATGTGTTCAACTAGCAAATTAAGGAGTAGCCACAGGTGCATATAAAGAAGTGTAACATGATAAAAACATGCATACTGTGTAGTAGAACCTCATGAAGTAAGCTGGTCTGACAACCTCCCCAATAACACCAAACAGCTACTATCGGAGTATTTCTGGATGATGAGTCATTCAGAGAGAACCCACTGAGCCAGAAGATAACAAGATAACAGACAGAGTGCACGTATCCCACCAGCACTATCAACGTCACAAGACCTCTCTTTTGGAGTCTCTTGACTATGACGTTCAGCTAGAGCTGGAGAAACATCCACTGAAGCAACACTGTAGTCTGCCTCACTGTAAGAGTATGAGGCAAGGATCCAGTGGCGATTGAGTGGATTTGAACTAGAACCGGAGCCTCTTGATAGCTCAGCTGCTGGTAAGGGATCCCAAAGACATCTAAATCCTGATATATGAATGGAAGATGGGCACTATGTACATGTCCAGCTAAAGTATAATCAATATAGTCTTTCATCTTTCATGATAAAAAAAACAAAATACACATAGTCCTACATAAGACTCACAATAACCCAAAGATGAACTCATAAGGAACTCACGTAATCATGCAATAACACACATGTAAACACATACAGACATTAATTTGCAAACGGCACCAGGTGGTGGATATAAATATACTTTTTAATATTTGTGAGCTGGTTACATCACCATTGTAAGCCAATGGATGAATAAAAAATTCCAAAATAGTGCTGCTATATCTGCATCCAACTAATGTTTAGAAAAAACATTTAACATTCCTGCACACCTTGTGGAGTATCATGTTAGCTGTGAAACAAGTTTTAGAGGATATTATGCGTTCATTTCTCAGTCCTCCATGAAACAACCAGGAACATGGGGGCTGTTTTATGTTGTAAGCTTAATAGAACGGCAGTATGTAGGCCTACTGAGACAGATGCTCACAGTTGGATCTGACCAAGGTCAGGATCAGGCTCCCTTGGTCTCCAACATCCTCTGTTCTCGTGTAGAGCAGGGCAACCCACAGCCCATCCCCCTGTCATCTCATAGCCTAGTTTCTCAGTCAGTCCATCTCCTGTACCCTCGACAAGATAAAAACAACTCTTTCATACAGCTGCAATATATAGCCTACACATAGGTAGTGTATTCTGCTTCTTCTATGAAATGTAACCAGCAGAGAATTACAAAATTCACTGGATTCAGTTTGATAAGATGTGTATAATATATCGGTCTTTCAGGAAACATGGTATTTTAAATGAGACATATGAAAATAGTCACATATTGACCTTGTGGTTTTCTGTGATCGTGCTCTTTTGATGTTTGACAGAAGAGCTGTTTCACCCTGATGACCCACTGAGTAGACATGCCGATTTGCTGTGTGTGTGTGCGCGCGTGCGTGTGTGGGTGTGGGTGTGGGTGTGTGTGTCATTCCCCTGTTCCCCTGCTTAGATGACTTTGCAAAGTGGTTGTGCAGATGTGCCCTCAGTGACAGTGTTGACCCAAGGACATCCTGTTACAGAATTACAAACAGTATACTCACAAACACACACACACACACACACACACACACACACAAGTCTTGTATAACTAACTTTGTGGGGGTCACACAATTCAGTCCCATTCAAAATCCTATTTTCCCTAACCTAACCCTTATCTGAAAACCTAACCTTAACCCTAAATCTAACCCTAGCTCCTAACCTTAACCCTAACACTAATTCTAACCCTAAACCCTCTAGAAATAGCATTTGACCTTGTGGGGACTAATACAATGTCCCCAGTTGGTCAAATCTTTGTTTGTTTACTATTCATGTATAATGAAACACGTCCACACACACACACACAAACTATTGTATTTCCTGTGATGTATCACTCACCTTTTTAGAAAGGTGAAACCATGACTGCACAGCAGAATGTTTCCATTGGAGTCCACCTTCAGCAAGTTACCATACATTGTGTCAAACACCAGGCCGCTAAGGAGGGAGGAGAGATTGGGATGAAAAGGAGGAAGAAAGAGCCAGGGGTGAATATGGTTATGCAGAGATAAGCAGAGAGAGGAATGGATGGGAGAGGGATAGATGATATCTTTTAGATTTGTGGCTGCTCTTGATAGTATCAGTAGGTTACTTTTTATTTCTGCTCTATTTTGACCAATCTTGTTATTCAACTGTTACCAGGCCTTTGGGGGACCTATCTCTGCAGGAGGTCTATCTGCTGATGAAGTGATAAAATGTCAGATGTTTCTCCAGCATAGTGTCCCCCTGGGGCAAGGATACAGAAAATAGAATGCACAGAGCAACAAATGACTTGAAAAAGAATGGTTAGGGGTCATTTCATAAGTAGTGTCCCATGAAGAGCCCCATCCTAACTAACCATGCTTTGCATCAACACAATGCTAAGGAGCTCCATTTCATGGAGAACAGAAGAAAAAAACAGATTTGTGAGTAAAGGGTCATGATATGTATTACCAAACTGATCATGTAAAAATAAACAGTATGCAAATGTGTGTGGGATCAACAGGAAGAGAGAACTCACCGTGTGGGGAAGGTGGGGTCGTAGGTGTAATGCAGTAGCTCATGGGGATAGCCTATAGACACCAGCCTGTCTCTGAGCAGCTCAAAGCCCAGGTCCTCGTAGTCAGGAGACTTGTACTCTACACACACAGGACACATCAGTATTCATCAGTGAAAATTTAACAATGTTGCTATCCTCATATACTGTTCAATATAGTTCTGAGCGGTATACTATAAAGTAGATTCAAGCCTAAATATTTTGAAATAACTTAGTTTGTTTTAAGGTTAAGCTTGAAATGGGCATAGTCTAACAAGCTTTCTTAATGAATCAGGAAATCTAGTTATTTCTGGTTGTTTAGGCTAACTCATTAATCCTGCTTTGTAGTATACCCCCTGATTGCACACCTTAAATCTTTGAGACATAGATTTTCATATTTTCCCCAAAAGTCAGCCTTCTTTGGCCCTTTACCAGTACAATCACATTTTATCTTTGTTGGAGTAGGTCTACTGGGCTACTATACTGAACAACAATATAAACACGACATGCAATAATTTGAAAGATTTTACTGAGTTACAGTTCATACGAGGATATCAGTGTATTGAAATAAATTCCTTAGGCCCTAATCTATGGATTTCAGATGACTGGGAATACAGATATGCATCTGTTGGTCACAGATAACTTAAAAACAAGTAGGGGTGTGGATCAGAAAACCAGTCAGTATCTAGTGGGACCACCATTCACGTCATGCAACGGGACACATCTCCTTCGTTGATCAGGCTGTTGATTGTGGCCTGTGGAATGTTGTCCCACTCCTCTTCAATGGCTGTGCGAAGTTGCTGGATATTGGCGGGAACTGGATCACGCTGTCGTACACATCTGGATCGATGTGTACGACACACCACTCTATGCAATTGTGCAATTGTCACACCACTCTATGCAAAAAAATGCAATTGTGTTCGCTGTCCGTAGCTTATGCCTGCCCGTACAATAACTCCACCACTGGGATTCTGTTCACAACATTGACATCAGCAAACCGCTCGCTTACACGACGCTATACACATGGTCTGAGGTTGTGAGACCGGTTGGACGTACTGCCAAATTCTCTAAAATGATGTTGGAGGCAGGGTATGGTAGAGAAATTAACATTCAATTCTCTGGCAACAGCTCTGGTGGACATTTCTGCAGTCAGCATGCCAATTGCACGCTCCCTCAAAACTTGAGACATCTGTGGCATTGTGTTGTGTGACAAAACTGCACCTTTTAGAGTGGCCTTTTATTTGCCCCAGCACAAGGAGCACCTGTGTAATGATCATGCTGTTTAATCAGGTTCTTGATATGCCACACATGTCAGGTGGATGGATTATCTTGGTAAAAGAGAAATGCTCACTAACAGGGATCTAAACAAATTTGTGCATTTGAGAGAAATAAGCATTTTGTGCATATGGAACATTTCTGGGATCTTTTATTTCAGTTTATGAAACATTGAATATTTTTGTTCAGTATAGATGAACCTACCTGCCAGAGTGTAGTCCATGTCAAAGCCATAGCATTTGATGTTCTCCAATGGTACACTCCTATTGACAAACACCCTGTAATCAAAGGAAAACAGGACAGTTGGAGTTTCTGAAGTGATTATCTGGGAGACAAAACAGGGGTCAGTTGAGGAGAAGCAGATCTCAGATGGGCATGTCAAAGCTTTTCAGAATACCCAATCAGCTGTACAAGAGTATTTAATGGCAAGGCTTGAATATGGCTCCAAATCTGACCTATTGTCTAAGACCAGTTGCTGAAACCTTCAAGAGTAGAACTCCTTTTGACAAATTGACTCAACTTTCTTCAAGCCCATGGAAATCAATCAACTTGAGCACAATGCTGGTCACATTGGGATATGCCTCACCAACTATATTCTTGGGAAGCAATCATTAAAGAATATCTTATGCTGCACATTCAGCTCGTAGTGCCGTATCGGGCGCTATATCCTACTGCACTACATCACATCATCACAGTCCTACTCTTATCAGTTCATTAACATATGTCTTCAAGCCTGCCAACATGGACAGCCACGTCCATCTAGACTCTAGAGGAAAGATATTTAAGGCAATGTTTTTTTTTAGGAGGCTGCAATGGTATTGGCAAGGATTTCCGAGACTTGGCACTGCTTATTTTTTGATGACAGTCACGTACCGTGATTAATGTATCCTGATTCAACTCATTGAGCACACTCTGCATGTGATCAAACTTTGCAGTCGGTGGTGCTGCAACAGAAACTGTGGTCAGTTCTCTCTAGCCTCTACCACACAGAACTCCACCTAATCATCAGTAACAGGTTTATATTTCAGTAATGGACAGTCTATGTAATAACTAAATCCATATGTTATAACAAAAATATCTTTGTTCAATCAAGAATGGAACAAAGACTTGGAAACCACAATGAAAAGACAGAATGGGCAACTTCTGAAAATAGATTGCTGTATTCAAAAGAACTACCAAACTAGTTAAAGAGAGATTGCTTTCGTACATATCAAATCAGGACTCTGATCAGTTCAGTCATTCACAAGGTAACCACAGAGGGGTTTCCTGTGTCACCAGGTGATATGGAGCCTCTATCAGTGACACCAGGGGAGAGAAACCCATCTCCCTCCTGTCAGAGTGGCCTACACCTCACCCCGTCTGTCTGTCTGTCTGTCTGTCTGTCTGTCTGTCTGTCTGTCTGTCTGTCTGTCTGTCTGTCTGTCTGTAGCTCCTGCCAATAGCAGCCAGTTCAAACATATAGGGTAGCTGTTAATAATTCACCTGACAGCTCGTGTTCTGGAACCGTGTTGCTGAGGAAGCCTCACTTGAGGAAGCCTCACTTGAGCGAACAACAACAGTCACCCTGAGACAACAATCCCCCTGAGACAACAGTCACCCTGAGACAACAGTCACCCTGAGACAACAGTCACCCTGAGACAACAGTCACCCTGAGACAACAGTCACCCTGAGACAGTGGGTGCCTGGGAAGTATGAACAAGGCTACTGATGGAGTATATCTGGTTTGAAGCATGAATAGCGTACACTGACAGTAATTGGTTAAATAATATACCTGACACTGGTGTAAGAGGATATTGAAGTGTCCCCCCAAGTGTGATTTACACCTGAGTGACTGATAACTTTTATCAAGGCTAGAAAAGACCTAAGATGCTCTTCTCTTTTAGACCTCAGCCAAACAACTAGCCTATAATGTGGAGGAAGAACAGAAATGAGTGACTCTTACAATCGAGGTGTGAAAGAGAAGGCGTCCCTGACCTCACATACCATTCCTAATCTCCACTCCCATTCACCAATCAGAACAGGTAATGTGAGTCTGTCTGACAGATCTCTGTGGTGGCAGGTAGCCTAGTGGTTAGGGCGTTGGGCCAGTAACCAAAAGGTTGTTAGATCGAATCCCCGAGCTGACAAGGTAAAAATCTGTTGTTCTGCCACTGAACAAGGCAGTTAACCCACTGTTCCTAGGCCGTCATTGTAAGTAAGAATTTGTTCTTAACTGACTTGCCTAGTTTAAAAAAGTAAAGAATCCCTGTGCATTGTCAGAACCTGATACAGCAAAGGTGTTGGATCACAGTAACAAAGCGTATACATTATCACAAAGTTATAAAATGCTCATGTAAAAACCAGAAGGCACATGTTCTCCAAGTTCCAAGTATTTGAAAAATGAAAATAAAATAAGCTGAGCCAATTAGTGTATATGACACAGGACATGCCCTATGACCTTATGCAAACCTGTATGATATAACCATACCTGGATTGGCCTCTACAGCCTACAGGTTTGTGTCACATTTATACTACAGCATTGCCAGTTTTGTAAGCACTAGTGTAGGATTGGACCCAAAACTGAGCTGCACATGTCATATCTTTATGGGTGTAATAAATATTATGCTACATCAAATAATAACTCACTTGTGCTGATATTCCATGTTCTTCACCAAGGGCACATCGGGTGAAATGCTCTGGTCTGTATCAGATTTAGTAGGTTGATCTGTCACAATCCGAGTCGGATCCTCCATAGTCGTCGCTGTAACAGCCTCTCCAGATAGGGGGATAGTGAGATCTGAAATGGGTAGCCTAAGTCCTAGCTGTCATCTCACTAGAAGCTTACTAACTGGAGGCTTTTAAAGCTCCAAAATACGCAGATCTGTGCGTAAAGGGTTTCACTACACGTCAGTAAACAGCCACTCCCATGCTTTAAACTTCGTGGTTCGGTAGTTAAAAGTGGGTGCGGGGCTTCTGGGACCTACTGCATCCTATCTTGTCTATGAATTGGTCAAACTCACAGCGGACTGGAAACTGGCTTAAAATACCGAGATAATGTAATCAGTCGCACACACGCAGAGAGGAACGTGCGTATGGCTTGAGTTTGCTGATATCACTTCTGCGATATGAGCGAAGCTGGACGATATTCAAAAAACAACACAATGAAAGAACGAAAGAAAACAACAATTCGTTTTACATTAGGCCACATACAGGTAACTGCCCAAATAAAGGAAACACCAACATCGTGTCTTAATAGGTCGTTGGGCCAGCACGAGCCTCCAGAATAGCTTCAATGGGCCTTGGCATAGATTCTACAAGTGTCTGGGAACTCTATTGGAGGGGTGAGACCCCATTCTCCCACGATAAATTCCATAATTTGGTGTTGTGTTGAAGCTCCAGAATCTCCCATAAGTGTTCAATTGAGTTGAGATTTCTGGTGGGTGGGTGGGTGACACGCACCCACGCAGGCATGCATGCACACACACACACACACTTTATACCCCATATGCTCCTTTGAGACCCGTCTTTCAAAGTCACTGAGATATCTTCTAGCCATGGTA
The DNA here is from genome assembly GCF_029448725.1 of Salvelinus fontinalis. Classification (NCBI taxonomy): domain Eukaryota; kingdom Metazoa; phylum Chordata; class Actinopteri; order Salmoniformes; family Salmonidae; genus Salvelinus; species Salvelinus fontinalis. Next base: position 28,632,679 of record NC_074685.1, read on the forward strand.
CCCAAAATAATGGGCAACTGGGCATTTTTATACATGACCCTAAGCATGATGGGATTTTAATTGCTTAATTAACTCAGGAACTACACCTGTGTGTAAGCACCTGCTTTCAATACACTTTGTATCCCTCATTTACTCAAGTGTTTCCTTTATGTTAGCAGTTACCTGTATATCTATAACACTTACCCCCGAATACAGGTGAGAGAGAGAACACATTGAATAATTCTGATACTAATCCTGAACACCACAGTAATGGAAAAAAGTACTACCTCAAAAGGAGTGTAATAAGTCAAACGGTTAAACTGTGTATGTCAGCCCAGACTCACTAATAAGAAACTCAAGGCGAGCTGATTGAATCATTCCCTAAGGGATGTAACTTGTTCATCAGTAAACCACATACAGTATGCTGACTTTAGGAGTGTCAGAGGTAAAACCTCTCCCTCCCTGATTAGCGCCTGTTTGCCTGGGGCCAGAGCCTGATAACAACAGAGACCTGGGCCTGCTCACAATACTAAACACATTTCTTAAAGAGGACCCAGAGAATTAACAGTTTTATCACACTGTACTCACCTTCCCAAAGGTCAAAATTATTGATTTGCCATTAAGGTGTCATTAGACTGGAAATGGCTTGGGGGCAAATCTTTACAGAGGAGTTTTAACAAATACAATGTTTTAACAGGAAGGACACAACGATGTACAAGTCAGACACAATGTCATTGATGATGGCAAATGTTCCGAGTTTGGTGGTTGTGCGTGCCTTGATATGATGGGGTTAATGAGGTCAATTCTATCCCTCCCCTGAGGATCCCCTGTTGGGATGCATCCTGTGAATCTCGCCAGTGATCTCCATCATGGTAAGGTTCCTGGTCTCAGACATGTTGTACCACCCAAACACCCCAGACAGCAAACAGTAGTAGTCCAACTTCTCCTGTGTATAAACATACTGTGAGTGCATGTGTATGACATCAGCTGCCACGGTCCCACTTATCAAATAAGAGTCCCAATACCTATGTAATTACAATCTAGGTACTCCTTGTCACTGTCACATAATACTTACAGTACCACTGTTATACCTGTTTGTGTATGTGACAAGGTATGAGAGAGAGGCTGATGTGCTCACCACTGTTGAGGGTGCGCCGATAGTGAAGGCTGCTGACTTGAACGACTGGTTGAAGTGGAGAAGAAGAAGGTGAAGATGAGAACTATACTGCAGTAAGGGATCCAGGAGATTTGGATCTGAACAACAAATAACAACAAATGGTGTGGCTTATTGATGAGCCACTGATGTTGCCACCTATTGTAAAAGATTGATGTAACCCAGTGATAATAAATAGGGACATTCAGTGGCATTATGAATGAATGACATTCATTCATAATGAGCATTGTTCCATTCATGGAAAAGATGTCACCCATGATGACAGAGCAGTGTGTTGCTTATAAAGTGTGATTTACCTGCAGGTAGAGTGACCCAGAAGACCATGGGTAACTGCCATGCATAGGTAATCCCTGTAGAGGAGCAGCCTTTTTCCTGTGCTATCAATGGCGAACATGCATTAGGATGGCAGATATGGCATCATTGTTTTAGCACGATACATTGAATTTTTAAACTACGGTGCGCAACATGGTTCAATGTGCCAATAAATCAGCACAATCGACTTTGGAGCTAAAATTGGGATCATGTATACTATGCAAATGAACATACAACAAAAGAGCAATGGAAAGCATTGTACAATTTGGCAAACTTAGCAAAAAGAGGAATTTGTGGTAAGTGCATGGGGCTGCCATCTGTATGCACCTCTGATATTACCATCACCTGTCATACCAATCCGTGTCAAGTAGTTACGGTAGAAGTTTCACTGTCGACTCCAGATAAATGACACGCCACGGGGGGGCACTGAGTACATACAGCGCCTTTAGAAATTATTACACATTTTGTTGTGTCACAGCCTGAATTCAAAATGTATTTATTTTATCAACGATTTATAATAAATAAAGCATAATGAAAAAGTGAAAGTGTTTTTATAAATTTCTGCACATTTATTGAAAATAAAATACAGAAATATCTTATTCAGATAAGTATTCACACCCCTGACTCAATACATGTTAATTACCTTTCGCAGTCTTCCGGAGTAAAAATTCTTCAAGCTCTGAAATTGGTTGTTGACCATTGGCCATTTTCAAGTCTTGCCATAGATTTTCAAGCCGATTTAAGTTAAAACTGTAACTAAGCCACTCAGGAACACTCAATGTTGTCTTGGAAAGCACCTCCAGTGTAGATTTGGCCTTGTGTTTTAGGTTATTGTCCTGCTGAAAGGTGAATTTGTCTCCCAGTGTCTGTTGGACTGCAGACCAAACCAGGTTTCCTCTAGGATTTTGCCTGTGCTTAGCTCTATTCAGTTCCCTTTTATCAGAAAAACTCCCTAGTCCTTGCCGATGACAAGCATACCCATAACATGATGCAGCCACCACCATGCTTGAAATTATGAAGAGTGGTACTCAGTGATGTGCTGTGTTGGATTTGCCCAAAACATAACGCTTCATATTCAGGACAAAGTTAATTCCGTTGCCACATTTTTTGCAGTTTTACTTCAGTGCCTTATTGCAAACAGGATGCATGTTTTGGAATATCTTTATTCTGTACAGGCTTCCTTAATTCCACTCTGTCATTTAGGTTAATATTGTGGAGTAACTACAATGTTAGTGATCCAGCCTTAGTTTTCTCCTATCACAGCCATTAAACTTTAACTTTTAAAGCCACCTTCGGCCTTATGGTGAAAACCCTGACCGGTTTTCTTGCTCTCGGTACCCTTCTTTGTTAGGCATTGGAAAACCTCCCTGGTCTTTGTGGTTAAATCTCTGTTTGAAAATCACTGCTCGACTGAGGGACCTTAAGGATAATTGTATCCTGAACTTATTTAGGCTTGCCATAACAAAGGGGTTGAATACTTATTGACTCAAGACATTTCAGCTTTTCATTTTATATTCATTTGTAAGCATTTCTAAAAACATAATTCCACTTTGACATTATTAGGTATTATGTGTATGGCCAATGACACAAAATCTCAATTTAATCAATTTAAAATTCAGGCTGTAACGCAACAAAATGTGGAAAAAGTCAAGGGGTGTGAATACTTTCTGATCGCACTGTAATTACAGGCTTGATAACATATAAGCTCTGTCAAACCCCTCCTTTTAAAGGTCAACCAAAACATGAAGAATGGTCATTTTCATTTCACAGTGTTCATAGTTCATCAATGTTAATATAGGGTTAATTAGGGTTACTGGTGAGGGATATGTGAAATAAGACTCACACAGGCGGAAATCTCACACAGACCGGTTCCCAAGGCAACATGGCGCAACTGGTGGGTGGGGATCCTTGCCATATGGAACACTTCAAATTAGTAAAGGCACATCTGAAGAGGAGCAGAATGACAAAGTTCATCACTCAGTCAATCAGACATACTGTATCTAATTGAAAAAACGTAAGATTCTAGGTAGGCTTTGATCCGAAAATGACATGACCATGCCATTCTACATTTGTATACCCTTTTGCTCACTCTAACTCTAAACACACTGATCTCATGGATCGACTTCCTGCATCAACTCACAGCATTGAAGGTGACGAGGATGGTGAGGAGTTGCCAGCTTATGGCCTGGTCCAGGTCCAACACAGTGTGGCTGCGGACCCCAATCAGGGAGGCGTGCTCCACCAGCATCTCTCCACCTCCACACTGTGGTCTCTGCTGCCCCACAGCCTGCGGATGGCTACAGAGGGGAAAGGCCAAATAAGATACACAGGTGGAAAAGGAAAAGGACATAAAGACAGCTAAATCAGGCATAATGGTAATGATGAGGATGACTATGATAACACTAATTGCAAGTACATTTTTGGTGAGGTAGTTTTCCTTAGGCAACCTGTTACCTGTTCATATTATCAAAGAGCTTCACCCAGGTGCTTACCTTTCTCACAGCCCTGGTGGTCGCCCCGGTCCAGCAGCAGGTATCGGGGTGACTCTGGGAGGAGGGGCAGGGTGGCAGGCTAGGGCAGGGCGGTCGCACCACTGAAGCCCAGCAACCACTGCCACCTGTCCTCTGTCCCCAATAACTCACTGCAAGGACAGAAGGCTATCACATGGCATCACATAGTGTTCGTTCACCACAGGTTAAACTGATATAAGCATCCCTGACTGACACACTAGAACCAGACAGCTCACCTGATCCCTAGAAGCTGACCTGAGAACTTCCCTATAGACACAAAGGTGGCTACAGACACAAACCACCATTCCTCACCGCCTTTAAAGGGTACATTACATTACCACATTGGTTGGAGGCTAACACCTGCAGCACACACTGGAAAGGACAAACCATATCGCAGACACTGTTAAGCAGCATAATTCCTCTAGTGAGATATTAAAAGACAGGTATAAAGATGACCTTGTTTTGTGGCTTACAGTAAAATAATGATATCAATTCAAAAGATGAAAATCAGCTGACCTGCATTAACGCCGTAGAGGAAATGTCGAACCATGATCATCTCAAAGGACATGGCCGTTTTGCTCAACAGCATCATCACAGCACCGCCAATGACAAACAGGTTGCTCAATAACAGGCATCTCTTTTTGGAAAGTGTGGTGGACAAAATCATCATAATTAATGTTCTACTACATCAAATAGTAACCACACCTTCAAATAAACAGAAACCTCTGGACGCACCAGATGGAGACGATGAAGGACCAGATAAGTCACTTTCCACTGCTCTTAGGAGATCCTATGCCGCTGCAGGCATGTGGTGTTCACCACCTCCTTTATGACCTGCAGTAACACCAAGAGGGTGACTGTGACGCTATGGAGGTTGGGTCAGTCAAACATTTATGGTTCTCAAACTATTTCTCATTTTCATTGGCATGTATCCAACTGAAGTTGTTAGTTTGTTGAGATTCTTTTTTATTCAGAGCTATTACACTCAGTTCCAAAACAATAAGGTAACAATAACTGCACTTGTTTTGCAAAGCCACATTTATCTGGTAATACTGCCGTGGTCTACTCTTGACATTTTAATACTTTTGATGTGGATTTACAGTACTCACAGTCGTGAGGTCAGGACAGATACACAAAAGTATGTGGACACCTGCTTGTCAAACATCTCATTCCAAAATCATGGGCATTAATATGGAGTTGGTCCCCCTTTGCTGCTATAACAGCCTCCACTCTTCTGGGAAAGCTTTCCACTAGATGTTAGAACATTGCTGTCGGGACTTGCTTCCATTCAGCCACAAGAGCATTAGTGAGGTCGGGCACTGACGTTGGGCGATTAGACCTGGCTCGCAGCCGGCTTCACAATTCATCCCAAAGGCGAAGGGGTTGAGATCAGGTGTTCCGTGCAGGCCAGTCAGGTTCTTCCACGCGGATCTCGACAAACCATTTGGACCTCGCTTTGTGCACTGGGACATTGTCATGCTGAAACAGGAAAGGGCCTTGACCAAAATGTTGACACATAGTTGGAAGATTGTCATTGTATGCTATAGCGTTAAGGTTTCCCTTCACTGGAATAAAGGGGCCTAGCCCAAGCCATGAAAAACAGCCCCAGACCATTATTCCTCCTCCACCAAACTTTACAGATGGCACTGTCTAGGCATGTGACATGTATGTAGCTAGTCCCTGGTTCAATGTAATGTCTTGAATGAGGGCAAATGTGACATCCAAAATAAAGATGCCTAACAAACTGGTGAAATGTTAACTCATACAGCTAAATGAATAACCAAAAGGATCAAACATCAATGCAAACACACCGTGCCCTTATAAAAACAAATGCACATCCTCGTAGGGAAGAATAAGATACAACTTATTATGTGCATCCTGCAATGTCAACTGGTACCTGGAAAGAGATTCTTACACATTGCACACAATTGACATTAATATAATAATTGATGCAAAAGATTTGTTTAACTATTATTTAAAAATATATATTTATTGCCTTTCTACCTATATAAAACATGGTTGTTATGGACAAAGTCACATTGATCATCACATTGACGATACAATTAAAATGAGTTAATACAACCTTTGAATTAAAAAAAAAGTTTCATGAATGAAACTACGTTCAAATACTAACCTCCACCCACCCCAAACAATTATGCTTCACTAGGAACATATACGTTTTGAGCCACAACCACTATTCTCAATATAATTATTTGTTGTATTTTCACCCCTGCCTCAGTCAATATGACAGATGTTGTAGCCGATCATGCTAGAGACAGAGGACAACTCAATGTATTCAGATCAAGCTCAGTGACAACCCCCCTTTCTCCAGCTCTGCTCCTTTCACAGCAGGACGTAGCGTGTGATACCTCCCCCTCGCTGTTCTCGCAGACGCTGGCAGTGACGCAGCATGCTGAGGATGCTCTGGAAGCGCTTGTCCACCTTCATCTGAGTGAACTCTTTAATGTCAGCCTCTACAATGAAAAACAGACCTGTAGGGAACACAGAGGAGTAGTGTGATAGTTTGTTTCCATTAGTATACAGGTTGTCATAACAATGCCATCTGGGTCAGAGAAGATAATGGCCCTTGCTTAGAGACAATTACTCAATGCAATGACCAACCTTGTTGTGTGTCAAAGGACAGCAAAGCAGAGAGCTTTCTTTAGAACAGAGTAGTTTGACTGAGGTACCTTTTGTGTCCTTGTTCTCTTCCTCCTTAAATCGTTGATGAAGCTTGCGTGTGGCATTATTAAGGGTTTTTGCTGACTGGTTCAAGATCTTGTACTTCCCTGTTACGGCTGTGTTAATGCTTTCCACAGCAGTGTTTAGCTGTTCATATGTCAAACGGCCTTTCATGTACCTAGAGAGAGAGAGAGTTACAGAGGAAAGATATCTTACAATAATAAAGAAAAAAAACATTTAAATAAATAAAGCTGCATTGCAGTATGTGGATATAGTGCTGCTGAGGAAGACTCACTGAGGGATGGTATCAAACTCTGGGCTGGTGATGAATTCCATCTCTCTGATCTGGTTTTTGGAGGTTTTCCTGGTGTGAACCTGCTGGACTGGCTGCACATTCACAGGTCCACTCTGACCCGCAGGCCCTATTCCACTGGGATATCAAAGGAGGGGCAAAATAGAGGACAACACATTTACTTGGTTTGTACTCAGTAGCTTCTCCTCTGGGCTCCCGAGTGGCGCAGCGGTCTAAGGCACTGCATCTCAGTGCTAGAGGCGTCACTACAGATGCTAGTTCGATTCCAGGCTGTATCACAACCGGCTGTGATTGAGAGTCCCATAGGGCGAAGCACAACTGGCCCAGCGTCGTAACGGTTTGGCCGTCATTGTAAATACAATTTTTTTCTTAACTGACTTGCCTAGTTAAATTTTAAAAATTATGACTTCCTCCAACACACACACACTATCCTTACTGGACTGCTGGCTGTCCCTTCCTGGGCATGTGTGTGGGCATGTTGTCCCTAAGGTTCTTTCCATCCTGCACATCCTCCTCGAAGAAACCCTCTAGTTCCTGTGAAAGAAAAAACTAATTTCACACTGACATACAGTACAAATAGCATACTTAAAGATATTGCAATCCAGACAAGCTAAAAGGACCCATCTAAAAATGTATTGTGAAGAATGCATGAAATACCTTTAAATGCTTCAGTAGGTCTTTTTGGCGGCCAACACATTTCTCAAACTGGTCAAGGAGTCCATCTATTGCAAGGATATCTTGTCCTATCTTCCCTAGAATGACCCGCTTGTCTTGATCTTTTGCTGAAAATTGGGAATAAATCATGATAAGTTTAAATTAAGTTATGCAAAACCATTGAGTTCCTGTTAGCTGAAACATTGTTTAAATACATGAGATAACAAGCTATATATATATATATATATATATATATAGACATATACACACACACATCTCAGTTCATCATACCAATTGTCCGCAGCTCCAAGACACGTCTTGTGGAAGAAATCCTGTCATTCAAGTGCAGGGTTATATCCTCAAGCTCACAATGACTCATATTGCTGAAAAGGAAGATGGGAAAAGGACCAGCTGTTCATTAAAATGAAAGGGAAAAAAAGGCACAGGCTGGAAGACTTCCTGCTGTTCAGTCAATGTTCATTTTGACATATGAATCTTGAAGAATGCCTTAGCCTAAATGCCTCATGGGCTTATTAAATGTCTTCCACTATCATAACCCAAAATATAACGGTTAATTACCCCATTGTTTGTTTTTGTTGTCGCTTGATGTCTTTTGTCTCAAAAAACAAAGCTTCAGGAAAACAATGCCTTTCTAAAAACGTTACAAGTAACAGTTGCCAGTAAAGAACGCATTTGAAGCTTTACAATATTCTTACAGTAGCTAGTTATATGTAAAGTTTTGGGGAGGGAGGGAGGGGGGGACTAGCTAGGACGTGAAAATACATAATCAACCTCCTAGACTGTCAATCCTATCTAGCTCAATATTTGAATTTCGAGTAACTGGCTGCATTCAACCACATCGAGTTAAATCATGGACACTTACTGACAATTGTGGCTGCTTCGCGTGATGTATTGCTGTCTCTACCTTGTTGCCCTGTGCCAAATAATGTTTGTACCATGTTTTGTGCTGCTACAATTCTATGTTGTTGTCTTATGTCTTTACGTATATAGTAGTGTTGTGGTGTCTCTTGTCGTGATGCGTGTTTTGTCCTATAATTGTATTTTATTTTATATTTTTAACCCCAGCCACCGTCCCTGCAGGATGCCTTTTGGTAGACCGTCATTGTAAATACGAATTTGTTCTTAACTGACTTGCCTAGTTAAATAAAGGTTCAATAATATTACATTTAAAAAAATGTAACGTTAGTCACAACGATGGCTAGCTAAGTTAGCTAACGTTAACTAGCTAGATAGTTAGCTAGCTTATCTGAATCCTCACTGGCTCAACCGTCCAGTTAGTCAAAAACATTTCCTGACGTTAAAAATCCAAGTAATACAGAGTAACTTACCTAAAGTTATCAACTCGTAGTTGACTTTAAGTGTTTCCGAGATAGCTAATGTTCTGTTCTTCAACCTCCCTCACGCGGGCACAATTCGAATCTTACCGCTGTGTTCAGTATGATGATTGCTGCAATGCAGTTGCGCAGCCAACCAGACGGATTGCCCTGCCAATCTTTAAAACATTAAATCAAATCAAATTTATTTATATAGCCCTTCGTACATCGGCTGATATCTCAAAGTGGTGTACAGAAACCCATCCTAAAACCCCTAACAGCAAGCAATGCAGGTGTAGAAGCACGGTGGCTAGGAAAAACTGCCTAGAAAGGCCAAAACCTAGGAAGAAACCTAGAGAGGAACCAGGCTATGAGGGGTGGCCAGTCCTCTTCTGGCTGTGCCGGGTGGAGATTATAACAGAACATGGCCAAGATGTTCAAATGTTCATAAATGACCAGCATGGTCAAATAATAATCACAGTAGTTGTCGAGGGTGCAGCAAGCCAGCACCTCAGGAGTAAATGTCAGTTGGCTTTTCATAGCCGATCATTAAGAGTATCTCTACCGCTCCTGCGGTCTCTAGAGAGTTGAAAACAGCAGGTCTGGGACAGGTAGCACATCCGGTGAACAGGTCAGGGTTCCATAGCCGCAGGCAGAACAGTTGAAACTGGAGCAGCAGCACGGCCAGGTGGACTGGGGACAGCAAGGAGTCATCATGTCAGGTCGTCCTGAGGCATGGTCCTAGGGCTCAGGTCCTCCGAGAGAGAAAAATAAAGAGAGAATTAGAGAGAGCATACTTAAATTCACACAGGACACCGGATAAGACAGGAGAAGTACTCCAGATATAACAAACTGACCCTAGCCCCCCGACACATAAACTACTGCAGCATAAATACTGGAGGCTGAGACAGGAGGGGTCAGGAGACACTGTGGCCCTATCCGATGATACCCCCGGACAGGGCCAAACAGGAAGGATATAACCCCACCCACTAACATTTCCTCAGCCTCATGGCAACATTTGTAGAATAGCATGAGACTGGCTATACATCTGCAAATGGTCTCCCTGCACCATGGCAACATTTGGAGAATTGCAGTAATTGTTTTCCTAAAACAAAATGTTTTCGTAAAATGTTTTAAATAATTGACATTGGTGGGGGCCTTGCGAAACTGCAGTACCCCACTGCAGCCATGACTCTGAATAACCTGACAAATCAACAACCGTTAGGACCCCTCCAGACGAATATATAAAGCCCCAGTGATGCCTTCGGAAGAAGGAAAAGACGGCGGAAGTGTATGCTGAGCTCGAATGAAGCAGACCTTCGAGCTACAGTGGAATTACCTGGATTTCTGCATAAATTGGTCATAAAATTTCATCTGAACTTCATATAGGTCACAACAATAGACAGTCTGCTTAAACTAATAACAAACAATTATATGTTTTCATGTCTTTATTGAACACACCGTGTAAACATTAAGCGTAGGGTGGAAAAAGTATGTGAACCCTTGGATTTAATAACTGGTTGACCTCCTTTGGCAGCAATAAACTCAACCAAACGTTTTCTGTAGTTGCGGATCAGATCTGCACAACGGTCAGGAGGATCTCTGTACTTTGCTCCGTTCATCTTTCCCTTGATCCTGACTAGTCAACCAGTCCCTGCCGCTGAAAAATATCCCCACAGCATGATGCTGCTACCACCATGCTTCACCATAGGGATGGTGACTGGTTTCCTCCAGACGTGAAGCTTGGCATTCAGGCCAAAGTGTTCAATCTTGGTTTCATCAGACCACAGAATCTTGTTTCTCATGGTCTGCGAGTCTTTAGGTACCTTTTGGCAAACTCCAAGCGGGCTGTCATGTGCCTTTTACTGAGGAGTGGTTTCCTTCTGTCCACTCTACCATAAAGATCTGATTGGTAGAGTGCTGCAGAGATGGTTGTCTTTCTGGAAAGAAAGAAGCTCGCATCCGCTACAAGACCATGGTGCTTGCCTACGGAGCTGTGAGGGGAACGGCACCTCAGTACCTTCAGGCTCTGATCAGGCCCTACACCCAAACAAGGGCACTGCGTTCATCCACCTCTGGCCTGCTCGCCTCCCTACCACTGAGGAAGTACAGTTCCCGCTCAGCCCAGTCAAAACTGTTCGCTGCTCTGGCACCCCAATGGTGGAACAAACTCCCTCACGACGCCAGGACAGCGGAGTCAATCACCACCTTCCGGAGACACCTGAAACCCCACCTCTTCAAGGAATACCTAGGATAGGATAAAGCAATCCTTCTGCCCCCCCCCCCCCCCCCCCCCCTTAAAAGATTTAGATGCACTATTGTAAAGTGGCTGTTCCACTGGATGTCATAAGGTGAATGCACCAATTTGTAAGTCGCTCTGGATAAGAGCGTCTGCTAAATGACTTAAATGTAAATGTAAGTTCTCACATCTCCACAGAGGAACTCTAGAGCTCTGTCAGAGTGACCATCAGGTTCTTGGTCACCTCCCTGAAGAAGGCCCTTCTCCCCCGACTGCTCAGTTTGGCCGGGCAGCCAGCTCTAGGAAGAGTCTTGGTGATTCCAAACTTCTTCCATTTAAGAATGATAGAGGGCACTGTGTTCTTGGGGACTTTCCATGCTACAGAAATGTATTGGTACCCTTCCCCAGTCCTGTGTCTTGACACAATCCTGTCTCGGAACTCTACGGACAATTCCTTCGACCTCATGGCTTGGTTTTTACACTGACATGCACTGTCAACTGTGGGACCTTTTTCTAGACAGTTGTGTGCCTTTCCAAGTCATGTCTAATCAATTGAATTTACCACAGGTGGACTCCAGTCAAGTTGTAGAAACATCAAGAATGATCAATGGAAACATGATGCACCTGAGCTCAATTTCGAGCCTCATAGCAAAGGGTCTGAATACTTATGTAAATAAGGTATCTGTTTTCGATTTAATTCATTTGGTAAAATTTCAACTGTTTTCCCTTTCATTATGGGGTATTGTGTGTAGATTGCTGAGGATTTGTTTTTATTACATCAATATTGTAAGGCTGTAACGTAACACATTTTGAAAAGTCAAGGGGTCTGAATACTTTCCCAAGGCACTGTATGTGGTGTGGGAAACCTGTTTTGAGGTGTTAAATGCTGAAGTATGCGCTGGGAAAAGTGGAGTCTATCAGAGTGACTAGGAGTGGTCTTATTTTGATTAATTGTATTTCTTAAGAAAAGTGGAAGATTGCAGTGAGCCTCAGAATAATCCTTACATCCAAAAAGTTTTGTGTTTTGAACTTCGGAGTAGAGCACCCGTCAAAAGACTCATCTCAGGGGTGACGACAGATATTCAGGTTGAATACCTGAAGAAAATTCCTGGTGTGGTTGGTGCCCGTCGTCTGACCCGCTCGGGTCAATGGAGAAAAATAATTAAGTCTGTCGGTCTGGTTGTTTTTTTTATGAAGAGCAAATACCTACACATGTGAAGCTTGGTTATATAAGATACGCCGTAAGAGCTTTCGTTCCCAAACCATTGCAGTGTAAGTATTGTAAAGGATTAGGCCATGTTTCAATTGTGTGCAGACGGACAGAGTATACTGAAGAACGGTGTGTAGAAGAACACAGTGTTGCAATTGTGGTGGGGATCATGATCCTGAGTTCCTGGAGTGCCATGTAAGGGTGAAGGAGATTGAGGTGGCAAAAGTTTGAGCGGTCAATCGAATCTCCTATGCAATGGCAGTTAAAAGAATTGACAAAACAAGTGATGCTAGTGAAGATATGGTAGTGGACGCACCACAGCCTGTGGTAAATGTTTGCTGCCAGTCAAAAGACACTGTGTGTTAAAAAAGTGGATTTTGAGTAATTCATTGCCATAGTTATAAACTGTACGGCACAATCCTCAATGAAGTCTAAGAAACTTTGTGGCTGCGGCAGAAAAGTTTTTGGGACTTAAGTATTTTATCTGAAGACTTGCAAGGGGTACTGGCGCTGCAAGGGGTACTGGCGCCGTCCTCCCAGGTTTCCCTTAAGCCCGTGTAGAGATCAGATCTGTTTTATTTTTTCACAGATTAGTTGTTTAGTTTATTTTTTGGTCTGTTTTTTTATGGTATTTTGTTCCATTTTTGGGAATCCTGTTTCTGTCCCGCACAGTAGGTGGTGGGATGCACATTAAATTGTGTGATCGCCAATATACCATAGAAAAAGATGATGCCTTCAGAAGGGGGGCCATGTACTCTGGTATCGAGTCCTCATCTCCTGACAATTTAAATGCATCTAGTTTTAGCCCGTAAAATCTATAATCAACTGTCAGAGACCATGTTCATTGGCAGGCTATATGAAAATGAACGCTGTTGTGTTGGTATGAGCATGCGAGGTACAGTATATTGTGGTTCATGTGAGAGTTAGGAGTGGGCAGTGAGCTCATCATCCTGGGACTGAGGCAGTCATGTCCTCTATAGAGTCCTTAACGCTCGATTACGTTCAATGTCCTGCAACATAAAGGTGACAATTTTACTATTGGGCATATACACTCACATCTAGTGTATGAGCAACACAAGCTCAAAGGAAGCACACAAAAAAAGCATAGCCTGGGTATGGCGGGTAACATTAGCAAAAGGCTTGTGTGTAAACAGTTTCCCCCTCCTCACTGACCTTGTGACAGCGGTCCTGTCCCTGCCTATCATTATAGGGGTTGCATTCGATGTCGTGCAACATGACCATATAGGCTGAGGTCAGGTTGATGCCCAGGCCTCCAGCCTTCGTAGACATTAAGAACACAAAGATGTCCAGCTCTGTCTTGCACCGGCCAATCAAAATGAAATGATTCTACAAGAGGATGGGAGAGACTTGGGAGCTAAAGAATCGGTTTGCTCCCCCCTATTGACATAGAGATTTAAATTAATAAGAAATAATATTACAGTTTTTGTCAATTGCTAACAAGCGTCAGCCAATAGTGAAGCCACTTTTTCAAAACACTTCGGTCTGCATTACCAACATTCATCTTGGACAAAGTTAATCTCACCTCCAAAACTCAAACCACCAAAACAATTTATACATGTCTCAAAATAAGCTTGTTTGACCATAACACTGGAAACAATTCTAACTCAGAAAGCATACGTTGTCACTCATAACACACAGTGTGTTTTAGGTCAAACAGGGAGCATTACATACATTAACTTTTCTCTTTTAAGTTTGAATGATTTTTCACATAAATCAGTATTTCATTCTAGAATAAGAATAGCACCTTTTCACTTTATTGACTGTACTAAAGTATATGTAACAAGAATGAATCAGAAATGCAGCAATTTGCTTCAATATACTTTTTTTCTATATCTTTGCATATAGTAATTTACTTGTGAAAAATAAAAAGTTCAAACAAAAAACAAATTCCTGAAATTACAGGGCTGCAATAATAATGACAAAAAACAACAACATGTATAGTATAATCACCATTACTGTACAGTACTATGAAGGTTCTAGTTCTCCCTCTCTCCTGCATTTGGGCACAAGTTCTCATCAACATCACATCTTATGTCTTTTCTGGCGATGCAGCTTGGAAATTATCTTCTGGAATGTCTAATCCAACCCTGGCAGTCTTCAGGAGAAGTGTCTCCACACCCCTCATTCATGGCATCCAGTAAGGACATCTGGTCATGTGGATGATGGTCATAAACCTTCCACCTCCACGCAGAGAAAAACTCCTATGGGGTTTAGGAAGGGGGAGTATGGAGGCAGGAATAGTACTGACATCCTGGGATGTGCAGCAAACCAGTCTGTGACTGCAGCAGAGTGGTGGGATGCCACATTATCCCACACAACAACGAAGGTAGGGGAGTTTCTTGCCCCTCTCTCCTCCGCTGGCACAAGTCGATTATGCAGGTCATCCAGAAAAGAAATGAGCCTCTCTGTATTGTAGGGGCCAATGAGTGGTATGTGACACAGCAAACCATCATTGGACAGTGCTGCACACTGTTAGCTCCTTTCTGGCCTGGGACATCCACGGTTGCTCTCTGTCCAATCACATTTCTTCCCTTGTGGCGTGTTTTTGCCAGATTGAATCCGGATACATCCACAAAGATGAATGTATGCGCAGTTTGCCTGACTTCCATCTCCATTACTCTCTAAAATACTGTAACGACCCGGTATTGTGTTCTGTGTTTGTGGGTGTGTTATGGTTCTCATGGCTACTAGCAGGGGTTAAATATGTCAGGACAGATGGAAAGGTTGGGGGGGTATGATGGGTAATCCCGCGGGATTTGGAAATGCATAAAGAGGGATGAGTGTCTCATATCTCTCTCTTCTGTTCGGGCCTTGATCTGTTCCTATGAGTGACCT
Organism: Salvelinus fontinalis; assembly: GCF_029448725.1. Classification (NCBI taxonomy): domain Eukaryota; kingdom Metazoa; phylum Chordata; class Actinopteri; order Salmoniformes; family Salmonidae; genus Salvelinus; species Salvelinus fontinalis. Next base: position 28,647,942 of record NC_074685.1, read on the forward strand.
TAACTCGACATGTATAATTGTGTACGTTCGGCATTTAGCGGCGTGGGCTGTGGCCTGAACAATAGCCCAGTTTAGGAATAAACCTGTGTTCTAACCTGTACACCTAGAGTCCGTCTCTTTTCTCTTTAATGACCCAGCCGGGTCATTACAATACAGTAAATCCACAGTTTTACAGTACTTTACATTATGCATAGCTGTGTATGTACCCTGTTTGGTTATTGAACAGACAACTTACCTGGACATATTGATACCGGAGTTCTTTCACACGTTCACTGTTTCATCCTTATTTTATGTTTCTCTAGGACTCTGGCAATTGTCATTGTACTGATCGTAATTCACATTCCCAAAAGTGATATTGTCTGCCAGCACTCTGTCCCAAATTTCTAGCAGTTTTATTGTCAACAATGGCAATTTCCTGCGCATCTGAAAATATTCTGCCTCTCCCTCCTGTGGGAGGCAACCCTTGGATCCTACTGAAAAACACAAAACAATCAATATATTTCAAAATGTCAGTACATGTAAAAATGTGAACATACTGTATCGTATTGTAATATGTAGTTCAATTATCATTGAAGGATGCACATCTCACCTGTTGTTTTGCCGGAAAATTTGTACTATTGATGCAACTGTTAAACGCTGCAGATTTGGTTGCACCTTAAACCGGCCTCTCTCAAAGAGAGACCATGGTTTACAACATGGTCAATAATTGTGGCCCTTATCTCATCAGAGACCACCACTCTTGGTCTTCCTCTCCTTTGTCCTCCACACATTCTCCCTCTCCCTGTCACTCTTCTTTCCCCACCAACCTGTCTTCCTTGATTCATGTTTCCGAACTAAATCATTCCGAAGCCATCCTCTTTTGTCTGTTTGGTAACGAAACTAAAAACAGGACACTTGGGTCAGCTTTCAGCTGAAATTGCAATCAGCTGTGTTTAGAATAATTAAATATTCTGCTGAGATGTTCTATATATTTCAATCTGGTTACTGCAGAAATGCACGACATTTGCCATCATTCTGTTTTGAATGTGTTTTTAACAGTTTTGGAAACGGTGTGTTAGCATTTGAAAACGTGCTGCAAATATATACACTGCTCAAAAAAATAGAGGGAACACTTAAACAACACAATGTAACTCCAAGTCAATCACATTTCTGTGAAATCAAACTGTCCACTTAGGAAGCAACACTGATTGACAATACATTTCACATGCTGTTGTGCAAATGGAATAGACAAAAGGTGGAAATTATAGGCAATTAGCAAGACACCCCCAAAAAAGGAGTGGTTCTGCAGGTGGTGACCACACACCACTTCTCAGTTCCTATGCTTTCTGGCTGATGTTTTGGTCACTTTTGAATGCTGGCGGTGCTCTCACTCTAGTGGTAGCATGAGACGGAGTCTACAACCCACACAAGTGGCTCAGGTAGTGCAGCTCATCCAGGATGGCACATCAATGCGAGCTGTGGCAAGAAGGTTTGCTGTGTCTGTCAGCGTAGTGTCCAGAGCATGGAGGCGCTACCAGGAGACAGGCCAGTACATCAGGAGACGTGGAGGAGGCCGTAGGAGGGCAACAACCCAGCAGCAGGACGGCTACCTCCGCCTTTGTGCAAGGAGGTGCAGGTAGTTTGCCCCCGGTGATGCGTTGTGCAGATCTCACTACCCTCTGGAGAGCCTTACGGTTGTGGGCGGAGCAGTTGCCGTACCAGGCGGTGATACAGCCCAACAGGATGCTCTCGATTGTGCATCTGTAGAAGTTTGTGAGTGCTTTTGGTGACAAGCCGAATTTCTTCAGCCTCCTGAGGTTGAAGAGGTGCTGCTGCGCCTTCTTCACAACGCTGTCTGTGTGCGTAGACCAATTCAGTTTGTCCGTGATGTGTACGCCGAGGAACTTAAAACTTACCACCCTCTCCACTACTGTCCCGTCGATGTGGATAGGGGGGTGCTCCCCCTGCTGTTTCCTGAAGTCCACAATCATCTCCTTTGTTTTGTTGACGTTGAGTGTGAGGTTATTTTCCTGACACCACACTCAGAAGGCCCTCACCTTCTCTGGTAAAGCCGTCTCGTCGTTGTTGGTAATCAAGCCTACCACTGTAGTGTCGTCCGCAAACTTGATGATTGAGTTGGAGTCGTGCATGGCCACGCAGTCGTGGGTGAACAGGGAGTACAGGAGAGGGCTCAGAACGCACCCTTGTGGGGCCCCAGTGTTGAGGATCAGCGGGGTGGAGATGTTGTTACCTACCCTCACCACCTGGGGGCGGCCCGTCAGGAAGTCCAGTACCCAGTTGCACAGGGCGGGGTCGAAACCCAGGGTCTCGAGCTTGATGACGAGTTTGGAGGGTACTATGGTGTTAAATGCTGAGCTATAGTTGATGAACAGCATTCTCACATAGGTATTCCTCTTGTCCAGATGGGTTAGGGCAGTGTGCAGTGTGGTTGCGGGGCACCGCGGGACATGTAAAACAAACTCACCCATTGAAAAGGGAGCAGCGTTCTCTCCACAGCTCCACTAATCTGTCTTCCGTTACCTTGGTCCACATGGTGTGTGTTGTTGTTGATTTCCTCTTCGCCATCATTGTTTTGGTCTCACATGCTGAGTGCTCATTGGCAGCAGTCTTTGCCCAATCGCGTCGTAGCAGTGCTCATTCCACAAGCTGCACAACCCAAATTTCTGACATGTGAGAAAACTATCAGGACATCCGACAGGGGTCTGGAGAACGGAACAGCCATCATCAGCCATCATTTGACCCGCTCGAACTATGCGAGTCCAGACGTACTGATCCTAGCCCAAGTTCATAGGATTTCACACTGATCATGAACATTCATATAGTGTGCATCATACGATATCACAGTCCCAAATCATGCCATAACCATATCAGGTAATGAGTTTAGACCAAGCCGGTCCGTACCTCACTCTTGACACGTCTGAGGATGAAGGGTTTCATGATAAGTTTGGCATAAGCGATCCTCTCCATCTCAAAGCTGCTCTGCTCCTCTGAACATTTCTGACAGGAAATAAAGATTGTTGGATGAGTCAAACTTGCTGCGTATTAAGCTGAATATTTTGGAGTGATCCCATAGCATGTGTTCTAGCCTCACCATGACAAACATGTTGGCAAACTGTGCAGTGCTGCTGGAGAACATATTGTCCGTCTGTTGAATCTGCAGACGTGTTGCTGTGCGTTTTGTTGCTGTGCGTTTTGCTGCCAACTTTACTTTACTTTGCTAGCTGACAACTTTACGTTTTTTGTTTTGTTTCTGTTTTTAATTACCGTTTATATTTTTAATTTTTCCATCGCAACTTTTTTCCCTCATTCAACTTTTTCACTCCGGACGCTTTATCTGGACATGGTTCGTCAACACCTTCAACAGCCGAAGCTAAGTAGTAACATTGACATGATGTCTTCTAATTGCAGTCGCTGTACTCATAATATACAGGAGAACGATCGCCTTACGGCGAAAATAGCTGTGCTGCAAGCCCAGCTTCAGACGCAATCGTTAGGCAAGGGTAATTTCAGTGTAGGAAAGGAAGAAACAGCGTCTGTGCCACCAGTAAGTACAGATAGTAACGTTAGTATAAATCCCCCCGCACAGTCCCCGCAGCCGGACAACTTTCTCATGGCTTCTGGAGGGAAATGCTGTTGGAATGCTCAACCGGTGTCGCTCATTCAGCCGACAGAAACTTTCAACCGGTTTTCCCCATTATGTAGCGAGTCGGAGTCTGAGTCTGAGTCTTCTCTTGTCTCTACTCCTCCCGTTACGGGGTCTGAGACGCCGAAGGCTCCCACCGTTAGCTCTGACAAATTGAAAACCCTAGTCATTGGCGACTCCATTACCCGCAGTATTAGACTTAAAACGAATCACCCAGCGATCATACACTGTTTACCAGGGGGCAGGGCTACCGACGTTAAGGCTAATCTTAAGATGGTGCTGGCTAAAGCTAAATCTGGCGAGTGTAGAGAGTATAGAGATATTGTTATCCACGTCGGCACCAACAATGTTAGGATGAAACAGTCAGAGGTCACCAAGTGCAACATAGCTTCAGCGTGTAAATCAGCTAGAAAGATGTGTCGGCATCGAGTAATTGTCTCTGGCCCCCTCCCAGTTAGGGGGAGTGACGAGCTCTACAGCAGAGTCTCAGCACTCAATCGCTGGTTGAAAACTGTTTTCTGCCCCTCCCAAAAGATAGAATTTGTAGATAATTGGCCCTCTTTCTGGGACTCACCCACAAACAGGACCAAGCCTGACCTGCTAAGGAGTGACGGACTCCATCCTACCTGGAGGGGTGCTCTCATCTTATCTACCAACATAGATAGGGCTCTAACTCCTTTAGCCCCACAATGAAATAGGGTGCAGGCCAGGCAGCAGGCTGTTAGCCAACCTGCCAGCTTAGTGGAGTCTGCCAATAGCACAGTCAGTGTAGTCAGCTCAGCCATACCCATTGAGACTGTGTCTGTGCCTCGACCTAGGTTGGGCAAAACTAAACATGGCGGTGTTCGCCTTAGCAATCTTATTAGGATAAAGACCTCCTCCATTCCTGCCATTATTGAAAGAGATCGTGATACCTCACATCTCAAAATAGGGTTACTTAATGTTAGATCCCTCACTTCAAAGGCAGTCATAGTCAATGAACTAATCACTGATCATAATCTTGATGTGATTGGCCTGACTGAAACATGGCTTAAGCCTGGTGAATTTACTGTGTTAAATGAGGCCTCACCTCCTGGTTACACTAGTGACCATATCCCCCGTGCATCCCTTAAAGGCGGAGGTGTTGCTAACATCTACGATAGCAAATTTCAATTTACAAAAAAAAAAATGGCGTTTTCATCTTTTGAGCTTCTAGTCATGAAATCTATGCAGCCTACTCAATCACTTTTTATAGCTACTGTTTACAGGCCTCCTGGGCCATATACAGCGTTCCTCTCTGAGTTTCCTGAATTCCTATCAGACCTTGTAGTCATAGCAGATCATATTCTAATTTTTGGTGATTTTAATATTCACATGGAGAAGTCCACAGACCCACTCCAAAAGTCTTTCGGAGCCATCATCGACTCAGTGGGTTTTGTCCAACATGTCTCTGGACCTACTCACTGCCACAGTCATACTCTGGACCTAGTTTTGTCCCATGGAATAAATGTTGTAGATCTTAATGTTTTTCCACATAATCCTGGACTATCGGACCACCATTTTATTACGTTTGCAATCGCAACAAATAATCTGCTCAGACCCCAACCAAGGAGCATCAAAAGTTGTGCTATAATTCTCAGACAACACAAAAATTCCTTGATGCCCTTCCAGACTCCTTCTGCCTACCCAAGGACGTCAGAGGACAAAAATCAGTTAACCACTTAACTGAGGAACTCAATTTAACCTTGCGCAATAGCCTAGATGCAGTTGCACCCCTAAAAACGAAAAACATTTGTCATAAGAAACTAGCTCCCTGGTATACAGAAAATACTCGAGCTTTGAAGCAAGCTTCCAGGAAATTGGAACGGAAATGGCGCCACACAAAACTGGAAGTCTTCCGACTAGCTTGGAAAGACAGTACCGTGCAGTACCGAAGAGCCCTCACTGCTGCTCGATCATCCTACTTTTCCAACTTAATCGAGGAAAATAAGAACAATCCAAAATTTCTTTTTGATACTGTTGCAAAGCTAACTAAAAAGCAGCATTCCCCAAGAGAGGATGGCTTTCACTTCAGCAGTAATAAATTCATGAACTTCTTTGAGGAAAAGATCATGACCATTAGAAAGCAAATTACGGACTCCTCTTTGAATCTGCGTATTCCTCCAGGGCTTAGCTGTCCTGGATCTGCACAGCTCTGCGAGGGCCTGGGATCGGGAGAGACACTTAAGTGTTTTAGTACTATATCTCTTGACACAATGATGAAAATAATCATGGCCTCTAAACCTTCAAGCTGCATACTGGATCCTATTCCTACTAAACTGCTGAAGGAGCTGCTTCCTGTGCTTGGCCCTCCTATGTTGAACATAATAAACAGCTCTCTATCCACCGGATGTGTACCAAACTCACTAAAAGTGGCAGTGATAAAGCCTCTCTTGAAAAAGCCAAACCTTGACCCGGAAAATATAAAAAACTAATCGGCCTATATCGAATCTTCCATTCCTCTCAAAAATTTTAGAAAAAGCTGTTGCGCAGCAACTCACTGCCTTTCTGAAGACAAACAATGTATACGAAATGCTTCAGTCTGGTTTTAGTCTGGTTCAGTCTGGTTTTAACATATCAAGACTGTTTCAAGGACAGCTTTTTTCCATCTACGTAACATTGCAAAAATCAGAAATTTTCTGTCCAAAAATGATGCAGAAAAATTAATCCATGCATTTGTTACTTCTAGGTTAGACTACTGCAATGCTCTACTTTCCGGCTACCCGGATAAAGCACTAAATAAACTTCAGTTAGTGCTAAATACGGCTGCTAGAATCCTGACTAGAACCAAGAAATTTGATCATATTACTCCAGTGCTAGCTTCCCTACACTGGCTTCCCGTTAATGCAAGCGCTGATTTCAAGGTTTTACTGTTAACCTATAAAGCGTTACATGGGCTTGCTCCTACCTATCTTTCCGAGTTGGTCCTGCCGTACATACCTACACGTACGCTACGGTCACAAGACGCAGGCCTCCTAATTGTCCCTAAAATTTCTAAGCAAACAGCTGGAGGCAGGGCTTTCTCCTATAGATCTCCATTTTTATGGAACAGTCTGCCTACCCATGTGAGAGACGCAGACTCGGTCTCAACCTTTAAGTCTTTACTGAAGACTTATCTCTTCAGTAGGTCATATGATTGAGTGTAGTCTGGCCCAGGAGTGTGAAGGTGAACGGAAAGGCTCTGGAGCAACGAACCGCCCTTGCTGTCTCTCCAGGGCCGGTTCCCCTCTCTCCACTGGGATTCTCTGCCTCTAACCCTGTTACTGGGGCTGAGTCACTGGCTTGCTGGTGCTCTTTCATGCCGTCCCTAGGAGGGGTGCGTCACTTGAGTGGGTTGAGTTACTGACGTGAACTTCCTGTCTGGGTTGGCGCCCCCCCTTGGTTGTGCTGTGGTGGAGACCTTTGTGGGCTATACTCGGCCTTGTCTCAGGATTGTAAGTTGGTGGTTGAGGATTTCCCTCTAGTGGTGTGGGGGCTGTGCTTTGGCAGAGTGGGTGGGGTTATATCCTTCCTGTTTGGCCCTGTCCGGGGGTTTCTTCGGATGGGGCCACAGTGTCTCCTGACCGCTCCTGTCTCAGCCTCCAGTATTTATGCTGCAGTAGTTTATGTGTCGGGGGGCTGGGGTCAGTTGGTTATACCTGGAGTACTTCTCCTGTCTTATCCAGTGTCCTGTGTGAATTTAAGTATGCTCTCTCTAATTCTCTCGTTCTCTCTTTCTCTCTGAGAACCTGAGCCCTAGGACCATACGTCAGGACTACCGGGCATGCTGACACCTTGCTGTCCCCAGTCCGCCCGGCCTTGCTGCTATTCCAGTTTCAACTGTTTCTGCCTGCGGTTACGAAACCCCTACCTGTCCCAGACCTGCTGTTTTCAACTCTTAATGATCGGCTATGAAAAGCCAACTGAGATTTATTCCTGATTATTATTTGACCATGCTTGTCATTTATGAACATTTTGAAAATCTTGGCTCTCTCTAATTTTCTCCTTCTCTCTTTCTCTCGGAGGACCTGAGCCCTAGGACCATACGTCGGGACTACCGGCCGTGGTGACTCCTTGCTGCCCCCAGTCCGCCTGGCCTTGCTGCTATTCCAGTTTCAACTCTTCTGCCTGCGGTTATGGAACCCCTACCTGTCCCAGACCTGCTGTTTTCAACTCTTAATGATCGGCTATGAAAAGCCAACTGAGATTTATTCCTGATTATTATTTGACCATGCTTGTCATATATGAACATTTTGAAAATCTTGGCTCTCTCTAATTTTCTCCTTCTCTCTTTCTTTCTCTCGGAGGACCTGGGCCCTAGGACCATGCGTCGGGACTGCCGCCCGTGGTGACTCCTTGCTGTCCCCAGTCCGCCTGGCCTTGCTGCTATTCCAGTTTCAGCTGTTCTGCCTGCGGTTATGGAACCGCCACCTGTCCCAGACCTGTTGTTTTTCAACTCTTAATGATCAGCTATGAAAAGCCAACTGAAAATTATTCATGATTATTATTTGACCATGCTTGTCACTTATGAACATTTTTGAACATCTTGGCATAGTTCTGTTATAATCTCCACCCGGCACAGCCAGAAGAGGACTGGCCACCCCTCATAGCCTGGTTCCTCTCTAGGTTTCTTCCTAGGTTTTGGCCTTTCTAGGGAGTTTTTCCTAGCCACCGTGCTTCTACACCTGCATTCTAGCTGTTTGGGGTTTTAGGCTGGGTTTCTGTACAGCACTTCGAGATATTATCTGATGTACGAAGGGCTATATAAAATAAAATTGATTGATTGATATTGGGCATGATGAAGTTGAGCAGTGACATGAGCTCCAGGAGGTTGTTCTGCACTGGGGTCCACGTCAGCAGCAGATGCTACTTGGCCTGAGATCAAATCAAAATCAAATCTGATTAGACTTATATCGTGCATACCATACAGCATTTTACAAAAGGTGTCAGAATACACTGCAGTGAAAAGGAAGACAGTGGGGTGACTCACAGGAGATAAACAAGACATTGTTTAGGCAGGAAGAGGAACTGTTTAGAGGCTAAGGTAAACACCATTAAAATGATGGGCCTCCCGAGTGGTGCAGCGGTCTAAGACACTGCAACGCAGTGCTAAAGGCATCACTACAGACCCGGGTTTGATCACAGGCGGTGTCGCGGATATGGAAGGCAGACGGGAGGAGATGAGATCAGGTGGGAGTCGGACCCTTCTAGACAATGAGAAGGCAGATACGCATGTGAACAAGAGGCCATACAGATAGATAGATATGACTCATCTTTGTATCTGTGCCATTATAGCATCTGTGACAGCATGGGCACACTAATAAAGCAGCTCACTGTTTACGTCAGCATTTCCCCGACCCCCCTACGACAACCGAGAAAAGCATGGCAGGATCAACTAGGGAATCGTTGTGTATTGTGAGCATCCACGTCCTGGGGTTGAGGATGGACGGAATGAAACATTTGGGACAAGTAAATCAGGAAATGTGAGCACGTCCAAGTTGTTAAGATTTTAGAAGTTGAGGCTATCTCCATTTTAAAATAGTACATTTCCTTCTTCTTCATTGGCTGATTGCTCCCAACTCATAGGAATCCCCACCCAGTTGACTATTTTAAAATGGTGGAAGACCTCAATGCCAAAACATATTATATCTCTCTCTCTCATCAGTGCATTCGTAACAACCTAACCATTATGAAACGTCTATTCAATCAAATAAGCCTCACGTAGCATATTAGCAATTCAATGTTTTGTTGACCAATTTCGACACTCTCTCATTGACCCCCATTCAAAAATTCCTCGCTTTGTGGGTTTATTTTCACGGAGAGATTTTGGGCATTGTAAAACCTATCACGTCGCCTCTTCCTCTCTGCTGTTTCAACCAAGGTGACCAATGAAAGCCCTCCCTCCCCCGGTGCCTCCAGCAATGTTCTGATGTTGATGGCCAAGAGGTGGCGGTAGAGCAGCGAAGCTCATGTTCTTCAGCTCATGCTCGGCGTTCTGAGCTTTCGGGACAGGCTGCGGTCATTGCCGATAGTCAGAGCGTAGCTGGCAGCAGACACACAGCAGCTCAAGGAGCCACACAAGGTTCCCACAAGTAGTCTGTGAGGCATGGCAACCACTTGACTACCATGAATAATGAATGAGTCACAGGTTCAGCTTACAAAGACCTTTTCAGGTTCAGTCAAACGCTGAATATATTATCATTATTGGAGTGTTAGCAGAAGCCTGGCTGGGGTGACTTACACGGCTGATGGTTTTACAAGATCTCCACTAATTCCCCTGGATATTTCCAGAGGCACTTAGGCTAAGTGTCTCGCTCAGAAGACACACAGCAGTTAGCTAACACAGTAGGATGTGAACCTGTAGTCTACTAGACTCGAGTTTACTTCTGTGTATAGTCATTCTTGCATAACCATCATTCTTCGATTTTGGACTTACAGGAAATGATTATGTTGTAGTCGACCCATTTGTGGAGAATATCATATCGAAGGAACCTGCGATCCTCCACAGACCCTAAACACACACACAATATAAATAGGACAATCTAAACTGAATCTATATTTGGTAATCCTTTCACTTCTGGTGACTTAAACCAACAGGTTGAAATCTGTATAATCAAATCAATGTTAAGCCTTAACCATGATGGCTACAGTATGATGTGTCCCACCATTCAGAATGAACAGATGAGTCACTCACCATAGTACACCAGAGAAGCAAAGTCTGTTAAAAGCGAGGACTGGCACAATTACCATATAAGCGACGATTATGGATGAAGACCGAACTAACAGCTGATTGAAGACGGGACAGCCGGGCATTCGTGCAGTTGACTCTGTTTCCATGGTAACGTGGAATCTTTACAATGTGATGTCACTTTGTTGTTCCTTGCTTTAACAAGAAAACAGAAAAGAGATGGCCTGGATGGTCTTCCCCCAAACCCTGCCAACAGAAGACAGGTGGTGGTTCATTACAAACACTAATTTACAGAGACTGGATTGGCACAACAAAGAGAGCCCCGCTTCCCAATCACATTAACACAGGATTTCATCTGTTGTCATGCCATGTGTGCCGAGTCTCAGAGGAGCTGAAATAAACTGTTGGAGACTGGTCAGGAATAACAACTCACCATTTCATCAGTAAGGATTCCACTCAGGTTGTTCTGGTATAGCAGAGTCAGCCAATTTTGACCAATTAGCTGATAAGGCTTCAACTGGAACCTGGAGAGGTCAAAGTAACAGAAGGATGTGTGTGTGCATTCAAAACTGCCTATGTACATCAAATCAAATCAAATCGTATTGGTCACATACACGTGTTTAGCAGATGTTATTGAGGGTGTAGCGAAATGCTTGTGTTTCTAGCTCCAAAAGTGGAGTTATATCTAACAATTTCACAACATATACCCGATACACACAAATCTAAGTAAAGGAATGGAAGTAAGAATAGTTATTTCCGGCAGTATGTAATAACACAAAAAATGTTCTGGGCTAACAATGTAAGGAATAATACAGAGGGCACCATTATCAATTATTTACATGTATTAGATTGTGTTTGTCTACGAAAATCATTCTACATAAATACCTGAATGTGTATGTCAGTGAGATGAGCAGCTAAACCCACTTGCTGTTGAGGATCTCAGGCTGTTTCTGGAAGCCCTTGTCCCTCTCCACCACTTGAGTCACGTCCTGCATCATCTTGTTGGTGATGTTCTCACACTTGGTCAAGAGGCTGCGCGCCACGTCCGGTTCCCTCAGGACCACACAACAGCCCTGCACCAGGTCAGTGGAGAGGCCGTTCCCTCTGTCGAGAACAGCCACCTGAGGGTACACACACACTTTAGACCAATTAGCTAGTAAGGCTTCAACTGTAACTTGGAGAGGTCATAGTAACATAGGGAATTCAGTAATGTATCATAATGAAAAGAAAACTGTGTGTGGGTTCATACAGGTTTTTTGTGCCACTCACCAGATTCTCCCACTCGTTAAATGGGCGCAGCTCGACAATCCTCCGGGCCTTCTTCACAGAGCAGCCAGAGATGAGAGACAGCTCAACCGGCGATGCCTCCTGGAAAAAACAGAGGATCTGTCCCTTCACATTAGACCCTGTTCCAACCTCCTGATCTGAACCTGAGGCATCCAAGTTCCATCTCCATGCCCTCAGCAGACACATCAAAGTCATCACTGGCCTTGTCCTCAGAGCTGGTGCCTGGATCTGGAATCACCTTCCTCCTTTTGTCTGCTCCTTCGGTCAGCCTATTGAAGGTCTTAATTATGCTCCCATTGGTAGGCTTGTGAGGTAGTGATGGGGGATGACCAGGGGGTTTGGCTGCTTGGGCTGCCTGGCATGCTGAGGTTTAGGGGGGAAAACTAGCTGATGATGATGCCTGGGTGTCCTCTTGACTGGACCTCTCTAAGAAAGGAAAAATAATCAGTCTACAGGACCTGGGAGGGAATTTGGGCTACCTATTGCCTCAAATACTTTTTCTCAAATAAATAAAATTGATGCTATTCTTTTAACACAGGAAACTATAGGGCTACAAGACAGCAAAGGATTTAACTAGTTACCTAAAATAATGTAAATGTTTTTGTTTTGTATAAACAGACACACACACATGCAACATGAAACACAAAACTCTCACCCTCCTCTGAAAACTTGCACAGTGCTTAAAGGATTTCCTCAAAATGTCAACCATGCTCCAGAAGTGGTTCTCTAAGCTCTCGTGTGCATGCAAGATAAGACAAATAGATACAGTTGTAAACCAAAACCACACATTTTTTGTCAAAAGAATTATTAATATGCAGCTCCCACATTTCAAACAATTTTGGGTCACATTTGCCAACATTTAGGGCATTGATGAATGTGTTGTGGAACTGCAGTGACAGAGAACACAGGCACTGTAGAGAGGGATTCTACAGCCTTAGTCTGTAGAACGAGGAACTTAGTCTGCAGCTCTTCCAGCTGGGCTCTGGACCCTCGTCCTCAGAAACATCTGTTTGGTTGGACAAAAACACACTGGCGCGTGAAGTCCGAAGGCAGACAGGCCAATAAGAGTGTGAGCTCCTCCCCACGCAAGCCTACCCCTCTGTACTGGAGATGACAAATAACAAATGAACAAGCAAGGTGGCAGTATATCATCTTGGTCAGGGAAATAAACTGCTAACCTCAAGGTCAAAACTCCAGGTGGGGCACAGGGCTCTTGTGCCCTTGAGCGCAGCACTTTAGCCAAATTACTTCAGTAAATCTCTAGCTCAACACAGATGACTCATACGTCAGGTGTAAACTGAGAATGCACCCTCACCCTGGTTTGGGGGTGTCATGGAGGCTGGAGGAGGTATTGGACTGCAGTCAGGTGGACTCTAGGACCGGGACGATACCAGTATTGCAATATTTTTTCAAACGCACAAATGTGTCACTGGATGACAACATGATGAGTGTTTCCAGCATTAGGGCTGTTTTCCTAAAGAAGTTAAATCTGCTTTGTGTTTTGTTTCCTTGCCTCGATACTAACAAGTATTGCGATACCGGTATTGTCCCGGCCCTAGTGGACTCACAACTAAATCTTCCTGGAGGGCTGGTTTCTTGCTGGAGTTGGATGCCCCACTCTCCTGGGAGCTGTTACACACCTCTAGTCTCCTCTTACGGGCTGGGTCTAAAACAGGACATTAAGGGGGGCATATTAACACACCATGAACATCACCACACTGTCTCTAGTTTGTGTTGCTGGGAATAGAAACCCCAGAGATGAATTGCACTTAATTGCACTTATCTCAGTTAAACATATCTTTCATGTTCACGTTTCACTAACTCGTTGAATTCCATGTCACAGAGCAGGCCACAGAACATGACACAGCAGATCCCATCCTATTCCATAGTATTGATTTTTTTTAAACATGAGAGCCTCGGTAAAATTGTCCTCAAAATCTTGAATAGTGTGTGTACAGTATGTGTGTAATGTGTTTGGCATCAGATCCCCCTAATCACTTGTACATGCCTTGTGTTGAAGGTATGCTGCAGATAAGAGGGCTGATTTCCTCTGCTCTGTGTAAACCTAGAGTGGTGAGGTTGGATCTACAGTATTTAGATGAGTTTGGTGACTAACTTACCTCCCAACAACATCATGGATGACCCAGATATCTCCTCATCTGATTCAGAGTCTAGTACCACACTGTTCATGCCTCTCATTGAGCCAGGCCCTGGGGGACATTGGGTCTCTGAGGTCTCCAGGACAACAGTCTCTGCAAGTGAAAAATGTCAAAGAAAAAGACTCAACACAAAAGTGCCTATTGTGAGAGCATGTTGACTGTTTTGGATAATGCCTTATTTTGCTATGGTCAGAGTTTATGTAAGGGTTACATTTTTCCAAACGTGTCTTGGTTTACATCCCAGTAAGTGTCAATACTGGGTCTAGTATCAGGCACTACAGGGACCACCCTTTCCAACCCCAAAATATAACTTTCTTCGATAAGTGTTACGTCTATGTCAGGGCTCCCCAAATGCGGTCCTGGAGCCTCCACTGGATGCAAGTTTAGTTTTTTTGCCCTAGTACTACACAGCTGACTTAAATAACCAACTCATCGTCAAGCTTTGATTATTTGAATCAGCTGTGAAGTGCTAGGGTAAATACACCAACGTGTTGTTCGAGCTAAACAAGCAATATCGTGAAATCAAACAGGCCGGCAAACATGACCGTTCGTTGTCAGCAAGAATCACAACCTACCTAGCTAATGGATCTTTCACCAGACAGGATTTCAAACGTTGTTATTTTGTTTTAGATTGATGCTGATTAACTAACGTTAGCTACCTAGCTTGCATTCCGTACATTGAGATAGAGATTACCCTGCTAATGTCGACACTAACTACTGTACGTGAATTAGTCTACCTCTGACCTACAATAGTAAGATAGCTAGCTACATCCTTGCCATCAGGCGTCCTCTTTACTGATTACATACACATATGTAGAACGCTTAGTTACATTAATTGCAGATAGCTAGCTACAACTTTGTATCCGCTGAATTACAAAAACAGCACGTGGTCAGACAGACCAGCCAATCAGAGACAAGTGCGCATTGCGATCTCGTGCAAAAAAAATCACAATTTAAAGGGATAACACTCAGTAGGTGACACATGAATTACATTTTATTGAGCACCTTGGACAGCTCCAATAATTTCAAAGATTTGGAGTCACTGGTGCATAGGTGCTTTTTATAAACTGGAGATGCCTTCTCTGACATAATTAAATTAATGTTATTAACCAAGTACTGTAAAATGATCCCTATAATAGTCTATTTTAACCACATAGCCTAAACAGGCTGTCAGAATTCAGATCATTCGGGATTCAGAAAATACAAGATACAGTTTGAGAGAACAATGATGTTGGATGTTTCAAACATACACATACACATTCTATAATAATGTGTGGTTGCAGCAGTACCCAATACGTGTGGATGATTGGGTTCAGGCTTTGCTTTATGGCTCCCCAGATGCTCAATTTCGAGCAGTTGCCTATATTTCCTCCAGGTGACATAACTCCTCCACTCCATTAATAACACCGCTACCAGCGAACACATCAATCTGAGGATTGAGACGGCTGCCCCCAGTCTGGCTGGAATGCAAGTCACATGGTCTGTGAATGTAACCAAGATTAACAGGCACAGACCATGTGAATGAAATTGCTATCTCCAACATCTTGAGTGGCTCAATCGGCACATCAGCTACGCATTGGCTACTATCGATTGATAAAATAATAAAACATGGTTTTGAGCGATACAAGGAAGAGTAACTGCTGCTGTAATTGTAACTAATCTGGACTAAGCAACTAGTCAAACATTTCACTTTCAATGTACAAGAGTAGGCTACAATATTAGCCCTAGTAACCTACACTTGATCAATTGAGAGGTTTGGTTGATGAAACAACCCACTGGGCAAAAAAATGGTTGAATCAGCATTGGTTCCACGTCATTTCAACAAAACAAATATATGTGATGACTTGAATCAAGTGAAAAACTGATTGGATTTGCAAAAAGTCATCGATGTAAGGGAATTTCGTATTTTTTCACTCAACTTTTAACCTAAATCCAATAACATGGTGAAATGTTTTGTTGATTTCACGTTGAATTCACGTTAGTAGTTCACCAACTACTTCTCTGATCGAGTTCAGTGTGTCAAATCGGAGGGTCTGTTGTCCGGGCCTCTGGCAGTCTCTATGGGGGTGCCACAGGGTTCAATTCTTGGACCGACTCTCTTCTCTGTATACATCAATGATGTCGCTCTTGCTGCTGGTGATTCTCTGATCCATCTCTACGCAGACGACACTATTCTGTATACTTCTGGCCCTTCTTTTGACACTGTGTTAACAACCCTCCAGGCGAGCTTCAATGCCATACAACTCTCCTTCCGTGGCCTCCATTTGCTCTTAAATACAAGTAAAACTAAATGCATGCTCTTCAACCGATCGCTGCCTGCACCTGCCCGCCTGTCCAACATCACTACTCTGGACGGCTCTGACTTAGAATATGTGGACAACTACAAATACCTAGGTGTCTGGTTAGACTGTAAACTCTCCTTCCAGACTCACATCAAACATCTCCAATCCAAAGTTAAATCTAGAATTGGCTTCCTATTCCGCAACAAAGCATCCTTCACTCATGCTGCCAAACATACCTTTGTAAAACTGACCATCCTACCAATCCTCGACTTTGGTGATGTCATTTACAAAATAGCCTCCAAAACCCTACTCAATAAATTGGATGCAGTCTATCACAGTGCCATCCGTTTTGTCACCAAAGCCCCATATACTACCCACCACTGCGACCTGTACACTCTCGTTGGCTGGCCCTCGCTTCATACTCGTCGTCAAACCCACTGGCTCCAGGTCATCTACAAGACCCTGCTAGGTAAAGTCCCCCCTTATCTCAGCTCGCTGGTCACCATAGCAGCACCTACCTGTAGCACGCGCTCCAGCAGGTATATCTCTCTGGTCACCCCCAAAACCAATTCTTCCTTTGGCCGCCTCTCCTTCCAGTTCTTTGCTGCCAATGACTGGAAAGAACTACAAAAATCTCTGAAACTGGAAACACTTATCTCCCTCACTAGCTTTAAGCACCAGCTGTCAGAGCAGCTCATAGATTACTGCACCTGTACATAGCCCATCTATAATTTAGCCCAAACAACTACCTCTTTACCTACTGTATTTATTTATTTATTTTGCTCCTTTGCACCCCATTATTTCTATCTCTACTTTTTTCTATCTCTACTATCTCTACTTTTTTTACTTGCTATATTGTATTTACTTCGCCACCATGGCCTTTTTATATTTTTTTTATTTATATATATATTTTGTTTGCCTTCACCTCCCTTATCTCACCTCACTTGCTCATATTGTATATAGACTTATTTTTCACTGTATTATTGACTGTATGTTTGTTTTACACCATGTGTAACTATGTGTTGTTGTATGTGTCGAACTGCTTTGCTTTATCTTGGCCAGGTCGCAATTGTAAATGAGAACGTGTTCTCAATTTGCCTACCTGGTTAAATAAAGGTGAAATAAATCAATAAATAGTCGACAACTCAACCAAATGTAAATCAAAACGAGGCTTGTGCTTATCCTATCCAAGGGGTGAGGCTACATTTCTGGGCTCCCAAACGTGTCCAAGTGCAAGTCTGGCAGCAGTTGATTTTTCGTAGATAATGAGAGAGATAACAATACAATGTAGTCTTTAATTCGCCAAAAACACATACTGATATGTTTTTCCAATGGTGCTGACGTTGCACATTTACCATCACCATTTTTCATCTATAACGCGCTTTCGACGACGGTAGCCAGTGCGGCAGCCAGTGAGCCCATTCAAACCTACCACCGCCAAAAATATTTGGTGGCCTATCTGTATCAGTATTCTAAACTACATCAAATGGACAAAACATGTTTTCATTATTATTATCTCTTACATTCAATACCAGCCTAAAGTAGTGCATGCTGATAAAAGGCATAGCAGATTTTTGACTAGAAGAATATTGGATGATGGGAAAACTCCTGAACAAGATATGCTATATTTTAGGCTATGTGTTTGTATTGCTTTACATTACGTTCGTTGTTATTTAATGACTGCAATGGATATAAGAGTGCATTTTCAATGTAATCCACGTTTTTATTTACATAGATGTACACTCTTATAAATTGATAAGTCAAAACATCACACAATGTGAGTTGATTTTGCACGTTTGATTTTGTGTAAACGGTAGGCTACCCCACTGGTATTTTACAGTGAACATCAGAGTGAACATCATTGAGAGCTCCCATGTAGCAGTACGCCTAGGTTATGAGCATATGTAATATGCCCTCAATGATTTTTCCCCTTATCTTGATGTTCATACTTGAACAGTCTCACCTGTAAGACATTGTTTTTCTCTACTGACATGCTACTTTCCTTGAATAATATTCGAAAAAATGTTGCAACCTTTTCAATGACGTCAAGACGGTTGTTTTGGTCCTGTCTATCCAATTGGAGCCATCACTTACATTCTACAGGAGCCGAAATGGGTCTAATCTTGCTCCGTAGCTGTCCTCCAGGACATACCACAACGCCCTTCGGCGGGTGTATGGTGGTACCCGACTGCTGCTTTAAACAGCAGCACTGACATGGAAACCCCTTTGCAGTTGCAGAACGATTTCCTTCAAGAGCAGCAGTTCCAGCATCGCTGTAAGTACCAGCACTACTGCGGACGAGAGGAACGGCTCACGAAGGAGCGCAACCAATGCTGCACCTGTAATAACTGTACATGTGATGCAAGAAAAAGCCTCGTTTTTCGCGGGACGTCGCCGAACACTCAAGGAACTTTAAGGACGCCATCCGTAACCTATTCGAGGCAAGGTTCTCAGTTTAGCGTCTGTGAGTTCACGCCCTCCAGTCATGGTATTTCATCCAGACATCATTACCATCAGCAGTGCCACAATCGGCAGTGGGGCAGCCCGAGCAGCAGCCACAGAGACAGTAACTCGTATAACGAAATAGCCATGAGTAGCTGCAGATACAACGGCGGCGTTATGCGACCGCTGAGCAACTTGAGCTCGTCCCGCAGAAACCTACACGAGTTTGATTCCGAATCCCAGCCTTTACAACCAATCTCTACCGCAGATGCGTCGGACACCCTAGCCTCTAAACCGGAGAACAATTCCACCACCCTAATGCCTTACGCATCGGGAGACGGAGGGGGTGGATGTAACAACAGTGGCAGCAAATCGGGTAAAAAGAAGAACCAGAACATTGGGCAAAAGCTTGGACATAGAAGGGCCTTGTTTGAGAAAAGGAAGCGTCTCAGCGACTATGCTTTGATCTTTGGGATGTTTGGGATCGTAGTTATGGTTATAGAGACTGAACTCTCATGGGGAGCCTATGGAAAGGTGCGTAACTCAAACCCTGTAGGCTGCAGGTCCATCTTGGTCAGAAGGATTCATTGACTGGCATGTCGAGTTTACCAGGAAAAACCGCAAGTTTCATTTTAAAGGGATTTAAACCAGTAGTAGCATAGTCGATTTGTTTTCTTTACACATAAAATATTTAGACAGTAAAGACTTAACCCACAAACCATCTGATCAGCATGGCTGGTCTCTCTCTTGCAACCTGGTCTCATAGACTAGACACAAAAATTGGTATGATATGTTACGTTTGGTGTGTTTACATAAGACAGACGGTTACATAGGGTGATCGGTCAGGGTGAATGGGTGGGCATATAAAGCGAACCTCTAGCAACCGAAAGGTTGTGAGTTTGAATCACATCACGGACAACTTTAGCTAATTAGCAACTTTTCAACTACTGACTACTTTGCAACTACTTAGCTTGCAAGCTAACCCTAACCTTAACCCTAGTAGCTAACTCCTAAACTTAACCCTCAACCATAGCCTAGCTAACGTTAGTCAACTAGCTAACGTTAGCCACCTAGCCACCTAACTAGAATTCGTAACATATCATACGTTTTTCAAATTCGTAATATATTGTACATTTACAAGTTCGAAACATTGTCATATTGCAAATTTGTAACATATTGTGCATTTGGAAAATGTGTAACATAATGTATGTTTTGCAATTTCGTAACATATTGTAACGACCCTGGGTTTATAAGAAATCGACTCTGCCGGACGAGCATGCTTTTGCGGCACAGTCGATAGCGCGCCGCACCTCGGGCTAGAAGGTCGAGGGTTCGAGACCTGCTCCCTGCTGTTTCATTACAGTATAATACAAATTGTAATTCTTAACATATCATATGAAATGAGTGATGTACATCCACAAATGAATACATACCATACGAAACGTAACATATCATACTAAATGGAGTGTCTCGGGTTTACATACCGAATAATACAAAATGCTTTGAGACCAGGTTACTCTTTGAGTCAAGTGGGTTTACAAACTCCATTGATATAGTGACACATGATCTCTCAACCATTAGAGGGATGTCCTCTGTTGGCTTTAAAGGAAAACTCCACTAAAAAACTATCTTTTGGTATTTTTTTCATTAGTCCACTGTTGATACAGTCCCAAAATGTTTTGCATGTCAGCATTCACGTTTTGAAGATATAGAACTAAAGGAAGTGTTACAGTATGATGTGCTAGGCTTTACTAATATACTGTAGCCTTGTACTATATTGCACTAGCTATGTGCAAATCCAATATGTAGGCCTATTTTACAGGAGTTTCCTGAAATGTTAATGATTCAATATATAATAGTATATTTCTATTTTGTAAGATAATGTTTGTTGCATGAATAGATGTGTTGTTGCATTACTATTGTTATTTTTCTCTTTACAGGAGTCATTGTATTCATTAGCTCTAAAATGCCTGATAAGCCTTTCTACAATCATTCTTCTTGGTCTGATTATCATATACCACGCAAGGGAGATTCAGGTAACATGGTTATTCTTCATGTCATTGTCGTTCACATCCCTTGAGAGTTTAGCTGTGGTTATAATACTGTCATAATAGTGTTATTACACATTTGCTATTCAAGTGTACCATGCTGTCAAAGTGCATAGTAAGAAAAAGTATGAAAATCTATGCACTCGCTACTGTCATTCCTTGCTCTGGATAAGGGCATCTGCTAAATGACTAAAACATTTCTTATCAGTATGAGTGTGAGTTTGCAGAATAATTGTATCCAAGACATCAAAACCAAATCAAATTTTATTGGTCATGTACACATATTTTACAGATGTTATCGCAGGTTCAGCTAAATGCTTATGTTTCTAGCTCCAACATTGATGCGATAAATCGATTTCACTGACTTCACTGAGTGAAATTACTCTGAAATGAAATTGATTATTTCCAAATTAAGTACATTTCCTCTTTAGCGGGTGACATGATCTAATTATGTTGCATTGAAAACTTAAACTGACTTATAAATACCTTAATGACATGAGTTGCTTTATCATCACCAAAACACTATTGCTCCAGGTTTTTCTTATCATTGGAGACTTTGTGAACAAATAGCTTCAAAAAATGAATTTCTATGTTGCTCTAATTGAATGTCATTCCTTGCCCACTCTGATGGTTTATTCTTATCTAATCTGGAGAGTTTAGCTTTAAGAAGTTGTCTACTTCAGTCTGTTATAATTTCTATTTAATTTGTAGTCTTTTAGGTATTTGTGATTTTAACAATAATTGATAACATATTAAAACACCCTAACAAGAAAGGTATTTAAACATATGAACATATGTTTCAACATATTAAAACACCCAATGAGAAAGA
The DNA here is from genome assembly GCF_029448725.1 of Salvelinus fontinalis. NCBI lineage: Eukaryota > Metazoa > Chordata > Actinopteri > Salmoniformes > Salmonidae > Salvelinus > Salvelinus fontinalis. The sequence continues at coordinate 28,669,317 of NC_074685.1, forward strand.
TAATCTTATTTATTGGAGAATACTTATTCTAATTTGTTTGAGAATCAGTGGGTAGAATAGGAGCAGCAGCCAAATCAATATTTTACTATGATAGTGGCTGGCACTTGCATCTCAAGATTGGCTCCTGCATCTTCCAAACCTTCAGGGGTTAACTGGTCTGGATTGTCAGCTTCCTTGAACGGTTCGAGCACTTGGACAAACTCAATTTTATGACCTTGCGTCAGAGCGTTGTTGCATTACTTAATGTTTTTTCTTCCTGCAATTCAGCACTTATGTCTCTCTTGGTTGTAGAACCACTTCATTAAAATAATGAATGGTGCACCCTCAATTGTGTGGCTTGTCGAGAGGTAGACATATATTACGGTATTGTCAGGAACCTATTACGTTGCTCCACCTGAGTAAAATTGACCAGAGAAGAAATACATTTGCCTATGCCAAGCATTTTTTTTACCATGCTGAAGGCTGCATAAAAACACTCTTCTTAAGCAGTCTCCTTTCTTTGGAACAGCGAGAAAACATGAAGGCTATTTACATTCTTTTCAAACACCATTGTAAAACAAAGTAGATTAACCTCATGTAGCGATAAAGATTATGTGCAAGGAAAATGCTGCCATTATCAAATTAATATTACTTGTGTCAAGTCCATGAAATAATCATACTTTTCCTCATGACTATATTTGGGTTCAATTTTGGAGTAGAATTCATTTGGTTTAGCTTGAGGGATACAGTGTGTGAATAGGCCACTAGTTCATTATCTTTTGTATTGTTGAATTACAATGGTCTGTATTCATTAGCCTCTTTGTTATATTTAGGGCTTACAAGCCCCAGAGGGATATCAATCATTGAAACAGCTCAACAGTAAAATGTGTCTCCTTTTCAAATGGCCTACTGTAAACTTAGAAAATGGCCTACTGTAAAGTTTTAAAATTGCCTACTGTGACGTTTTCAAATGGTCTACTGTAAAAATATCAAATTGCATACTGTAAAGTTTTCAAATGGCCTAGTGTAAAGTTTTCTTTGCAAGGGATGATAGAAACGCATACTGATCAATACCATATTTTGATACATAACAAAACCATTTACATTTCCTCAGCAAAGGTTCTCTATTGCTGTTTACATAATAGAATGCAGTGTAAGCTTCCAAGAGGGTATCATTTCCAGGGTTTTCACTTAGGTTTCAGCCCTTAGGTTTCAGCCCTTAGGTTTCAGCCCTTAGGTTTCAGCCCCTAGGTTTCAGCCCTTAGGTTTCAGCCCTTAGGTTTCAGCCCTTAGGTTTCAGCCCTTAGGTTTCAGCCCTTTGGTTTCAGCCCTTAGGTTTCAGCCCTTAGGTTTCAGCCCTTAGGTTTCAGCCCTTTGGTTTCAGCCCTTAGGTTTCAGCCCTTAGGTTTCAGCCCTTAGGTTTCAGCCCTTTGGTTTCAGCCCTTAGGTTTCAGCCCTTAGGTTTCAGCCCTTAGGTTTCAGCCCTTAGGTTTCAGCCCTTAGGTTTCAGCCCTTAGGTTTCAGCCCTTAGGTTTCAGCCCTTAGGTTTCAGCCCTTAGGTTTCAGCCCTTTGGTTTCAGCCCTTTGGTTTCAGCCCTTAGGTTTCAGCCCTTTGGTTTCAGCCCTTTGGTTTCAGCCCTTTGGTTTCAGCCCTTTGGTTTCAGCCCTTTGGTTTCAGCCCTTTGTGTTTCTGTTATTTAATAAACATACTGTACATGTCATAAACTAGACTTCCTTGAGTCAACCAATTTTCTGACAATATCGAAGGGAATGGAGTATTTTGAATGACTATTAAGACGATAGAAAAAGCACAAATACGCTGAGGGGTTGTTATTAGAAATATCAGATTGATACATTTTATGGCTTACATTCAGTTATTCGATTTTCATATCCTCCACAGTCTTATTCAGACTGGTATATGACTCAATATAGCAATTCTCACCTTGATTAGTGACACTCACTTAAATTCCATATCTGCTGTTATTGCTGTTTGCAGCTATATTATTACTCAATACTCTCCTTAGTCAGTTGATTGTGACCCCACTCAATGGCACTTTTATTGCTACTTGCAGCTGTATCAGTAGTTGTAGTATTGGTATATATCTCTACCTAGGGAATCCTCTAACCAGGATTTCTGGAAAACCAAATAATTTATTGAAAGTTCCCAGAATGTTCCAACCTTATCTCTACCACAGAGCGTGCACCCTATCCTGTCCTCTCAATATTGGCTGTTTTCCATCCTCATTGAGATATATTATACATGCACATCCATCTGTACTCACAGATGCCTGTCAAATATATATGCATAGTTCAGACTGAAGAGAGGTGCCCACACTCAGCTCTAGCTCCTTTGAAGTGATTTACTTATCCAAACTGTACAAACAGGGAAGATTTGACTACTACACTTTTTTGGCTGGTTAGACAGCTCTTGATTTTAGTTTCTGTCCTCATAGTGCTGGAAATATCCTAAGGTCAGTCTGAGGACAGCTCTTGGACATGGGGAGGCTTCAGGGACGTCTTCTAGATTAAAGGGATTCTTCAGGATTTTGGCAATTAAGCCCTTTATCTACTTCCCCAGAGTCAGATGCACTAATAGATACTATTTTTATGTCTCTGCATCCAGTATGCTATGAAGAAAATTAGAGGTAGTTTTGCAAACCAACGCTAAATAGCGTAGCGCAATGAATGGAAGTCTATGGTATCTACTAGCGTGCTAGCAGTTACCATAGACTTCCAGTCATTGCGTTGAGTTCATCTGACTCTGGGGAAGCAGATAAAGGGCTTCATTGCCAAAGTCCTGAAGTATCCCTTTAAGATGGCAGTGATCAGTGACATGGTGCATTAGTAGGATTTCTCTCCATCTTCCTTGTGTGATGTCTCAAAGTTCAGAGACCCTCAAGACTCCTCTCTCCAATTAGAAGCCATATATAATGTGTGACCCCAAACTTTGAATGGTAGTGTAGATGCAATGGTCGAGAGAAATTTGAGTGATCAATTTCATTGACAGACATTGACACATTCAATACCTTGCACACTCTTGCCTGCATCTAGCTAAGTGTAATCATTAGTCCAACAGTTGCAAACGGGAGTTTCTATTGGACAAACTCAGGTACGTTTGCTTCCGTTGAAGATTTTTTTTTAAACAAAATTGGCAGAATGAATACACCCCTGATCATACCTAAACGCAGTTCACTTTCATAGCAGTCACATACAAACAGTATGGTCCCTTTTATCGTTGTATAATTCCTTCTTGCATTTAAGAGCTCTCACCTTTTCCCTTCGCTTGTGGACTTCATATCATAACCGCTAACCGCTACACACAGCCTACATCGTTGTCACCATATTAGCTAACATCATAGCTACTAACGTTAGAACTAGCACGTTAGTCAACCTGCTACAATCATGCAGTACAGTGTAGAGTCTGCAAGCAGTTACACCGGCGGGCCCCGGTGGCAATAAGTTAATAAAGCCAAAAGCTTACCTTGACTTGGAAGAGTTCCATTGTTGGATAGCCGTAGCCAGCTAGCTAACATAGCATCCCTCTCTGTTTGAGCCGGGTGTTTGAGTACGCTAAATTAACAAGCTGTATTCGCTAGGAAAGTAAGTGAAAGTGAAAAGAAATATTACCAACGAAATATAGCTATCTCTCTCTCGCGCGCTCTCTCACGCTCTCTCTCGCTCTCTCGCGCTCTCTTGCTTCTCCTTCATTTCTGAAGAAATTAATTTGTTAAAAACTGTTCAACTATTGTCTTTCTCTCTCTTTGAGTCAACTACTCATCACATTTTATGCACTGCAGTGCTAGCTAGCTGTAGCTTATGTTTTCAGTACTAGATTCATTCTCTGATCCTTTGATTGGGTGGACAACTTGTCAATTCATGCTGCAAAAGCTCTGATAGGTTGGAGGACGTCCTCTGGAAGTTGTCATAATTACTGAGTAAGTCTATGGAAGGGGTTGAGAACCACAAGCCTCCTAGGTTTTGTATTGAAGTCAATGTACCCAGCCTTGTCGAGCTTAGTTTGTCCTGGATGGTGTGTGTTTGTGCTGTGTGTGTGTATAAAGATGCTGTGGTGTAACTGCAGGAGAGGCTGTGCGTTTCTCACAGGGAAATCTGTCCTCTGCCTGAGACGCCAGACTGGAGTCAGATAACCATTGCTTGCTGGTGATCTCAATGTTTTCACTGAACAAACAGGCTTTCAAGGGCACATATACTCTGCCTCTGAACAGGATGAGAATCCAAATGTTTATTAATTGATCATGTTTGCTATCCCATGATCAATTATATGATCAGAAACATAGATGTTATATAATTGATATGAGAAACGTCTCCAGCTAGAGCACTCCAAACAAAGGGAGATTTACTTATGATATTATCTTTTCATATAGATTTTTTATTTCAGTTGAATGCTACACATTCAGTAATCACTTGAGTTCAGATGCAAATTAAAATGTAACCTACAGCTTGAGATTTACTCAGCAAAGTAGCCTCTTAGTGCCTCACTTTGATATCATAAATAAACCATTGCATGAATTTCTAATTGGGCTGAACCTCTCAACCTAATTCACTAATGAGATTGAGCGATTTATTTCGCTCAGTGACAAGATATATGTTCCCATCTCCACATTACACAGACAGATTAAATATTGAGCTGGACTCCATTAGTTATATTGAGCATACTAAAACCAGTAACCAACCCAGGCTGCAACCAACACAGGGTGAGCTTCTATGGATACTGTAAGAAAGAAGGCCGACAGAGAGGCTAAGGAATGGGATGACCTCAGGACATCCTTAATGGTGTGGTGTGGGCAAAGATGTCATCACTGTGGCTTAGGCTCACCCCGGCTGGCGTGGGTGCAGCGTTCCCGTGATGAGCAGGGGAATAGTCCCTTAATGATTAAACAGTATTTGTATCCATCAGACGACAAGCCAACCATCTGAGAGCAGCCACCGGACCGTGACAGGAGGCTATATTTGAAGAGATTGGCCTTGGTTGGAATCGGTCACTCTGGATCTTTGTGTCTTATCATTGTGCATTACAGGGGCTCTGCTTGTAGGACACCATGTGTAGCGACACTGCTCTTTCTCTCTGTTATAAAGATCATCTTCTGTGTGTGTTTGCGTTGGTGCGTGAGCACGGGTCAACAGGCCATTTTCTATGCGTCCCTCTCTGGTCCCTCTTGCTCTGCTCTTTATTAGGCTATGGATCATGGGATGGACTTGTCGTAGCATTGAGGACCTTTTAAGCGTAGTAAGCCATAAACCCCTTCCGTCTTTTTATTCTAGGAGGATATGAACTGGACAAGTTATACTGTATGTGCGTATGATATACTGTAGAAAGAGACTTGACTGCTGTCCCTTCTTAAGCCACATACATAATTCCAGGTTTTCCGCTGCAGATGTACTGTAACTGTAAGTTACTCCCCCTCTCCCTCATAACTAGTGCTTCTGCCACTAGCATGGAATATTTTTGATGCTCAGAGGTAAAGAGCTCTTGAGTATTGTATTTCAGGTCATGAATTACCATAATTGCTTTTACAGACCAATAGACTTTTCTTATATGACCTGTTTTTAAATGTTTAATTACACTGTTTTAAAGCAAAACGTTTTCTTTTGTTACATTGAGTTGTTGTCTCAAATACAAATGAGAGCTTTCGTGCTGTGTGCAGACAATATTCTGTTTGGACTGTTTTGATGGCATAGGTCTGTGAGTAAGATAGCGTCTGTCACATAGTGGAGTAACAGCTTGTGTTTCCATGTCTAAGTTACACTCCCTTGGAAAGACTTACCAAATCAAGGCTATAGCAACAGAGAGCCTGGTTAGTATTACAGCATCGCTCAGCCTAGAAGTCTGACAGATGTCAGTGCTCTCAAGGAGCTAGATGTTGTCACAGTATGTATTCAGTATAGGCATCAGGCACATAGTTGTGTGCTTTATAATTATACTTGTGGGGGAACCTTCCAATGTGGTGTTTTGATGAATGAATTGGGTAGAGATGTTGCGTGGGAGGGTTTTGTATACGTAGCTGCAATGTAGTTTGAGCTAGAATGTGGGTCGTTCGTCTTGAAATCTGTATTACTCTGCCTCTGTGTTGTTTTCTTTATGATGCTCTATGCTGCAATGATGTTTACGGTTGGGATTTCCTGTAGCTTTCGGTGGGAAGCGTTTGGCTTGCAGGCTAGCTTTAATGGGAGTGTGACATTTGCCAGGATGTTCCAGTGGAATGTTCTTTGTGTGGCAATGGGGTGTAGGTGGCTGTAGTGTCAGTGTGCCTGTGGGATTGGAAGGCTGTATTATGTGCAGTGCTAGCCTGGTATCAACTGATAAGTGTCAGTCTGGTATACTTTTGCAGAAAGATACGCGTCACGAGAGGTGACGCATAAATCAATACATTGCATTCAAGGCAAAAAAGTCTGTGAGTGTATATGTTTGTCTGTCTGTGAGTCTTTCACCAACTTACCCATTGTAGCTTTATCACCAACTTTCTTTTACCTTGAATGGAATGTATTGACTGATGCGTCAATGCCCTTGACGCACATCTAGAGGTGGAGGTGGGAGAGAGGAGGGAGGGAGAGGAATATAAAGAGAGATGAGAGGAGGGGGAGGGAGGGAAAGAAGGAGGGAGAGAAAGAGAAGGTGGCGCATGAGGGAGTGGGAAGAGAGGAGGGAGAAAGAGAGATAGAAGAGAGAGATGGAGAGAGAGAGCGAGAGAGACAGAGACATGTCTGTCTGTGAGTTTATCTGCCTGCCTACCTGCCTGTTTGTCTGAGTTTTTCACCATTTCACCCAATGCAGCTTTATCAGCAACTTTTGAATGCAATGTATTGACTTATGGGTCATGTCTCGTGATGCATATCTGTTTGTATCACAAGACGTGGGTGGCACTATAGCGCAATTTTCAGGTGTACATTTGTTATTTTCAGGGTGTCCTAGAGCGAAAGATGTGAAATTAAAGCTTTCTTTGGTAGTGGGAAATATATATATTTCAATGATTCAAGATTTAGTAATGTATTATCGCTAAATATATGATCTAGGTCATTGATGCCATTACACTTTGAGGAATGGGACAGCATTTTGTTCTCTAATGAGGATCCTAGAGTTGTACTATATGGGGGTTAGTTGGCAGGATGTCAAGTCATAATGTGTGACTTCACTTATTTATCTCCCAAGTTTTTGTGCTCATAGAGAAATCTGAATTATTAAACGTTCTGGTGTTTTGACTGATCTGCTAACATATTTGGCTGATATGTGATAGATTTCAGACTTCTCATTTTGTTTGAGATTAATTGATCTTGAATATTTCATTTTCTTTCATTCTTATTCAGAGGTTTAGACAGTGGGGAAGACAGTAGGAGCCATGGGTAGCACATACTTTACAGGACCAATTACAAAAACTCAAACAGAACTGTTGTTTGAAAAGTCAGACGAAAGACCAAAAACAGATTTAGATAATCATGTTCCCCACACACTGGAGGGACAGATATCTCTAGACGCAGCGCCAATAATCTAAGCATCATAGGATGGCTTCAGTTAAAACGTGTTAAATTTCCCTTTATATTGAATGGCTGAGGTCACGGTGAATATTGCTCTGAAATTTGATAACAGCAACATTTTGTGTCTCCATCTCTAGAGACAGAGGGTAGTAGTTTATCTGTAGATCATAAACACAGTCAGATAGATCACTTTGATTGAATTACACTGAGGGGTGTATTTGGTCTGTCGGTAGGGGACGAGGCCAATGAGGGCATCAGTTCAGCCTGTGTGATCTTGCGGTTACAGCCACTGACCACAGCACACAAAGCCTATGCCAGAGTTAGTATGAGTTGGAATCTGGCCCCCTGCCCTTTGACACATGGATGAACATCTATTTTTTATGAATTTATTCTGAGCGGTTACAGGGTTAAAACAGAAACAACTCAAAGGTTAACAGTTTAGGCATTAATTCAGAGTTGTTAAGGTTAGGGCCATGGTTTGGGGAAGGCTTAAAACTAAATTATAAAAAATTACATGCCTATGGATCATCAGTATTCATAGTATTCTTAGTGAACTGCCATAGAGCAGTGATCTAAGCAGCACACTGAAATTTGATAACGGCAACATTTTGTGAAGTATCTCCCACCAGTTGTGACAGCCCATATACAACCCATAGACCTTGAGGTGATTGAGTGCAGGAGGGAGCGGCTGAGGTGGACTATCGGTATTGCGTGTCAGAGAGGGGAATGATTTGACAACTGTAGAGAGGAAGCTAACGTTGCTCGATTTCATTTAGTCTGCAATCCATCTGCAGAGGAGTATGCCAGGTGCAAGGGAGGAAACCATCTCTAGAGACAGAGGGTAGTAGTTTATCTGTAGATCATAAACACAGTCAGATAGATCACTTTGATTGAATTACACTGAGGGGTGTATTTGGTCTGTCGGTAGGGGACGAGGCCAATGAGGGCATCAGTTCAGGGTGGATGGAAGCATTGAGCAATAAACTGCGGGACTGGTGGATAGCTTTAGACTGGAGTGAGAGAGATGAAAGGTGTTTATGAGGAGAAAAAGTGGAAAGGAGTGGAGGCCGATGAGGAAAGAGGAGATGGAGAGGAGGTGTACAGCACGGCTGAGTGTGGATAGAGGAGGATAGGATAGAGGAGAGTCATTAAAGGTAGTGAAATCAGTCCACATCAAAGCCCCCAGTGGAGTGGCCTACCTTCTGCTCTGTGGCTAGGTGATAAGAGACCTATGCTAATGTGGGAGGTGGCAGATGTTCTCATCAGTTTAATGCTTTGAAGTCGGAAATGTTAGCTACATGCAGGAGGTCCCATAGACTTCCGTGACAGAACAGTGTGAAGAGTGTAGCGAACACTAACAGTAATTGGAATCACTGAACGGCAATCAGTCAGAAACCTGAGTTCATTCATTTCCATTGATTGAGTGTGCTCGTAATGGTTTATGGTTTTTATCAATTTAGAATGATGCCATAAGGATTCAAATGCAAGGCTGCATTTAACCAGAGCTAGTTCAGTAACCTCCATCTGCTTCCCTCTCCCTCTCCATCCATGTTGTTATTCAGTTATTCATGGTAGACAATGCAGCAGATGACTGGAGGATAGCCATGACCTACGAGCGCATCTTCTTCATCTGCCTGGAGATCCTGGTGTGCGCCATCCACCCCATCCCAGGGAACTACACCTTCACCTGGACAGCGCGCCTGGCCTTCTCCTACACCCCGTCCAAGACGGACGCGGACGTGGACATCATCCTGTCCATCCCCATGTTCTTGCGGCTGTATCTCATCGCCCGCGTCATGCTGCTCCACAGCAAGCTCTTCACAGACGCCTCGTCCCGCAGTATCGGGGCGCTCAACAAAATCAACTTCAACACACGCTTCGTAATGAAGACCCTGATGACCATCTGCCCTGGCACCGTGTTGCTGGTCTTTACCATCTCGTTGTGGATCATCGCTGCGTGGACCGTGAGGGCCTGCGAGAGGTCTGGACCTGCTGCCCTATCGCTGTCACGCTATGCTGCACAAAGCACTGCATGAAACATAAATAAGACACCATGGTTTGGTCAGGGGGAACAGGCGTTAACTCGTTGTGCATCCTACTGGAGGCTTACATCCAGATATAGTGCTCCCTCCTCACATTCCCAGCCATACCACCATTTTTGTATGCATATCTTCTGCTTGGGAATGTCAATGGATAGACAATTATGGCCCATAGTTTACGTCCTGTTAGGCGATAGGAGAATCTGTTTACACTTTATTTATATTGCACATGAATGAGGCATGGATGTACTGTACGTATGATGTATAAGACGTGTAAGTATTTGGCAAGCTGACTCCAGGCTGACTCTATACCTTCCATTCCAGATACCATGACAACATGGACATAACCAGCAACTTCCTAGGAGCCATGTGGTTGATCTCAATCACTTTTCTAACCATTGGATATGGGGACATGGTACCCAACACTTACTGTGGAAAAGGAGTCTGTCTCCTCACTGGTATTATGGTGAGCCCTACACTCTTACAAAAAAAGGTGCTATCTAAAACCTAAAATAAATCTTCAGCTGACTGCATAGGAGAACCCTTTTTGGTTCCAGGGAGAACCCTTTCGGGATTCATGTAGAACCCTTTCCACGGAGGGTTCTACATGAAGATCTCAGATCTTAATTTGACCCCTTTCGTCGCAGGAGGAAAATAATCCTGCAGCAGGAGGATTTGAATATCTGAAGAAGTGGTTAGAATCGCCGCCAGGGGTGCAGCTGGAAGCAGAACTGCATTGTAGGCTACCGTATGTAGGCTACGTACCGGCTACCGTATGTAGGCTACGTACCGGCTACCGTGCGTCTCGTGTTAATTCTTATGTGGACTATCATAAATTAACATATTTGTAGGGGTAGATGTATTTTTCGTGAGGGAAAATCTTATTCTTTTTAATCAATTGTTTTATTATATGTTGAAGGCAAGCAATAGGCAGAATACGTTATGTTGGTCGCCTCAGTGCCTGTGTGATCTTGCGGTTACAGCCACTGACCGCAGCACACAAAGCCTATGCCAGAGTTAGTATGAGTTCGAATCTGGCCCCCTGCCCTTTGACACATGGATGAACATCTATTTTTTATGAATTTATTCTGAGCGGTTACAGGGTTAAAACAGAAACAACTCAAAGGTTAACAGTTTAGGCATTCATTCCGAGTTGTTAAGGTTAGGGCCATGGTTTGGGGAAGGCTTAAAACTAAATTATAAAAAATTACATGCCTATGGATCATCAGTATTCATAGTATTCTTAGTGAACTGCCATAGAGCAGTGGTCTAAGCAGCACACTCCAAGCATCATGAGTGCTGGGCGATGTAGCGTCCAGCCTGAGTCCTCATTGGGCCCACAAGTTAATTGCATTTATTTCAATGTTTTCAAGAAGTAAAACAAATAGTCGGATGATTTACACATCAAAGAAGTGTCTCAGCTCAACAAAGTCGTCTTTGGGTCGGCTCAAATGCATAAACATTTTCATAGATTTACGAAATTAAATATTAAAGCCACACAATACAGGCTTTCAATCCAAAGACCAGAATACATAGACTAACTATAAAGCGTGGACGAGCATCCACACTGGAGGAAAGTGTATCGTTCTACAGTAGTGATACATCTGTCAATCAACTGATGGCCCAAATCAGCTCATCAACTCTGACAGGGAAACACAGTAGCATATTATCCGTTTTCACATCTTTCATTATGTGACAATGATAGGCTAACGGGTAGCCTACAGAATGTAGCCTATTGGAATATAATCAAATAACAAGGGGCCTATTGCAACCATCGATGGCAATAGATTATCGCCAGCTGATGTCTCGTTAAACCATCAATACGCTCTAAATTCACCTGCACAGCTGATCTCAATTGCAACCTTTATTGGTCACCTCTACTGCTGCCTGAAATATGATGTCGGTGTTACCTTCGTCCTGCTTGCTACAAAAGTAAATTGAGATATGTTCGCCCTCTGGCTGGTATTGTAATCAGAACAACTTAGTCCTTTTTAACAAACTAGGGGAAATTCATCTATTTGACAAGAATTCCGTACAATATAATCCAATATAGAATTCCGTACAAAGTGTTTTCTCGTTTACCACAGCAAATCTATCGTGGCAGTTTACCCGACTCTTTGTATGAATGGAAACTAATGTTGGTGTAGCCAGCTATTGTTATTATTTTATTAGTTTCGTATTTATGTTATCCAAAAGGGTCTGGTAAGGTCATTTCTTATCAAGACCGTGGGTAAAATATACAGCGTACAACTGGCGACCGTATCACGTGCGTGCGCCCGGCTGGCCAAACCCTCCCCTAACCCTGGCTCCAGATAACGCTGGGCCAATTGTGCCCCGCCTCATGGGTCTCCTGGTCGTGGCTGGCAGCGACACAGCCCAGGATCAAACCCGGGTCTGTAGTGACGCATCAAGCACTGCGACGCAGTGCCTTAGACCGTGACGCAGTGCCTTAGACCGCTGTGCCACTCGGGAGGCAATTGAAATCAATTTTGACCTTAGGCTACACTTGACACTTAGCCTAGTGGAGACCAATATCTATCTGGTGTTATTAAGCTATATAAAACAACGGTTATTGATGTGTATAGCTGCAATTCAGATACATTTTTGTACATTTGAACGTTGCAGTAATAGGACCTAGGCCTAGCTTTTGAGCGAGAGAGAGAGAAAATTATTTTGATAGCAAGCCCTGATCCAAATGACTCGACTGCCCCCGCATGGAGAGAAAGAGAACTGCTCATTTTCAGGTACTCGCAAGGCTCAACTGAATTTCCTGATGCAGCAGGAAAATTCTCTGTGCTAAAAGAGTGATCAAGTTAAGGTCTGACATCTGTACATGGAACCCAAAAGGGTTCTCCTATGGGGACGTTTTTTCTTAGAGGTTATTGCAGAAATTATATTACATTCTCATGCCACTGCGGCTCTCTTTTTCAGTGCTGCTTATGAGGTAATTTAAAAAAAATCTAGCCTTGGGCATCAGATTTTTTTTTTTAAACCTGACAATATATTTATTTTTAAATCTCCGGTGGGGTGTCAGTGCAGATTCATGTATATTCAGAAGATATTGGTTGAGAACCTTTTTTTTCAAGCATAATTTCCTAATATTATGCTTATAAAAGTAGGTTACATCTTTTTAAACAGACACAATAAAGTCAACCTCTATAACGGTGTCTATTTATTGTTCCTCCCAGGGAGCTGGCTGCACAGCCTTGGTAGTGGCTGTGGTTGCAAAGAAACTGGAGTTAACCAAAGCTGAAAAACATGTTCATAATTTTATGATGGACACCCAGCTGACAAAAAGAGTAAGTAAATACTTTACTTGCATGTCGTTTTACATTTTCAAATTGTAAACAATAATCTCAGCTGCCCCGTTTCCCTATTGTGCAGCATTTCAGGAAGACCAAGCATGGTTGAACATGGCTACAGGAGTATTTTATTTACCATGAACGGTGTTTCTAACCCTACTCTTTGTGTGTCAGGTGAAAAACACAGCTGCAAATGTACTCAGGGAGACGTGGCTCATCTACAAGAACACCAAACTGGTGAGGAAGATGGACCATGCCAGAGTCAGGAAGCACCAGAGGAAATTCCTCCAAGCCATTCATCAGTAGGTACCCTGCCTAAAACTCTGCTCCTGGCAGTGTGGTAAATACGTATTCCACCTTGGTATCTGCAGTCTCACACTTTTTCATACATACAGTATCAAAGATGAGAATACGAACCTGAGAGCTGAATTGTTTGACACCTGTAGCCCAAATCTATATTTGCAATGTGGAATATTTACCGTTTTTCTTTTTTCTTGCTCATTTCACTCCATTGTTTTGTAATATTGATAAGTTGGAAGGGTGTCAGGAAGTGTTTAGTTCCAAAACATGTCAGTTGTGCCCTCTTAACAGCTCAGAGGTCAATACTGTGGGATATCTAAATGGCAGTTACACAAATTATGCAGATGATATGCAAATCGAATGTATTTACTTCTCTTTTGAGAAATAATGAATTATAGAAACAGTCATGCCATATGAGTATGCACAAACATTTCCAGAAACCCTCATAGGTCAATGATCTAACTTTAAAGTTGACTTGGTAGTAAGATCATTCTGATGCTAACTGATAAACTCTATATCATTATATAATGGTGTTATAGTGGTGTTACTGTGCTACTGCAAAGTGGTAGGCTATAATTGCAAAGTAGTCATTCAATCTTTTTTAATGAAAGCAATTTACTTATTAGATCAGGAGAATGTAAAATGACTGGGAGATCTTTCTCAATTGCTGATAACTTATCTGCACTTAATTACGAGTTGTCTAATCTAGTATCTTCAAAGCAACTGTAAACCATGACAGATGTGCTGGGAAGGGCCCAGACCCTTTTTACCATAACCTAAACTATTCATGATAAACTCTTAAGGACCATTTTCACTCCCCTGCCTTCTCAGCGGTGACAGTAAAACCTCTCATCTTTCTCTCTCTCTTGCTCCCTCTTCCCTCCCCCTCTATCTCATCCTGCATCACCATGATGTAAGGGTCTGCCAGTTCTATTGCTTGTCAGGATGACTGTGAGTGTCTTTGTTGTGTACCTAAAGTCTGAGTCAAATGTCATGCTGACCTCTGGGCCTACACTCTGTTGTTCCTTTAGCGTGTGTCCTTATGATTAGCCAGTTTACCTGTCAGGTAGTTTCTTAGACAGTCTACAGGGAGAATGCAAGTGCTCTCTATCTCTAAAACCCTATTGATTTTCATGTCCTCTCCTCTTGGTGTACCGAAGCTGTCTTACAAGCCTAAGCCTACGTCTAACACTGTATTTCCCCCCTTTTAACTACGCAACTGACTATCATATCAAACCCAATTATATATTTTTCCTCTTTGAGATCAGATTTGGTTTAGATTACTATGATGACTAGGGTCTGATTGTAATCATATGCTATAGTGAAAATGTTCTCTTGTTTGATATATTGTCTGTGTTGTGATGTGTTTTCTATGTGTTAACGGGTCTGTGTGGTCTCCTGTGTGGAGCTTTTAATTTGCTCATGATTCGTTTCTTCGTGCATCATTTACCATGATGACATTAAGAGTTTCGATTTTTGAAAGGGATTTCAGGTAGAGAGTATTGGCTGCTTCTGCTGCAACCCCCATTCAAAATGCGGCTGTTTTATAGGCTTCTGTCATAGTCGCGCAGGCAGAGTTACTATGTACCTTTATAGTTGAATTCAGGCTATTTGTGGTAATGACAGCATATCATGTCATCATCCTCTTCTCTAGGATGAGCTAATACTGGGAAACCATCAGAGCTTTGGCAGAATCTCCACAGGACCAGATTCAGTTGTAAAACGCCACTTCCACTACTTTGTTCAAGGGCCTGCCCATCTCCCCTTTTATACAGGCTCAGTAAGCTGTATTAAGAGGGAGTGGGTCTTAGCAGAGGAGTTGGGGTTTAGAAAGCACCTCCTGGTGTGTGTTAAGTGATGCCTGTGGCCTCAGCTGCAGGGTTCAGCTCCAAGTGTGGGCTGCCTGGGAGGATGTACATACACTGTGTGTTGGGAAGAGTCAGTGGCCACAGAGAGGGTGTGCCTGGGAGCATGCTCATCCCTCAAATGGAGCTGTATCGCATTAGTGGAAACCACAACTGTTCTCAGGGCAGGTCTGCCAGTTTTGACTAGCAGAAGCGACTTTTCGTAGCAGGCTCGTATAATTAATGTGGTAGGTTAGGATAATTAACGTGGCAGGTTAGGAGAATTAGGTTAGGGTTAGCTAAAATTGTCCCTGACGCAACTCGAACATACCTAGCTACAACCCGGCCTGTCCTGAGAACAGTCTTGGTTTGCACTAATGCGATGCTGCTCAAGTGGAGGGCTGGAGAGGGGTCAGTGACCTGTCTTGACGCAATTTTGGTGGGAAAGTATGAATAATCCCTATGCTTCCTCCTCTGGCCTGAGCCATATCAATCGCCCTGTAAGATCCTCCACCAATAGCATTTAGGGGACAGGTCCGAGGGGAGGAGGAGGTAACTTTGTTATTTTTCCATGGTCTCTGCAGTGTTCCTGGGAAAAACCAAGATAAATGTTAGCTAGAGAACGTGTCAGACTGCCATGGCTGTCTGTCTGGTCATTGGTTCGCTCAGTGAGCCTGGTCTGACAGTGCTGCATGTCTGATAAACTGGTCCGGTCTGTAGGGGAGGGTTAGGACAGGACCTCGGGGAGTAGCTAGCAGGGGCCGGATCAGATTAATGTGACAGGAATATTGAAGTTTTAAACCCCATGATTCCTTGGTTATCTGTGGTGAGGCATAGCTGTGAGGTAAAAAGATACTGCTACCTCCCGAGTGGCGCAGTGGTCTAAGGCACTGCATCGCCGTGCTAGCTGTGCCACTAGAGATCCTGGTTTGAGTCCAGGCTCTGTCGCAGCCGGCCGCGACCGGGAGACCCATGGGGTGGTGTACAATTGGCCCAGCATAGTCCGGGTTAGGGGAGGGTTTGGCCGGCAGAGATGTTCTTGTCCCATTGCGCACTAGCAACTCCTGTGGCGGGCCGGGCGCAATGCACGCTGACACGGTCGCCAGGTGTACGGTGTTTCCTCCGACACATTGGTGCGGCTGGTTAAGCGGACAGTGTGTCTTGGCTGGGTTGTGTTTTGGAGGACGCACGGCTCTCGACCTTCGCATCTCCCGAGTCCGTACAGGAGTTGCAGCGATGGGACAAGACTGTCACTACCAATTGGATATTATGAAATTGGGGAGAAAAAGGGGGTAAAAAAAGATGCTGCTGATAGTGATGATGGTATTAAGTCGATGTTAGTGTTGTTGTTATTCAAAATGACAGCAGTGGGATTCAGGTTGCAGTACCCAGGCCTGAACTGGAGACTGAACCTGCCATCTGGACGCATTTATCTGATGTTGTAATAATTCATTTGTCTATTTTATGTTTCCTTTTTTCCCTGTTTGTCGACACAATGCAATAGAGCTCGAAAGTAAGTCTTCGCCTCACATGTAGCTACAGAAATGTTGTGTGCATGCAAATGAGAGCTTGCCTTTTTGACTCAGTCATGTGACAAAAAATTACACTCCTTCATTTGATAAGTGAAATTCATACCATAGCTACACATTTTGATTTCCCATCGAGTAATGATTGATCACACAATGTCACATAATGTACATTTGTCAGGAACACTATATTTCATTTTATATAGTTGCACAACACCGTTAAGATTTTAATTTGTCTTTTAGATCAGTACCTGAACAGCATGAGGATTAGGCAAAAATAAGTTAATAGGATGAACTAGTGACTAGCCTACAAAAACTCAGCATGGTATATTTAGACAAGCAAGACCTCTCGATCAACTCCGCCCTACTTTTCTTCTATCAAAGCGTTACACATCTGCCAATTAAACATCAATGCTAATGTTCCCATGTATCTTCCTTTGATGAATTTCAATTATGGGTGATGGAGGGTGTTATTCTTTCCTTTGTTGCATGAATGTGAAGAGAATTTGATATTTAATCAGAAAGCAAGCCACTGATTAAACTCCAATGCACTGTGCTTTCATGAACCGAAGGATGACCACTAGTGCTTGAGGAGAGGAGAGGCTTGCTTTAATAACTACAGAATAGAATATATCTGTCCAGGTCAATGTTTACTCCCCCTATCAATCTGCCTTGGCTACATTAACTAGGGCTTGGGGTCATCTTTCGCCTTGTGAAACCATTGTGACGTCTGTTACAGTTGCATTCCCTCCATTTCTCTCTTGGATGACTGGTAGCAACAAAGACAGTGGCCATTATGAATGCGCCAGTAGAATTCACAGATTTATTGAACCTTTATTTATCCAGTTAGTTTCATTAAGATAAAATCTTTTTTTCAACAGAGACCTGGTATGTAGCTCATAGCTGCACCGAGCTAGCCACACTCTCCTTAGTCTAGTATAATGGCCTTAATTTATCACATTGGTGTGACGCATTTGTCTAGCTACAACTAGCATGATGCATGTACACAGCCAGATGTTTTACAATATATTGGAGGAGATGAGAGGATTATTTGGCAGGCACACAGACCATCCTCTGTATAATGCAGTTTGACAGTCCCCTGGAGCCTGCGCCTATCCAGGAGGCAGGGATAGAAGCAGGAGGGAGGTTGATGTACAGAAGGAAGTGGGACAGGAAGCAGCATGCGTCCGTTAGCTTGGTAACTCAGTGGAGGTGTGAGACAGGGACACGACCTTAGAGGGGAAGGTCGGGGTAAGCCTCCGGGATCTTGTCCTGCTTTAAAGATATTGTGCTGTAACTGACACAGCATGAATCCCAGTAGTCAGGCAGACACAGCCGGGGCAGGGCAGAGTCGGGCTGCAGAACGGCCTGTCCATTACACTGAAGACCATTTAGGATCAGTCTTTTCACAACGAGGTAAACATGGGTCATGACAAAGAGAGCATCCCAGAGAAAATCTATGGTGCAGCACTATTGAGATTGCCTTAAAGAATTCAAAAGGGCATTGAAAAGCTTAGTATAGCTGTTTCCCCCCTGATGAATAGCAAAGCAGATAAGCACCAATTGAAATACCAGGACCGCACAGTAACACTGAATCACAGAAGGACATAGAATATTGAGCATGAGTGGGCAGGATGCTTTCACATTCTGACCCCAGCTTCCTGCCTGCCTTGTTCATCAACACCATTTGACAGCTATTGGTCATCCAACCGTGAAATGCAGAATTCTGACAAGTCTTACATCTCAACTGCACAAACATTTTAATGTTGATTCTCTCATGTCTTTCACTCTCTGGTACCTTTTTTCCTTTCAATTTGCCAGATTACTTGAACAATAAAAGTGCTATTTTTGCAATAACATTGGCTAGTTGTTTTAGAATGTGCTTCTTTTGGACCATACAGCTACCCCTCACTAGCTGTTGAGGCATCGTCCTTTGCCTGTAGTGTCCTTCAGTGGCTCCTGTAGTGCCCCTTGTTGCTCTAACCTGTCATCTAGCTCCACACATTTCTGCCTTTGTATTGGAATGCCTAACAATGATGTTCCATTGCATGAGACTAGATGAATCTGGGCCTATTAGCAGAGGGTCCCTGAAGACCCCTCGTGTTCTCCTCCTTGTTCTATGGTGCTGTACACCCTCAAATTCACACAGTCTAATTAGAGCCGCTAACTCAAAGCCCATCTCATCAGTTTATACAATTAGTCTGAGGGCATTGGGTTTTATCTGAAAGAAAAAGCTGGTCACAAGTGCTATGTTACTTTCATGCCTCCAGGTCACTGTGTGTGTTGGTCTCATTCTGATTTAGCATGCAAAACGGGTGGTTGCAGGGGGAAAAAAAGAGCTCTTGATATCCCGAGTACAGTTGCTGTTTTTGATTCCCCAGTGAGTGTGGGTGATAAACATTTGCTTTAGTAGCTTAATTAAACCGGAGATTTGAATTATTTAAGCCAGCTGTATGGATTAAAGCAAGTTACTAATTTCACTCTGGCTCTTGAAGAAGTGTATTTTTGTGTTTTTAACTGGTCTGCATCACCAAGACAGAAAAGCGTCATACCAGCTGGATGAGTTTCTCACTATGTAACAATGTAGCATATCACTGTTAGTAACTAGGTCATTTTACATAAGATACAGTACCAGGTGGATGTTCTCTTTTATCAATAACTGGTATACGACATAAAGCTGCATCTTTACTGTAATATTTTATCCTTTTTATGATACATTTTTTCATTTTATCATCAAATTATATTTTACAATGCTGTATTTATGTTGAACAATGAATTAATACCTGCTTTTGTGTAGAGTTTGGCTATCACAGCACTTTAGTTGGAATAGCTCAGATTGACAAAGTATTTTTCTATTTTGAGAATGAAAATGATCTTACTTGAAGGTGGATTAAATAATTCACGAGAATCAAACAGAGAAACGTCTTCCAGGTGTTTGGATGAAGCTTTTAGCATGTGTATAAATGTTTGCTATGGTTAGAAAACCAGGTCCCACGACTATAGTCGATAGTTTATATACTGCATTAATCGTTTATTTCAGCTAAATCCCATTGCAACAGATTGTATCTACCTAGTTGAGCCCTTGTATATGTCTTTGTTTCTAGAGTTCAGGGGCTGGAGATTTACTGCAGTAATAGACACATTCTCCTCTCTGGCAGCTTCTCCACTCTGTGGTCTTCACTTGCATGTAGTCAATCAAACTGTCTGAAACCAATCCTGCATTCTCTACACACATCCTGTGCATGTCCTAGGAGTGAGTGCTCTCTATGTGTATTCCTTCTGTGTGCACAGATCTGTTAAACCCATCTTTACCGAATAGATACATTTATTGGGTTCTGAATGGTCTTCTGTTCAGATTGAGAAGTGTTAAAATGGAGCAACGCAAGCTGAATGACCAAGCAAACTCACTAGTGGACCTTGCAAAGGTAAGCTGGACTGACAAACGTCACATATTCCAGTTTATTTTGGTTGTGAAGTTTGGTTGTGCATTTGGATTGATCTCTATCTAACCCACTTTTTGATTTGAAGGATTCCATGTGATACATGTGATATCAATGCATTGGGGGAATTAATAACACATTTTCATATAAACAAACAAAGTCTACAGGTGTCAAATAAACAGACTTTCCATATGAATGTTAAGAAGAACCAGTTGTGTAATGTCATTGAAAGAAAATAAGATGCATTATATTTCTACTTCTTGAACTGGGTGCAGGACAGCCTGGTCCCAGATCTGTTTGTGCTCTTGCCAACTCATTGGCATGACAATGAATGACAAGGAGTTGGCATGATAGCACATTAAACAGACTGGCTCTCAGGCTAGATGCAGGAATGTTGTTGGTGGAAACATACAGTATCTTGGTTTCAAACATTATAGAACGATATACATACTGTCAGGGGTGGAAAAGGGGGGGAATCCCTATGGGAACCCTCCAATGTAAATTCCTTGAATCAGTGCATTTGTACATATCAAAATGAATAATGAAAATGAACTACATGTAAAAATTCCCCAGGTTCCCTCCGTTTCCACCCCTTGTTGTAGGTGAAAACCTACAGTATCTTTGTTTTAAAGATTATATAAAGGAATGCATATTATTTTTTGAGATCAGGATACCCACCCTGATAGGTACGTCAAACTAATTTACCTTTAGGTTTGGTTTCCCAGACTTAGATTAAGCCTAGTCCGGGATTAAAAAGCATGGTCAAGGAGAATCTTGAAATGGCTTTTTAGTCCAGGAGTTTTCTTAATCTGTGTCTGGGAAACCACACCTTGATGGTATTGGAGACATTGCTATCTTTCAGCAAATCTCTCTTTGGTGGTGATCTTGTGACAACAGACGTTGACACACCTTAGGGAAAGACTAGGCAGAGAGCCTGACGCAACAAAAAAACACAGTATACTAACCTGGAAAGGGAGACACGCTGTGAGTCTGATGTGAGGATTCAGCTAGAAACAATGACAGAGGAAGGGAGTGAGAGAGAGGACTGACATTCAAATGTCCACCACAGTCAAACTGGTTTCAGGCCACCATGCCACGAAATACATTAGGTAGTTAATATCACCCTATCACAGAGTGCTATGAAGGCTCACAGTGAGTTAGGAGAGGGTTAAGATTGGGGAAGATAACTAGTACAGCCCATTCGGCCATCTTTAATCAATGTCATAAGTGGCTCTCGCCATCAGATGGCAGCATAGCATCAATCATCACAGTACATGAGCTCCCCGTGGATAGATGAAGATGTATAATGGAACTTAAAATAACTTTGGCAGCTGCATAGCCTTTGCAAAGCTATGAGAAATCCCTCACATAGCAGTGGTTTCCCTACAGTTGTAGCAATTTCGGGCACAACATGAAGCATTTGGGGCTCCCGAGTGGCGCAGCAATTCAAAGGCACTGCATCTCAGTGCTTGAGGCACAGACACCCTGGTTCAAATCCAAGCTGTATCACAACTGACTGTGATTGGGTGTCCCATAGGGTGGTGCACAATTGGCCCAGCGTCGTTTGGGTTTGGCTGGTGTAGGCTGTCATTGAAATAAGAGTTTGTTCTCAACTGACTTGCCTAAATAAATAAATATATTAATAGTGTGGTAGGCCTACAATTACAGTATCCTAAACACTTTTTTCAGCATTTGTCCTCAAACTGAATTACCATTTCATTAATGAAAATGCAGGATATTGATTTATTTATTACATTTTATTTTATTTTAATTTCTCCACTTTGTTTTACGGAGTCAGTTGGTAGCCATTATAATTTCAGCTACTTGGGGTTTTGGGTATACATTGGGTCAAAGGCCTATGTATACCCACACGTCCAGCTTCCTAGACCCAGAGTCGGCTAAATCTGGGTCAGTGAAATCAGCCCACAATTACACAAGCATTTTTGTTCCTCAACTGAATATACTTACAGTCCCGGTCTACCCTTCACTGAGTTCTGGTCATATTTTATTAGTGTTATATTATAAAGATTTAATGCATTCCAGTTTAATTTGTTTATGATTAACAGAGGCATACTCTTGACTCAGTTCATCTACAGTTGAAGTTGGAAGTTTACATACACTTAGGTTGGAGTCATTAAAACTTGTTTTTCAACCACTCCACAATTTTTTTGTTAACAAACTATAGTTTTGACAAGTCGGTAAGGACATCTACTTTGTGCACGACAAGTAATTTTTTCCTACAATTGTTTACAGATGGATTATTTCACTTATAATTCACTGTATCACAATTCCAGTGGGTCAGAGGTTTACATACACTAAGTTGACTGTGCCTTTAAACAGCTTGGAAAATTCCAGAAAATATAGGCTAATTGACATAATTTGAGTCAATTGGAGGTGTACCTGTGGATGTATTTCAAGGCCTACCTTCAAACTCAGTGCCTCTTTGCTTGACATCATGGGAAAATCAAAAGAAATCAGCCAAGACCTCAGAAAAACAATTGTAGACCTCCACAAGTCTGGTTTATCCTTGGGAGCAATTTCCAAACGCCTGAAGGTACCACGTTCATCTGTACAAACAATAGTACGCAAGTATGAACACCATGGGACCACTCAGCCGTCATACCGCTCAGGAAGGAGACGTGTTCTGTCTCCCAGAGATGAGCATACTTTGGTGTGAAAAGTGCAAATCAATCCCAGAACAACAGTAAAGAACCTTGTGACGATGCTGGAGGAAACAGGTACAAAAGTATCTATATTCACAGTAAAACGAGTCTTATAGCGACATAACCTGAAAGGCCGCTCAACAAGGAAGAAGCCACTGCTCCAAAACCGCCATAAAAAAGCCAGACTATGGTTTGCAACTGCAGATGGGGACAAAGATTGTACTTTTTGGAGAAATGTCTTCTGGTCTGATGAAACAAAATAGAACTGTTTGGCCATAATGACCATTGTTATTTTTGGAGGAGAAAGGGGAGGCTTCCAAGCCAAAGAACACCATCCCAACCGTGAAGCACGGGGGTGGCAGCATCATGTTGTGGAGGTGCTTTGCTGCAGGAGGGACTGGTGCACTTCACAAAATAGATGGCATCATGAGGTAGGAAAATGTGGATATATTGGATCAACATCTCAAGACATCAGTCAGGAAGTTAAAGCTTGGTTGCAAATGGGTCTTCCAAATGGACAATGACCCCAAGCATACTTCCAAAGTTGTGGCAAAGTGGCTTAAGGACAACAAAGTCAAGGTACTGGAGTGGCCATCACAAAGCCCTGACCTCAATCCTATAGAAAATGTATGGGCAGAACTGAAAAAGCGTGTGCGAGCAAGGAGGCCTACAAACCTGACTCAGTTACACCAGCTCTGTCTCGAGGAATGGGCAAAAATTCACCCAACTTATTGTGGGAAGCGTGTGGAAGGCTACCCGAAACGTTTGACCCAAGTTAAACAATTTAAAGAAAATGCTACCAAATACTAATGCTACCAAATACTAATTGAGTGTATGTGAACTTCTGACCCACTGGGAATGTGATGAAAGAAATAAAAGCTGAAATGAATCATTCTTTCTACTATTATTCTGACATTTCACGTTCTTAAAATAAAGTGGTGATCCTAACGGACCTAAGACAGGGAAGTTTTACTTGGATTAAATGTCAGGAATTGTGAAACTGAGTTTAAATGTATTTGGCTAAGGTGTATGTAAACTTCCGACTTCAACTGTATGTGTCTATCCACAATTCACGTCTTACAGAGAGAGGCTCAGATTGGTTTTGGCAGGGCAATAACTCTAAATGTTGCATTTTGCTGTCGCCTCAAGGTCCCATCGTTATTTTCATGAATTCAGGGGCAACCATAAAATTGGTTCCTCATTTCATGGGCTATACATCAAGAGTTCCGATATAGATTTAATCTCTCTAAGCATATAAATGCTAAATTCCTTGATCATCTGTGGAAAATGATTTTCTTTTAAAACATCATAGGAAGTGATGAGTGGTTGTGGTAGTGATGCAACCTAGCGAAACGTTATCTGCCCCAGTTGGAGTGTGTCAGTGGTAAATAGCTGTCAGTGTTGTTTTGGTCCTCAGTGGATCACTGTGATTCTAAACAAGCCACCCAACCCATTATTCCTGCCCCAAATGAGAAAAGGACAAGATGAATGATGGATGGCATTGGCCACAGGCTGGCAGTGATTACTTTCATAGTGAACATTAGCTCGGTACACAGCAGCCCTCACTCCCACTCTCCAGCCCCCACAGAACTGGATATCTCACTGCTTGATAACATGCCATGTCTCGAGAGGAAGAAGATCAACTTCCTGGCGCAGAAGTTAGTAAGTGTATATAGCAGAATTTCTCTGCAAGTTATCAATTCATATTTGATTTGCTTATCTTCAGCATCCGGTTTTCCCACTGGGCACAGACATCCATTCAACGTCTATTCCACGTTCGTTCAACATATTTTCATTGAGATGACGTGGACACAACGTTGATTCAACCAGTGTGTGCCCAGTGGGTTGTTTGTTGTGCTGATGAACCTCTGTAAAATGTTAATTAGGCTACCTGTGTCCAGACACACTATTTTTTATATTATGTTGATCTGTCTCTGTCTACATTGACTCAGCTGTGTGTTTTTAACACTCTTTTTATCACAGTGAATAATAATTTGATTTTGAATGGCACTTCAAGATTGTTCTCTTTTCAACAGTTACCTAGACAGTTGTGTTGTATCCCTTTTGTCTGAGAATAGCTGTAGACTGAGTTCAGTTCTGACAGGAGTGCAAACTAATAGCCTGTAAAATCAACATCCCCAGGGAACAGTTTAGCGTTGTAGTGGGAAACAGTAGCATGATTAGATACTTAGAATGATGCAACCCATGATCAAATGAATCACAAGCTGTATCTAGTCAGAAGTATCAATTTCATGCTCTCTCTTCTCAGCTGAGGGGCAACTCCTAACTTCAATTTCAGTAAAAATTTCACTTAGCTTTTTGACATTAATGCACGACTAAGTGAAAATTTCACTAAGTCAGGATTTGCCCCTCAAATGTCTCAAATGCACTGTTGCCATGTGTGTCTGTCTATGTGTATTCTTGTGATGTCTTTGTTTTGTTCTCTTCGTCGCTGCTGTCTTCGCCTCTGGACAGATCGTCATTGTAAATAAGAATTTGTTCTTATTTATTGACTTGCCTGTGTAAATAAAGGTTCATAAAATATGCAAAATAAGGTAAATAAAACAAATAAATATTTTTACAACTGCCTGCAACCTCTCTAGCCTAAAGCACCCCGTGCTCTGGGAGCCTCTCACCCTCTTACTCTGACTGTGTGTCTCTCCTCCTCCTCCTCCAGACTCAGAACATCATGTATGACCTGATCTCAGACCTGAACGAGAGAGGGGAGGACATGGAGAAGAGGATCGCCATGCTGGAGACCAAGCTGGAGACTCTGCTGGGGAACCTGCAGGCCTTGCCCGGACTTATCAGCCAGGTCATCAGCCAGCAGCACAGGGACTTCCTGGAGGTGCAGCTCCAGCCATACGACAAACACAGCCCTGAGCGCTCACAGTCTGTCTCCAGACGGAGGTCGTCCTCCACGGCACCACCCACCTCCTCCGAGAGTAGCTAGAGTCCAAGTGGAACACCTACAAAGAAGACTGTTGCCATCATATGGCCAAGTTGCATTTATTGTAAAGCCTTATGGTTTCAATAAGTGTTATCCAAATTCTGATGACAGAATCCAAGGTACCGGGACAATGGATTTTAAACTGATGCTGTTGTTTGTTTTTTATTATCTCAAAAGATGTTGTTTTCCTTGCTCTGGTGACAGGACTGTAGAAAAATATGCTTTCCTCAGTAAAAACTATTAGGCCTATCGATGGGGGCTGTGATCAGAACTATACTCCATCTCTATGCAGAGGTAGCCAGTTTTAGGACAGCAAGGTTACCGGCCGGGTGTAAAGATATGGCACTAAAATAGTGCTTCTTCTCACAGACGTTGTGCTTCCGCTGGCTTGATTCAGATGCTGTGTTCCTTAAAGCAAGCTGAGAAATCATGGGACCTGTCAATCAGCAAGCATTACAGCAATACTTTTTATTGAGGAAAAGTATTTGATGGAGATGAATGAACTGCAGACAGAGGGCAGCACAAGAAGGCACCCACATACTGTCACTCAGAGGTACCATATGCAGCTTGAAATATGAGGAAAAAACATATATATTTTAGGTTAGAAACAGCATCAACTATAGCGTTTTTTGTTGATGTTGCTGAGTGCCCCTGTAGAATGACTATTTTTGGGGCCACACTGCAAACAATTTAGTCCTCTTATCAAAATGAATGCATATAAATCTGTACTTGCACTTACTTTTTAATCAATGCACTTCAATACTGACTGACATATTATATACATTTTTGTTGCTCCTTAAAATAAGAACAATTTAGATGTTTGGGCATGGATTTATGGTCAATGCTCAATTAATAAATTGTGAATTAGTGAGGGTGACTCAAGTCAAAGCCCTCATGCTATGTACCACAAAGGGACCTCAATATCAAACTGCTAGGCTACTGAAATTAATACTTTCAATTATCACAAACACAGTTTGTTCTTTCCTCAAAATATCTCAACTCTTGTCCTGGAGGCACTTAGTATTTATACTGTTTTTTGCTTCAGCTGAGCAGCGCTAGTTGGTTGCAATGCAAACCAATAACTCACAAGAACTGTAACTAACTTTTAAAAGAAAATTCATATTTTTATATGTTCATGAGGATAAGCACACCTCCCCACACCTCTTACAATAAATGTCTTTCACACAATATTTACAAGCAAATGATGATGGAGAGATATGAACAGAATAAATGATGCAACACATTGCATTGGTCGAGATGAAATCCAGCATATTCAACATATCTTCCAGTAAGCCTCCAGGACCAGGGTTAAGAAACCATGTTGAAGAGCCTCCCATGATCCCTCCCATGATCAGGCCTGTCTTGTTTCTGAAATTATAGCTTACTTCAGAAAAGGTTCAATATATCTCTTTCAAAAACCATAGGAATATACATTGTTAGTTCAAGAGGAATGTATAGAAGATGATATAGCAACTTACTTAACCACATATGCTTAATAATGAGCGGTGGTTATCAGATTGAGAAGTAAAATGTCAAAACCTAACTGCAAAAAAAGTAATCTCTGACACATATAATTGTGAAAATATTGTATGTGCTCAAGATTATAGCATTATTATCAACAAAGCTTTGTAACTTTGTTTTGAACAGCAATAGCTTGGCCACTGGCCAGTCACAAAGGGAAATAAAGTTAACCTTCCACCATTTATGCACATTTTGGCAATATGCACCCTCCCTCCTGCAAGGTTTTCAGAAGTTAAAGGAGTGTGCCACATTCATCTGATGGGCACTTATCTAGTCAACGTTCTGCAATGACCTTGTCCAACCAACCAAAAGCTCAATCCCATCTACAGTGTTGAATGTACTGTTGTTGGTATTAGAGCTTTAAAACACTGACAGTCGATCCAGAAATTTTAGCAACATAGATACTTTTGAGATATTATGTACTGTATGCGATAGAAATATTAAACAATAAAAACTACTACTTACCAGATGCGTGTGCATTACTAATACCATCCATTTGACTGGAGAGAGAGGGAGGGGCACGGACGGAAGGAAAGAGAGAGACGGGGACTGACTGAGGGAGGGAGGGGGAGAGAGAGAGGGGTGGGGGACAGAAGGAGGGAGGGAGGACGAGAGAGAGAGACGGGGACGGCCTGGGGGAGGGAGGGAGAGAGCGAACGAGAGAGAGAGCAAACGAGAGGGAGAGAGCGAACGAGAGAGAGGGGGGGCGGAAGGACAAGGAGGAAGGGAGGGAGGGAAGGAGAGAGAGAGACAGGGACGGACTGAGAGAGGGAGAGAGGGAGGGGAAGAGAGAGGGGAGTGGAGAGAGGGAAGGAGAGAGAGAGACAGGGACGGCCTGGGGGGGGGCGGACGGAAGGAGGGAGAGAGAGAGGGCACGAGAGAGAGATGGGATGGACTGAGGGAAGAGAGAGAGAGAGAGTGTGTGTGTTGAATTATGCAGCGTCAGATACATTTAATTTATGATTTGTCAAAACCAAGCATGAATCTTGTATTTGAAATGTGTTAAATTACATCATTTCTGCAACATTTATGTCATTGCTGTTGCACGAAATATGTCATGTCAGCTAACTTGTTTTATTTGTATTTTTGTATTCTTTTTTTTTTATGCCAGACAGCTAATAAAAATCTGCAAACTACTTCATTCCAGTAGGTGGCGCCAACTACAACGCCTTTTCTGAGTTTGCCCAGTATGCCATCGAGTTTCTTTGGTTTGCGTCCCTCTTCCTCCTCGCGAGAGCCGCCAAGACTCTGAGACCCCAGCCACAGGTTGAAAGCATGGGTGCTAGCTGTTGCTAGCTAGTCTTGTATGATTGCGTGATAAAACTACAAAATTTAACAACTTTGCTATTAAACTTGTTTAATCGTTATAGTGATATCTAAGGACCAGCTACAAGATGAGTTTACTCGCCAAAATAGCAGAAATTGAGGCCGAGGTAAGTTCGTTAACGGTCGCGAATGCTAGCTAACACGTTAGCTGTGAATCACATTTTGTTTGGCCAATTGACTAGATGGCTAGCTAGTTGGCTAAATTTAACATGGCTAATCAAGGCCTTACAATGGATTTCTCCTTAAAAAATGAATAGAACCATAATATGATGTCAGACACCCGAGTCTGAGCATAGCTGTGTGTTATTGTGCTTTTAATGTAAGCTACTGTAAATTAGCTAACTAACGTTATGTTGTTGGCAGGGTAACGTTAACTGACTAGCTATTTAAACACCAGTAGCATGCTAACCGGCGCCGGTACGTATAGAACCACGCCGGAGTTCACCAGCTTTGACAGATTGTAATTCACCCCGGTGTCGTGATGACAATGTTTTCTTTGTGATCAGTCGAAAGCCAGCCATCGCAACAACTTGGCTCTGGACAAGTAGGGCCTAGCTAATATTATAGTTCTGGCTGTTATTGTGTTGAATATGAATGATTTAAACATCCTCTGTCTGTGTTGGGTAGATGGCTCGAACTCAGAAGAACAAGGCCACGTCTAACCACTTGGGGTTGCTCAAAGCTCGTCTGGCCAAGATGAGGAGAGAACTTATCACACCAAAGGGAGGCAGTGGAGGAGGCACAGGGGAAGGTGTGTCCTGACTGGTGATCATCATATTTTGTGTGTAGTGGAGATAAGTTGAGGTGGACAAGATCTTGTCATATTGTAATGAATACTAATGTGTCACTCTTTGTTGTATAGGTTTTGATGTGGCAAAAACAGGTGATGCCCGTATCGGGTTTGTAGGGTTCCCCTCAGTGGGCAAGTCTACTTTGCTAAGTAACCTGGCAGGGGTGTACTCTGAGGTGGCGGCCTATGAGTTCACCACTCTCACCACAGTACCAGGAGTGATCCGCTACAAGGGTGCCAAAATACAGGTACTTTATGTGCATCTTACACCTCAGCTTAAAGGAAAAATCCACTAAAACTGTGGAACTTTCAAGAAGACAAGTGTCACTGCAAGTGACACTTCCACATCATCATAATGATGTGACACTTGTCTTCTTGAAAGTCCAATATCTTGAAAACTTGACTGCTGATGTATAAAACATTTTGGGACTGTATCAACAGGGGACTAATGAAGAAAATACCAAAATATGTATTTTGGGTGGAGTTTTCCTTTACGGCCAATAGAGGACAATCTGTACTAACAGTGATAATTGGTATTTTTGCTACTTGTAATTTGTACTTAATTTGTGGTTGTTTTACAGGAGATGTTTCAGTATTTGTATGTTTATTCCACTTTTGTGTCTCCAAGCTCCTGGATCTCCCAGGTATCATCGAGGGGGCCAAAGATGGCAAGGGTAGGGGACGACAGGTCATCGCAGGTGAGAGCCATCAGTGAACCATCAGAACCATACACAAACATGTCACACTCACACACCTTGAAGGTAGTTTGTAACTGTGGTCTTTCTTTTCCCAGTGGCTCGAACATGCAACCTGATCCTCATAGTGTTGGATGTTCTAAAGCCTCTGGGCCACAAGAAGCTGATTGAACACGAGCTGGAGGGCTTTGGAATCCGCCTCAACAAGAAGCCGCCCAACATCGGCTTCAAGAAGAAGGACAAAGGAGGCATCAACTTCACTGTCACAGTACGTCTGTTTAATACAACACTTTCATGTCCAGCTCAACCTGTTCCTATTTCTCTCTCCACAGTTATCTATCTCTGGAAGTAGTTTCTTCTTTTATCCCTCTCATTTGATTTCAATGGGCTTATGCTGGTGTTCTTGCTCCTTCTCCAGTGTCCACAGAGTGAGCTGGACGGTGACGCAGTGAAGAGCATCCTGGCCGAGTACAAGATCCACAACGCTGACATCACCCTGCGCAGTGACTCCACGGCTGATGACCTCATCGACGTGGTGGAGGGAAACCGGTAAGCATCTGAGCACTTCTACAAACTCGGATGTCATTTTTTATTGAGTTTTTTTATTCTTAATCCTTAATTAATCAATGATTGGATCCAACCTATACCCCCTAGCCAAAGTCCCGCTATACCCCATTCCAAAGTAAGGTCAACGCTCCCATACAGACCTGCTGACATAACAGTTCTGTTTAATCCCACCAGAGTGTACATCCCCTGCATTTATGTGCTCAACAAAATTGACCAGATCTCCATTGAAGAGCTGGACATCATCTACAAGGTACCCCACTGCGTGCCCATCTCTGCCCACTCCCGCTGGAATTTTGATGACCTTCTGGAGAAGATGTGGGACTACTTGCACCTAGTGCGCATGTAAGGAAACACACTCAACCTAACAGCCCTTAGCTGGGACATTGGAACCCTATATGAAATATAATTCCTATTACACACAGAACTGTTTTGTACTACTTGGATAAATGTTGTTTTTGTGAATTAATCGTTTGAATGTGTTGTCCCCCAGATACACCAAACCCAAAGGCCAGCTTCCTGACTACACATCTCCAGTTGTTCTACCTACTGAACATACTGCAGTGGAGGACTTCTGTTTGAAGATTCATAAAAGCCTCCTCAAAGAATTAAAATAGTGAGTACTATCCTGTTGATGAATGGCTTTTGTGCATCTTGTTGATGTTTATGAAAAGACTGGGGTACATTCCCAGTATTTAACTGATTTAAAGCCACAATCAGTAAGAAATAATGCACTTTAAAAAAAACTATACTATATAAAAACTATATATATAACATTTATCTCTTTTTTTTTTTTTACTTTCAAAATTCACATGGGTACCCATTTCTGATATGTTTTCCTCTCATTTGTCTTTTGACCAATCACATCAGAGCTGATCTGATTGGTCAAAAGACCAATTAGTGGAAAAAAAATATCAGAATTGGGCTGCCTGTTTAAGCGCAGCCTTAGCTGCCACTGTGTCCAGCACACAGAAAAATATGATTCAATGTTGCAGCTGGTTGGTATTGTTCTAACACTCCGTCTTCCTGTCTTTTCAGTGCTCTGGTGTGGGGTGCTTCAGTGAAACACAACCCCCAGAAGGTGGGAAAAGACCATGTCATGGAGGATGAGGATGTTATCCAGCTGGTGAAAAAGTAAAAAGACTCCTGATTGCTTCATTTTCTCATCACAGGGAATAGTCTGCAGCTCATGAAGACCCCTCTCAAACATATCCACGAGAACACCTGTGTCTTGTGGTTCTCAATTTTATTTTGGAATTTGAAAACGGAAAAGAAAAAATATGAATGTCCATGTTGCGTTTACCTCCCATTTATGCCGACATGTGATTCATTAAATCCATCGAAGAGTATTATCCTTGACTCTCAAAAATATCAAATAAACACCATAAATATGACTTATGGGATCGTCTTTTATTTTACATCATAAATGTCATTGGGTTTATGCCTTGAAAGATGCACTGTAATTACTATGTTGAACAACAGTGACAAATATAACTTCATAACATTCAAATTTCCCTCACAAAATCCTGCCACAGTTACATGGGTGTGTCCTGCTCCATCTCTGTACTTTCAATGGTGGGAGACTGTTCTTATGAAACGTTCTTATTTTTTAACTTATTTTGTACATAATGTTGCTGCTACTGTATCTTATGAGAAAAAATCCTTTCTGGACACCAGGACTGCGATTACTCACCACGAACTGGCAGAATCCTTTTTTTCCCTTTAACGAGTCTGACAAGCCTGACGTGAATGACATACTGCTTTCCCGGGAACAGGCCCAGATCCATGTCATCTGTGTGAAAAGGCAGAGAAAAAGGGGGCGGAGGGTGGGCTGCCTTCTGAGAAGTTGTAGGCGATCGAATAAACCCCCACTGCCTTCTATTCTGCTAGCAAACATGCAATCTTTGGAAAATAAAATCGATGACCTACGTGGAAGATTAAACTACCAACGGGACATTCAAAACTAATATCTTATGCTTCACGGAGTCGTGGCTGAACGATGACATTATTAACATAGAGCTGGCTGGTTACACGCTGTACCGGCAGGATAAAACAGCGGCGTCTGGTTAGACAAGGGGCGGCGGACTATGTATTTTTGTAAATAACAGCTGGTGCACGATATCTAAGGAAGTCTCAAGGTTTTGCTCGCCTGAGGTAGAGTATCTCATGATAAACTAGACTACGTTATCTACCTAGAGTTTTCATCTGTATTTTTTGTAGCTGTCTACATACCACCACAGACTGATGCTGACATTAAGACCACACTCAACGAGCTGTATTCTGCCATAAGCGAACAGGAAAACACTCACCCAGAGGCGGCGCTCCTACTGGCCGGGGACTTTAATGCAGGTATACTTAAATCCGCGTTACCAAATTTCTATCGGCATGTTAAATGTGCAACCAGATGGGAAAAACTCTGGACCACCTTTACTCCACACACAGAGACGCATACAAAGCCCTCAACCGCCCTCCATTTGGCATATTGACAATAATTCTATTTGGCTTATAAGCAAAAACTAAAGCAGGAAATACCTGTGACCCGCTCAATATGGAAGTGGTCAGATGGCGTCATCTGACCACTTCCATATTGAGCGGGTCACAGGTATTTCCTGTGGATGCTACTCTACAGGACTGTTTTGCTAGCACAGACTGGGAAATGTTCTGGAATTCATCCAATGGCATTGAGGAATACTCCACCTCAGTCATCGGCTTCATCAATAAGAGAATCGACGACATCGTCCCCACAGTGACTGTACGTACAGTTCCCAACCAGAAGCCATGGACTACAGGCAACATCCGCACTGAGCTAAAGGCTAGAGCTGCCGCTTTCAAGGAGCGGGATCCTAACCCGGAAGCTTATAAGAAATCCCGCTATGCCCTCAGATGAACCATCAAACAGGCAAAGCGTCAATACAGGACTAAGATTGAATCGTACTAGACCGGCTTTGATGCTCGTTGGATGTGGCAGGGCTTGCAAACTATTACAAACTACAAAGGGAAGCACAGCCGAGAGCTGCCCAGTGACACGAGCCTACCAGACGAGCTAAACTACTTCTGTGCTCGCTTCGAGGCAAATAACACTGAAACATGCATGAGAGCACCAGCTGTTCCGGAAGACTGTGTGATCACGCTCTCCGCAGCCGATGTGAGTAAGACCTTTAAACAGTTCAACATTCACAAGGCCGCAGGGCCAGACGGATTACTAGGACGTGTACTGCAAGCACGCGCTGACCAACTGGCAAGTGTCTTCACTGACATTTTCAACCTCTCCCTGTCCGAGTCTGTAATACCAACATGTTTTAAGCAGACCACCATAGTCCCAGAGCCCAAGAACACTAAGGTAACCTGCCTAAATGACTACCGACCCGTAGCACTCATGTCTGTAGCCATGAAGTGCTTTGAAAGGCTGGTCATGGCTAACATCAACACCATTATCCCAGAAACCCTAGACTAACTCCAATTTGCATACCGCCCTAACAGATCCACAGATGATGCAATCTCTATTGCACTCCACACTGCCCTTTCCCACCTGGACAAAAGGAATACCTAAACTCAGCAAAAAAAGAAACATGCCTTTTTCAGGACCCTGTCTTTCAAAGATAATTTGTAAAAATCCAAATAACGTCCCAGATCTTAATTGTAAAGGGTCTAAACACTGTTTCCCATGCTTGTTCAATGAACCATAAACAATTAATGAACATGCACCTGTGGAATGGTCATTAAGACACTAACAGCTTACAGATGGTAGTCCGGAGACACCTGAAACCCCACCTCTTTAAGGAATACCTAGGATAGGATAAAGTAATCCTTCTGACCCCCCCCCCCCCCCCCCCCCCCCCTTAAAAGATTTAGATGCACTGTTGTAAAGTGGCTGTTCCACTGGATGTCATAAGGTGAATGCACCAATTTGTAAGTCGCTCTGGATAAGAGCGTCTGCTAAATGACTTAAATGTAAATGTAATTAAGGTCACAGTTATAAAAACTTAGGACTCTTAAGAGGCCTTTCTACTGACTCTGAAAAACACCAAAAGAAAGATGCCCAGGGTCCCTGCTCATCTGCGTGAACATGTCTTAGGCATGCTGCAAGGAGGCATGAGGACTGCAGATGTGGCCAGGGCAATAAATTGCAATGCCCGTACTGTTAGACGCCTAAGATGGTGCTACAGGGAGACAGGACGGACATCTGATCTTCCTCGGAAGTGGCAGACCATGTGTAACAACACCTGCACAGGATCGGTACATCCAAACATCACACCTGCGGGACAGGTACAACATGGCAACAACAACTGCCCGAGTTACACCAGGAAAGCACAATCCCTCCATCAGTGCCCAGACTGTCCGCAACATCCTCCTCCCTCATGTGGTACCCTTCCTGCAGGCTCATCCTGACCCTCCAGCATGACAATGCCACCAGCCATACTGCTCGTGCTGTGCGTGATTTCCTGCAATCAGTGTTCTGCCATGGCCAGCGAAGAGCCCGGATCTCAATCCCATTGAGCAAGTCTGGGACCTGTTGGATCGGAGGGTTAGGGCTAGGGCCATTCCCCCCAGAAATGTCCGGGAACCTGCAGGTGCCTTGGTGGAGGAGTGGGGTAACATCTCACAGCAAGAACGGGCAAATCTGGTGCAGTCCATGAGGAGGAGATGCACTACTTAATGCAGCTGGTGGCCACACCGGATACTGACTGTTACTTTTGATTTTGACCCCCCCCCCCTTGTTCAGGGACACATTACTCCATTTCTGTTAGTCATATGTCTGTGGAACTTGTTCAGTTTATGCCTCAGTTGTTGAATCTTGTTATGTTCATACAAATATTTACACATGTTAAGTTTGCTGAAAATAAACGCAGTTGACAGTGAGAGAGCGTTTATTTTTATTCTGAGTTTATGTGAGAATGCTATTCATTGACTACAGCTCAGCTTTCAACGCCATAGTGCCCTCAAAGCTCATCAATAAGCTAAGGACCCTGGGACTAAACACTCCCTCTGCATCTGGATCCTGGACTTCCTGACGGGCCGCCCCCAGGTGGTAAGGGTAGGTATCAACACACCCAGAAATAACTTTAGATTTTATGGTTCATGAAAAAAGTTCAAATTGGATATGTCTTTTTATCGTGTTAAATAAATTAGACCATGACCATTTCAAGTTTATCTTTCTACAAAATATATAAATATTTTTTGAATATTTAGGCAAGTTAGTTGGCTAACTATCCTGCTTTGTAGTATACCCCTCTGGACTACACATTACTTACCCAGAGACCGTCTCACTGTCCAATACAAAGGTTTTATTTGAAAGGCCTGTTGGCCACTGATTTATGTGACATTGATGATACAGGCAGTCAGTCAGGCTGGCATCCCACCCGCTCTCCAACATGGGTGGTCATTCAGGTTAATCAGTTCATCCACTCAGACACAGTCTGGGGACATTCTACCCCATCTGTTCAGAAACACAGATAACCCACTAGTGAATAGCATTTCATCAGATCTTGAAGCACTTTGGCATGTATACATTATCTAATGCCAATGTGTCTTAACCCAGCTGTATGAGATGGATCAGCCATTTTGTGTCAGAGCACTCTCCAGTTGCCACACGTTAGCAGTTACGAAGACAAGGATTTTTTTTTTTTTGAGCGTGATTAGATGGATATCATGATAGGGTCATATCGGAAATTTGCTCAGGACACTTTCAATAAAGTGCCTCCGTGTGTTAATGATCACAGAATGTTTCACAGGACAGGACACATCTGATCAAATATTATTTCAAAATAGCTTTTTATAACCAAATAAAAGATACATGTCACGTTCTAAGGAGGAGGATTTTATCTGAATCCATAAGCATGTCTGTCTATGATGTACAGCGAGAAAGGGAGGGTATGGACATGGCCTAGTCAGAAAATAGTGCATTTTCAATTGATCACTGCCTTTTACTATATTGGCCAAGTAATGTCATAACTGAACACCAATATTGTCATGGTATACATTATGATACACAGCCTTATCCCTCACACAAAATATATCATTTTTTAATTGAAATGTTTCCACATGTTTGGTTTTTATTTTCTAGATAACACTAATGTGTTCACTCTAAAGTAGCATTTCAATATGTTGCTTTAATTACATTTTTATAACAGGCATCCAATGACAACAGATCTAGTCAATAACACATGTATTTGCAAGAAAGTATCCTTTTCAATTGTTCAGGTGAGGGAAAAATCTGCCACAAGGGGAAACCTAGCATTTGCCCTCAACACTTCCTGTAACAACTCTCCAATGGTATGAAGAGGACTTTATCTAGAGTGTATTCAATGTTGGAGATAGTTGTCAGTCTTTGAGACAGAATGGCCACTCTTTCTGAGAAAAGCTGCAGAGGTTTAGACAGAGCAGTGGCTGGCTGGTCAACAGCGGCATGAGTGATGCTCCTCGGGACAGTGTCCCTCCCCCACCCTTCCCCTCTGTAAATTATAGCAGCACTTTAGGTAATGAAAGAGTTGAAGACCGGCCACTAATAAAAGCCATTAAGTGAATAAAGCACTTCCCCCTCTAACGAAATTAAAGAATCTGCCCCTTCGGAGAGGGGAGGACTCTCTATTAATATTTATGAAATGCGGAACCAACCCCCCCAAACTCCCCATACCACATACAATCCCACCCTGCCCGAGTCCTTCTCGCCAGTCCACCTATCCCAGGAGAAAATCCCTAACCCCTCCTAACTTGAAGGAGGGGCTGGGGGTACGGGCTTTGGGGGTGTTGGAGAAGACGCAGTCATGACAGTCTGTCTCCAGTTGAGCTAGAGGCGAGACACCCAGCTAAAAGGAGCACCTGCTCTTTCTCACGACCCTCAACACTACCCCACCAAGCTGGACGTCCCACCATCGGCTCCGGGGCAGGAAGGATGGAGACTGAGGGTCTCCATGGACAGACCAGGTTGGAGGGAGTGACTTTCCAGTGACACCAGTTGGAGTGCTTCAAAGACGGCTGAGGTATAATGGACATGTGAGGTATAACGGGTAATGTATATTGAAATTCTGAATGTTCTCGTGTTCCTAGTGTTTTATATTTGCCTAATTGTCTTGAGATCCTCTGACAGCTTCCATGACCCTTGGTCCACAGTACCCCTGCCTTTACAGCTATTTGAGATTTCTGTTTTTCTGTAGTCCTGCCTTCAGTGGAAGAGGACAAAGATGATCGTTCATCCAAGTCCTGTGGATGAAGGGAGACAAATGAAACTTTCTCCCGTCTAATATACAGTGTATTCTATAAATTGTGAGGTTTATAGTTTAGAAAAATATAGCTTAGTTTGAAAGACCTTAGTTTAGGACACTCAGAGAAATTGAAATTGTTAAAACAGCATATGTGAAATCATATGTCCATGCATAAAAACCATGGCACCATCCCACCAACCATAATACCATCGCGCCACCTTTGTCCACCTGAAACAATCAAATACTCAGATGGACAGCTCTGTCTTTGCAGAGCAGTTTTCCCTGGACATATCAACCTTCCGTAGTCCATTTTTTCCCCTTTATTAACACTTATATTCTGTTACCAAAACCCCATGCCCATCGCTCTATACACAAGTTGTCAGTCACTCTTCCATGCATGCATATCTTTTCTCATTTCATCACACAAAGTGGTTCAGTTGTCGGAGCTTAACTTGATTATCACTATAACCCTTCCCATTTCAATAAGATATCCCAGGGGATATAGTAAAGAATGGAGGTAACAATATTTCCAAACCCGCGGATGGGGCTGTCCTCACAGGTCTTTTAGAGAAATCATCCGTTTTCCATCTGTGGAGGGCATTATTTCATACTGACTGACCACTGAGTGCAGTGACCGATAACCAGGTTCGGACCATCATGTCAAAAGTGGTTGAGTCTCAGGTCTGATGAGATGGCAAATTTCTACAGATGGACACTGGTGATATGGCTGGCTGTATCTGCTGTTCCCGAGCTGTTCCATCTTTGTCCTTGGACATTGAGACTATTCTTTGTCCATTAGCTGGAGGACCTAAGAGCTGGAGATATTGATGTACTTTAACAAGATAACAATCATTCTACCAAACTCTGTTTTCATTGATTCCCCATAACGTAGTAGTAATTTCATTAACAAACTCTTCCTGTTGTTCTGTTTTGATTCATATTATGTTGATTTAAAACAAATCTGAGTTAAACGGTGAAAATGTATGTGTTTTAGGTATCTAATGGGGTGGGGTACGAAGGATGGGAGGGCGGGGTTTGTCGCAGTCTATGCGCAGGAAGGGCGGTGCCCGATTTCACTGCAGTGAGTGTGACCTATGACTAATCCTTTTTTGTAATTTTCTTGATGTCCTTAGCCACACTGTATTACGAACACTGCCCCTATCTCAATAGTGTGTAAGTCGGTGTCATTTGGGTCCATCACTCCCCAGGTCTGCAACCCTCCCTTATGCCAATGGACATCCACCACTTCCTCCTGGGCTATCAATGCTGTAGAGGTGTGGTGTTGTCCTCGGATCACAAACAGAGTTGTTGGAAGACCAGAGCATCAATAAATAGCATATTCTGGTGGCGGATTGTTCCTTTCATGATTTTAGAGCGGATTACAATATTCACTCGTGATGGACTGACTGGCTCCAGTCATGCATTTTTCTATCAAAGTGATCAAAATGTACTTTTTACAGGATTCTACTTTTTTAGCTCTACCATCCCACCTTTAATTGACCAGACTGAACCTGGTCCCACATAACCTCAGATGGCTGTACATCTCCGCCCAGGACCCCATTGTGCTTGATCTAACCATGCAGTACTTCTTCTGTTCATGGTGGTGCCAAGCACTTTGGAGTCTTGTGAGCACTCTCCACACTACATACTTAACTGGATGTAAAAAAAGTCCTACATATTTATCCATAGTTATGACAGAGCTTTGTCCAATTCGGATTCTCACCACTTTTCTCTGAGGTGTGCCCTCGTCACCCCTCCTCAAGGACTTAAAGGGGTCGGATTGGTATAGACGGAGTGTGTGTAGATGGACTTTCAGTACAATATTTCTTACACCCATCCAATGCGTTTTAATACTTGAGGGTGAACGAGTACACACTTTAAAGAGGAGGAGAATTAGGCTCCATTGATGCACTAGTCTAGTGTGAGGTCAAAAGTCACAACTGCACATTTTCCATTGGGTAAGATCTGAAGCCATTTTTTATTTGATGAATCGAAGGACAATTTTTAACCCCTTATATTCTGACAAGTATGTTGTTTCTGTGGGTCCAAATAAATTAAACAAAAAGACTGTGTGAATCTATGAAATTTAAATGAATGTGTCAGTGTTAAATGGAAAGGGATTGGACAGGACAAAAGGAGAGAGACTTATTGAATTATTGTGAATGAAGCAGTTTTGTGGTTTCCTACAAGCTGGCTGCAGCGTGGCAGATTTATGGCCACAATCAATTAGCGCAAGTGTCTTCACATTTGACTAAGGCACTTTAATCTCCACCAGTAGGTCAGACTTCACGGTATCAAAGTACTCAAGACTGTGGACATATTGGCTCTGAAAACCATACTGCTGAGACATTAATTTACCATATGTCATTTGGCACAATGTTACTTATGCCAACAAGTTTTCAATCCCAGAGATAATGGGCATATAGGCTGATTTCACATGTATACTCTGCTTTCTTTTTATCCAGTTTTGTGGTCTGAATTCACAATGGAGGGCATTTAATGCAGTCTCTGGGTGGTGTGAAAGGAATTACCTTAAGATCATTCGCTAATTTGAATAAACTCTCAAAAACATTGTCAGCCTCTGATTTTAATGTTCTTAATGTTCAGATCTTAATGTTCAAAGAAGTTTTATCCAAAGGTACACATTCTTCAGACTTTTATGGTTCATTTGTATCATAAAATGCTTTATGATTTGTATCAACTGGGTTTGTCAACCAGATGATTCAGTCTTAGCACAAGTAAAACATCCGATGTCATCATATATGGAAGCAATGAGGAAATGGCTTTCCCCCTCTAAAACAGAACTGAACATGTTCCCGCTCAGACAGAGATTGTTTTATTTACCCACTTATCTCCTCCATCATGCTATAAAAACCAAACCTTGCTTTCTTTGTCCAGGAAAAATGATCTTGTAAACCAACGTGATCCGAATGCGTGTTGCCGTTTGAATACAGGCTGTGCCCTCTTTAGTAGGTCACGGATGCCATACATTATCACACTGCACATTTCCAGTGGATGGTGTGGTTTGACATTTATACCGTTTCACATCCTGTACCTGCTTCAGCCATCTGTTGTCTACATATAACACTGTATAGGAGTTCAGGCAAAGATTTCATAGGAGAACGTCAGAGTGGGGCGGGCGGCTAAGATTTAAATGTCCATAACGATTGTTCATTTTGGGAGAGAAGTACATTTGTGTCCTGAAAAGATTTGGGTATCGGGCTAACACAGATCTGGCCACTGGGGGTACGTGGCACCCATCTTACAAAAAGAAGGTTGAGCGGAATAAATAAAACACATCCAGGAAGGAGCAGATTGGCATTGCAGGAGAAACATCACGACTGACGAATGACTCCTAGGTAAAATTATTGTTATGGCGGCCCTAAAGGGACAGGATATGCTGATTTTTAAATGTTATTTAACTAGTTAAAGGTAAGAACAAATTCTTATTTACAATGACAGCCTACCCCGGCCAAACCCTAACGACGCTGCCAATTGTGCGCAGCCCTATGGGACTCCCAATCACGGCCGGTTGTGATACAGCCTGAAATCGAACCAGGGTCTGTAGTGACGCCTCTAGCACTGAGATGCAGTGCCTTAGACCGCTGCAGTGCCTTAGACCCCTGCAGTGCCTTAGACCGCTGCAGTGCCTTAGACCGCTGCAGTGCCTTAGACCGTTGCAGTGCCTTAGACCGCTGCAGTGCCTTAGACCGCTGCAGTGCCTTAGACCGCTGCAGTGCCTTAGACCGCTGCAGTGCCTTAGACCGCTGCAGTGCCTTAGACCGCTGCAGTGCCTTAGACCGCTGCAGTGCCTTAGACCGCTGCGCCACTCGTTAGCTGATGAAGACAATGGCACTGCACTAGCTAAAGCATGCGAGCTAGATAATGATATGTTGTAAAACCTTTTTATAATACATTAGTATTTCATTACTTGTTAACATTTAAGCATTGCATTTCAATAAGCATTTAACAAATTATATAGCATTTCTAAAGGCTTTTTCATCAAAGTTATTATAGTGTAGCCAAAGATTAAGGCAAAATACAATATACTTCAAATGGATTTATTGAATCTGATTAGTTTCTCCCTTTCAACATGGAATCATACAATGACAACTAACTTCTTTCCTGGTTTCATAGATTTTCCTGTTCTTCTCAATTTCTCTTACACAATTTCTAAGGAATCAACTTCTGGAAATCATACCCAAGGTGTTCAACTGCATGTTGAAAAAGAGATTTAGTTTATAGAACACACCACTGTGGCCTACAGGTGGTGACATAGTTGTCTAGAAAGAAAAAGTGAAAGCACACCAGAAAGTGTTACAATCACAAGGTGGACATTCTCAAAACATTGCATACAGTAGTATTTCAATATAGAAACCAAAGTTTCTTATGCTCAGCATAGAGTTGCTCTACAACTGACCATCTCAAAACAAAAGCTCAATTAGAGGCAATTTCCTCTCACAACATTTCAAACAGTTATATACTGCTAACTGAACAGTTTTTTTCCCCAGACAGAAAACAAGTGTGTTCATCACAAAGGTAAGAGTAGGGAAATGATCTTCAGACTTCATGAGAGTAAGTTACTTTAAAGGGATGGTTCGGGATTTTGGAAATAAGGCCATTTATCTACTTCCCCAGAGCCAGATGAACTTGTGGATACCATTTTGAAATATCTGTGTCCAGTATGAAGGAACGCTAACTAGCGTCAGCACAATGACTGGAAGTCTATGGGTATCTGATAGCATGTTAGTAGATACCCATAGACTTCCAGCCATTGTGGGACCCAAGGAATTAAACAAAATTACCCTTACCATAGTTCAATAGCAACTTTTTAAATCAGTGGTGTAAAGTACTTAAGTAAAAATACTTTAAAGTACTGAAGTAGTTTTTTGGGGTCTGTAC
Source organism: Salvelinus fontinalis (assembly GCF_029448725.1). NCBI lineage: Eukaryota > Metazoa > Chordata > Actinopteri > Salmoniformes > Salmonidae > Salvelinus > Salvelinus fontinalis. The sequence continues at coordinate 28,711,851 of NC_074685.1, forward strand.
TTTACTATTTATATTTTCCAACTTTTACTTCACTACATTCTTAAAGAAAATATTGTACTTTTTACCCAATACATTTTCCCTGACACCCAAAATAACTCGTTTCATGTTGAATGCTTAGCAGAACAGGACAATGGTCCAATTCAAGCACTTATCAAGAGGTCATCCTACTTCTTCTGATCTGGCGGACTCACTAAACACATGCTTATTTTGTAAACAATGTCAGAGTGTTGGAGTGTGCCCCTGGCTATCCGTAAATTAAAACAAGAAAAATGGTGTCGCCTGGTTTGTTTAATATATTCAATTTGAAAGGATTAATTATTTCACGTTTGATATTTAAGTATATTTAAGAAATTACATTTACTTTTGATACCGAAGTATATTTAAAAACCAAGTATTTTTACTCAAGTAGTATTTTACTGGGTGACTTTCACTTGAGTCATTTTCTATTAAGGTATTTTTACTCAAGTATGACAATGGTACATTTTCCACAACTGTTTTTAATGCACTTTTACATTTCTAACTTAGTAATGGTGAACTACCAACAATCTGTTTCATGGAACTGCAGTCACGCATGTACTGTATACTGGAACCATAAATTCATGAAACTTTCACTGAAAAAAACCAACCTGTTGTAACCAATATCAGCAACACAGGAAAAAAAAATCACACAGAAACAGGTGTTAATTCAAATTGTACCAGATTGTCAGGCTATAAATAGAGAAGTCACATGTTGTGTTTATCTATCCCACAGAGCACACATGCATGCCCCTTGGTCCACCAGAAGGAACTAGCTAATATATCAGACTGGGAAAAAAAACCATTAAATATATTAGACATATCCACACACACACACACAAGGATGCAAAGGGCACATGATGTTACTAAACACGTGCCTTCCAAAGCTCATCAGTAATAGAAAAAGTGTTGCACTACTATAAGTAAGGCTACTTTCACTGTGAAGGTACAGTAACAGCTGAGCAAACAAACATCTTCCTCTGCAGTGCAAACTATCAAGCAGTCTGTCTTAATAATGCCTGTTCCATTACTTTGAACTTTGTACTCAGGACAAAGTACAGTTATTCAGTCACAGTCATGGGGGCAGCAGTTAGCCTAGCGGTTAAGAGTGTAGGACCTGTAACCAAAACGTCGCTGGTTCAAATCCCAGGGCAGACTAGGTGAAAAACATCTGTTCATGTGACCTTGAGCAAGTCATTTAACCCTCATTGTTCCTGTAAGTCACTCTGGATAATGTAAATATCCATTCCATTGGAAAGCAGATAGTTATGTGGCACAAGAACACACATGCTTATTTTTTATAGAATTTTTGGATCAGGGCATAAAACATGGACGAGTGGAGGGGAACTGCAATGCTTGTAAAACAAAAACCAGCAAGAGCATTTGCCCCATAGAGGATTTTGCAGTTGCCATAAGACACCTTGGACAGGAAGACACTGGTAATCTTCAGAAAGCTGTTAGAAGTGACCTGGCAGTTTAAAACACAGACAAGGTGGGACAGACAAAGTGAGAAACCTCAGTTCTGCAGACAAAAACATCACTAATCCCATAACGTGAAAAAGAGACCACTAGAGCCCTTAAATCCACTCATCTGTGGAAGTCAATGTGCCAGGGCATTCAGCTACAAAGCATGTTCCTTGAGTTCCCGGTATCACAGCGTGTTTATTTATAGATGTTCTTATTTCTTGGTTGTATAAACAAACTATGCATGCATGCAAGTAGCTAAGCCTTTACAGCGAGCTATTTCAGTGCGGATATGACCAAATAAGGAACACAAACAAGGTGGTTGGAAGAAACTAGTAGACATGTTGATGGAGTGTGAAACAATGTTTTGGCAACATCTCTATAGGGGTAATATTTTTGGTGCAGTCTCGCTAGTTGGTGTATCAGCTAGTTAACAAAAGGAGGCATGATGGACACCTCTCCCCTCGGGATGTTGGCTGTCTAGCACTATTGTTTCAAGGCAGAAAGCTCCAATGGCAATTCTCCTGGCAGAAAAAGAGAAGTCTTTCCTCCAAAGGGTTCAAAGGCTCTTGTTGGTACAGTTTAAGCTTCTCATGACAATTATGTTATCAATATGACTTTGACCATTATAACCACTCAAATAACAACAGTATAGCACGAGTACGGCATATCTTCAACGTATGTATATTCCAGCTTCATTTGATATCCCATCCCCACTTGTGTCCAAAAGCTTGTGTTTTGAAGGTTGTTGTATGCAAGCAGGTGCAGGTTACCCTCCTCAACCCTGCTAAAAAAAAAAAAAATCCCTTAGGCGTAGATCTGCCCAGGGCGCGTGTTGTCCCCAAGTCGGTCCTGGCTGGGCTGGTGCTTGGTGTCGTTGGACTTCACGGCGCTGGTATAATCATAGATCCCTACCTCCAGGTTCTTAGCCTTCAGGGCTGCAGTATGCAGTTTCTCCAGAAAGTCAGGCATACCTATGAGTGAGGAGGGCAAAAGCTGATGACCAGGATAACATACAACCACAGGGCAAATCACACTCATGGCAGTGGAGACTGCAGACCTCAATTAAAAGTAAATCAGACCAAGAAGCAAAGCAGTGAGCTACAATACCAGCAGATCAAGTTGTGGATCATGCTGAAGAATCAGCCAATAACTGTAGCCCAGCTACCGCAGGCAACAACCCCAAAAAAATATCCCTCTCCATTGAGTTAGGTCAATATAATACTTTTGCATAGTCAGTGGCTGCATTTGATGGAAAGATCACTGTGAATTGATGGTTCCTTTTGTGCCCTACTGCCCTTCAGTGAAGCACTTCTGCTGTGTCGCTTCAAAGAAATATCTGACTATGTAAGGACAGTACGCACATTTACTATGAACAGATGGCTGTCCTTTTGAATAAGGAAGGCTGTTCCTGTAAAATCCCATATCTTTTGTTTGATATTCTAACAATTACTACATCCAGTTTACACTTGGGGATAATCATTAAGCTCAGTGAAGAGAAGCCAGGAGTATGAGGGCTCACCACTGGACACCATCCAGCTCACACAGTAGCGGGGAAAGGCGGTCTGAGGGTCGTCGCTGTAGGTCAGAAGGTAGTTAAAGCCATTCTGTGGGTCAGGACGACATGACAAGGTCAGATACTGTAATCTAACATGCACACAACAAGCATAGAACAAAAAGCATACGTCACTATAGGGTAAGATTATCTGTTGTCTTGTGATAGCCTCTGTATTCACCTCATCAAAGGACTTGTGAGGGCGAATGACCATCTTGGACTGGTATGAGTGGACTCTGACATAGTCCTGAGTTTCTGGGACTCCAGGATGCTGAACTGCTCTAAATGACACAAAGAAAAGGGAGAAAAAGGGAGAGGGAGAGTAAAAAAAATAAAAAATAAAAAAATAAGATTCCAAGCATCTGAGTGGGGAAAAAAAGTGATACAAAATTACCTCAGATTTGTATTTAAATATAACTATTTTACATGAAGTCAACCCTTACCTGGAGATCAGGACCATCAGATTATTCTCCACATTAACATTGTAGCGACGCACATAAACATAGTCCCTCGAGTACATGGGATACTGTGGGAAGATAATCCAACAAATCAAAAATACAATATAAAATGTAGGATACAACTACATGTTGCCATCTGTGACCTACGACACAGCCCTTAAATCAGGGAAACATTGCTTCTGCTTCATAAAATACTGCAGCAGTTCCCAAGCTACGAGTCATGACCCCATGTGGGGTCGCCTGATATGTAAATGCATTCATGGGAGAATTTCCAAAAGCCTGAGAAAAAATCCTGTCAAAAGTTTGGACATACCTACTCATTCAAGGGTATTTCTTTATTTGTACTATTTTCTACATTGTAGAATAATAGTGAAGATATCATAACTATGAAATAACACATGGAATCATGTAGTAACCAAAAAAGTAGTTTTGATTCAAAAATATATTGATTGGTCTATTTGAGATTCTTCAAAGTAGCCACCCTTTGCCTTGATGACAGCTTAGCAGTCTTGGCATTCTCTCAACCAGCTTCATGAGGTAGTCACCTGGAATGCGTTTCAATTAACAGGTGTGCCTTGTTAATAGTACATTTTTGGAATTTCTTTCCTTTTTAATGCATTTGAGCCAAGCAGTTGTGTTGTGACAAAGTAGGGGTGGTGTACAGAAGATGGTCTAACCAAATAGGGCAAGTCCATATTATAGCAAGAACAGCTCAAATAAGCAAAGAAAAATGACATTCCATCATTACTTTAAGACATGGTCAGTCATTCCAGAAAATTTCAAGAACTTTGAAAGTTTTCAAGTGCAGTCGCAAAAACCAAGCGCTATGGTGAAACTGGCTCTCATGAGGACCGCCACAGGAAAGGAAGACCCAGAATAACATCTGCAGAGTGAAGGAAAAGCAGCCAACAAGTGCTCAGCATATGTGGGAACTGAGCATTAATGCCATGTTCAAAACAACTGGGAACAGTCATCTAACTCGGAAATCCAACTCGCAAACTTGGGCCTCTTTCTAGAGCTCTGACCTAAAGATCACTGACGTCATGATTTGACCTCGTATTTTTCAAAGCTCCCAGTTGTCTTGAAAGCACCATAAAACTCCTGGTAGCCTATCCTTCACCAGCTCATATCTGTGTTAAACTGGATTCAGTGCTCTCTTTTGCATTAAAATCAAATATCAATCCAGGTTGGATGTGACAGCAGAAATGACGTGAGCACTGTCAACCACCTCCCTGACTTTGAGAAGCTCAGGTGCGACATGCATCAAGCCACACCAATCTCATTAGTGGTGGTGAAATAATGTCAGACTATGTCTCCTAATTTGCTATTGACTGTAATAGCCCCACATAAAAAAATATATGATGGTAAGTTGACAGTACAAATCAGAAATACTGTTAGAATGTTTTCAATTGACTGCCATAGCCCCAAATAAAAAGTAAACATTGGCTATTAATTACATTTATTTTACTTTGGTGGAGAACACAAGACTTTCTAGATATCAAAATGGGGTCGTGGGACAATATAGTTCAGGAACTCCTGCAATACTGTCTGCTTGCAAGTATCTGTAATAATCAAATTGAGAGCATCATGAGCAAGGCAAGAACATGAAGCACTCACAACAGTCAACAAATGTTACTTTGTAACATCAGAGAGAAACCACTGAGGCATATCATAAGTGCATGACTTTGATGATAAGCATGAGTTCTGCATTTCTAGTGTGCGAGTTGGCAGGGTAAACTTACAGGGAAACGTGTGGCCCAGTGCACAACCTCTGAGCCTGTGTTGACGTCCCGGTCCACCACCTCCAGCTTGAGAACCAGAGCATCCCACGTCTTCCTGTACTCCGTGTCCAACTGGGGCAAAGGGCAGAGCATGAGACAAGAGAGGAGCAGAGGCGTAATATAGCACGTACATACAACACCTAGAGCTACATACTTGCACAAAAACCTTACACTCCACCAAGTGCAGTTGGGTAAATAGACAACAACAAGAGCTAAATAGGGACATAGACACTCAAACGCAAGAGGAGCGTATGAACATACAGGGAATCTGGTGCTGAATCCACACACAAGTCACTTGTACAGGTGACACCACACATTCTTCTACAGGTTCATTAAAAGCACTAAGTTTCCTCTCGCACATAAATGTGGGGTTTTTTTGCAATAAATTAATTAAGCAATTTAGACAGTTAACATAAAGAAAACTAGCTTAGTACCTGGACATTGAAGAACTGTCGGGGGGTGACGTCGTTATAAGAACCCAAAACTGAAAAGATGAGAGGGAAAGGGGTCTTAATGATGACACCAGGGATGTCCGACAAAAGAAAAATCTTCGACCATGGTCTACCATTGTTCTTTCGAACAATCGGTTGGTCAAAATTTTTAAAACGTGTATTTTCCCATATATAGACACATCCTATGTGTTTTAATCAAATCAACTACACTGCAGTCGGAAAGTATTCAGACCACTTGACTTTTTCCACATTTTGTTACTTTACAGGCTTATTCTAAAATTAAAGTTGTTTTTTCCACCCTCATCAATCTACAAACAATACCCAATAATGACAAAGCAAAAACAGGCTTTGAAATTTTTGCAAATGTAGAAAAAAATACAAAATTGAAAATATCACATTTACATTAGTATTCAGACCCTTTACTCAGTACTTTGTTGAAGCACCTTTGGCAGCGACTACAGCCTTGAGTCTTCTTGGGTATGACGCTACAAGCTTGGCACTCCTGTATTTGAGGAGTTTTTAGGGTCGTTGTCCTGTTGGAATGTGAACCTTTGCCCCAGTCTGAGGTCCTGAGCACTCAAGAGCAGGTTTTCATCAAGGATCTCTCTGTACTTTGCTCCGTTCATCTTTGTCTTGATCCTGACTAGTGTCCCAGTCCCTGCCGCTGAAAAACATCCCCACAGCATGATGCTGCCACCACCATGCTTCACCGTAGGGATGGTGCCAGGTTTCCTCCAGACGTGATGCTTGGCATTCAGGCCAAAGAGATGAATCTTGGTTTCATCAGACCAGAGAATATTGTTTCTCATGGAGTCCTTTAGGTGCCTTTTGGCAAACGCCAAGCGGCTGTCATGTGCCTTTTACTGAGCTTGATTGGTGGAGTGCTGCAGAGATGGGAGAATATTCCAGAAGGACAACCATCTCCACAGAGGAACTCTGGAGCTCTGTCAGAGTGACAATCAGGTTCTTGGTCACCTCCCTGACAAAGGCCCTTCTCCTCCGATTGCAGTTTAGCCGGGCGGCCAGCTCTAGGAAGAGTCTTGGTGGTTACAAACTTCTTCCATTTTAGAAAGATGGAGCCCACTGTTCTTGGGGACCTTCAATGCTGCAGAAATGTTTTGGTACCCTTCCCCAGATCTGTGCCTCGACACAATCCTGTCTCGGACCTCTACGAACAATTCCTTTGACTTCATGGCTTGTTTTTTTTCGCCTCTGGCACGTACTTTTAACTGTAGGACCTTATATAAACAGGTGTTTGTCTTTCCAAATCATGTCCAATCAATTAAGTTATTTTACTGAAATCCCTAATTTGTTTAGTTAAAACATTCCCTATTCCCTCAACCCTTGCTCTCTTTCCATGACACATGTATGCATTGCATGCACGAGACCAATAGGGCCTGACCTACAGCATATCATAATCACATCAATGAATTGGTTATTGCAAATTCTGAACACTAGGTTAAAGAAGACTGGAGGTATTGCTCACCTGAGGTAGAATACCTCATAAGCTGTAGACCACACTATCTATATTATTCGTAGCCATCTATTCACCACCACAACCCGATGCTGGCACTAAGACCACACTCAACGAGCTGTATAAGGCCATAAGCAAACAAGAAAATGCTCCTCCAGAAGCGGCACTATTAGTGGTTGGGAACTTTAATGCAGGCAAACTTAAATTATTTTTACCTAATTTCAACCAGCATGCCACATATGAAAAAAAACAAAATAAATAACTCTAGACCACCTTTCCTCCACACACAGACAAAGCTCTCCCTCGCCCACCATTTGGCAAATCTGACCATAATTCTATCCTCCTGATTCCGGCTTACAAGCAAAAACTAAAGCAGGAAGTACCAGTGACTCGCTCAATACGGAAGTGGTCAGATGCTACGGGACTGTTTTGCTAGCACAGCCTGGAATATGTTCCGGGATTCATCCAATGGCATTGAGGAGTACACCACCTCAGTCACCGACTTCATCAATAAGAGCGTCGACGATGACGTCCCCACAGTGACTGTACGTACAGTTCCCAACCAGAAGCCACAGGCAACATCCTCAACGAGCTATAGGCTAGAGCTGAAGCTTTCAAGGAGCGGGACACTAATCCTGATGCTTATAAGAAATCCCGCCATACCCTCTTACGAACCATCAAATAGGCAAAGCGTCAATACAGGATTAAGATTGAATCCTACTACACCGGCTCTGACGCTCGTCGGATGTGGCAGGGCTTGAAAACTATTACGGACTAAAAAGGGAATCCCAGCCACGAGCTGCTCAGCGACACGAGCCTACCAGATGAGCTAAATGCCTTTTATGCTCGCTTCGAGATAAACAACACTGATGCATGCATGAGAGCACCAGCTGTTCATGACAACTGTGTGATCACGCTCTCTGTAGCTGATCTGAGCAAGACCTTTAAACAGGTCAACATTCACAAAGCCGCTGGGGCAGACGGATTACCAGGACATGTACTCAGAGCATGCGTGGACCAACTGGCAAGTGTCTTCACTGACATGTTCAACCTCTATGACCAAATTTGTAATATTTACATAAACAGACCACCATAGTTCCTGTGACCAAGAAAGCAAAGGTAACCTGCTTAAAGGATTACTGCCCATAGCACTCAAGTCAGTAGCTATGAAGTGCTTTGAAAGGCTGGTCATGCCTCACAACACCATCATGCCAGAAACCCTAGACCCACTCCAATTCGCATACTGCCATAACAGATCCACAGATGACTCCATCTCAATCGCACTCCACACTGCCCTTTCTCACCTGGACAAAAGGAACACCTATGTGAGAATGCTGTTCATCGACTACAGCTCAGCTTTCAACACCATAGCACCAATAAAGCTCATTGCTAAAAGAAGGACCCTGGAACTAAACACCTCCCTCTACAACTGGATACTGGACTTCCTGACTCTCCCCCCCCCCCCCCCCCCCCAGGAGACTGAAAAGATTTGTCATGGGTCCTCAGATCCTCAAAAAGTTACATTGCCGCACCATCGAGAGGATCCTGACCGGTTGCATCACCGCCTGGTATGGCAACTGCTCAGCATCTGATCGTAAGGCGCTACAGAGGGTAGTGTGTACGGCCCAGTACATCACTGGCGCCAAGCTTCCTGACATCCAGGACCTATATACTAGGCGGTGTCAGAGGAAGGCCCCAAAAAATGTCAAAGACTCCAGGTCACCCAAGTCCTAGACTGTTCTCTCTACTACCGCAAGGCAAGCGGTACCGGAATGCCAAGTTTAGGACCAAAAGGCTCCTTAACAGCTTCTACCGCCAAGCCATAAGACTGCTGAACAATTAACCCACCCGGACTATTTACATTGAACCCCCTCCCTCTTTGTTTTTAACACTGCTTCTACTCGCTGTTTATTATCTATGCATAGTCAGTTTACCCCTACCTACATGTACAAATAACCTTGACTAACCTGTACGCCCACACATTGACTCGGTACTGGTACCCCCTGTATATAGCCTCGTTATTGTTACAGTGGGGAGAACAAGTATTTGATACACTGCCGATTTTGCAGGTTTTCCTACTTACAAAGCATGTAGAGGTCTGTAATTTTTTATCATAGGTACACTTCAACTGTGAGACAAAAACAAAAATCCAGAAAATCACATTGTATGATTTTTAAGTAATTAATTTGCATTTTATTGCATGACATAAGTATTTGATCACCTACCAACCAGTAAGAATTACGGCTCTCACAGACCTGTTAGTTTTTCTTTAAGAAGCCCTCCTGTTCTCCACTCATTACCTGTATTAACTGCACCTGTTTGAACTCGTTACCTGTATAAAAGACACCTGTCCACACACTCAATCAAACAGACTCCAGCCTCTCCACAATGGCCAAGACCAGAGAGCTGTGTAAGGACATCAGGGACATTGTAGACCTGCACAAGGCTGGGATGGGCTACAGGACAATAGGCAAGCAGCTTGGTGAGAAGGTAACAACTGTTGGCGCAATTATTAGAAAATGGAAGAAGTTCAAGATGATGGTCAATCACCCTCGGTCTGGGGCTCCATGCAAGATCTCACCTCGTGGGGAATCAATGATCATGGAGGAAGGTGCGGGATCAGCCCAGAACTACACGGCAGGACCTGGTCAATGACCTGAAGAGAGCTGGGACCAGTCTCAAAGAAAACCATTAGTAACACACTACGCCGTCATGGATTAAAATCCTGCAGCGCACGCAAGGTCCCCCTGCTCAAGCCAGCGCATGTCCAGGCCCGTCTGAAGTTTGCCAATGACCATCTGGATGATCCAGAGGAGGAATGGGAGAAGGTCATGTGGTCTGATGAGACAAAAATAGCTTTTTGGTCTAAACTCCACTCACCGTGTTTGGAGGAAGAAGAAGGATGAGTACAACCCTAGGAACACCATCCCAACCGTGAAGCATGGAGGTGGAAACATTATGTGGGGATGCTTTTCTGCAAAGGGGACAGGACGACTGCACCGTATTGAGGGGAGGATGGATGGGGCCATGTATCGCGAGATCTTGGCCATCAACCTTCTTCCCTCAGTAAGAGCATTGAAGATGGGTCGTGGCTGGGTCTTCGAGCATGACAACGACCCGAAACACACAGCCAGGGCAACTAAGGAGTGGCTCCGTAAGAAGCATCTCAAGGTCTTCGAGTGGCCTAGCCAGTCTCCAGACCTGAACCCAATAGCCTACAGTAGCCTACCAAGAAAGTCATTGGTCACTATCTTCCTCCTGTGCACTGAAACCACTGAAGTCATCTCCTTCGGTGTCGGAGTTGAATAGCCTCAGAATTGCTTCATCCGATGTTGGATCGTTTTCATTGTCGCTCTCGTC